>NC_052146.1:293023499-293323499 GCF_902713615.1 Scyliorhinus canicula
GCACTTTCTATCAGTACTATGATACATTGTTCACGTTGAGGCTTACTGTACCAGGCTATTTTATACATGAGGTCCTGTTTCATTTCATCGGGGTTTGTGGGCGCATCTGTAGAAACAGATCTTGAAAGCTGGGGCGGGATAATATCAGGAGTGCAAATTCGATTATTTTTTAAATATAAATTTAGAGTGCCCAATTCATTTTTTTCCAATTAAGGGGTAATTTAACGTGTTCAATCCACCTACCTTGCACATCTTTGTGTTGTGGGCGGAACCCACGCAAACACGGGGAGAATGTGCAAACTCCATATGATCAGTGACCCAGAGCCAAGATCAAACCTGGGACCTCGGTGCCGTGAGACTGCAGTGCTAACCACTGTGCCATCGTGCTGCCCGTGCAAATTTGATTATAACACTTGTTCTTTTTTCGAAGGAAGAGAAGCTTGAAGCGATCCTGTCGGCAGCTGTGGAATCTAGTTCTTTGGGGTTAATAACTGGATGCATCAAACAATGGACAGCAGAAGGTAAGCCTGTTGAAACTGTAGAATAGCCTTGTTCCAACCTGGTTGCTCTGTTCACTTTCAAAGTTTTTATTGGATTTGCACATATGATTTGCGGTTTTGTGACTGAACGGAGTGCATCAGGTTAGCCACGGGCCAAATTATGATGTGTACTTTGAAAATACTACTGTTCCAACCTCTTCAAAATTTCAGCTTGGTATTCTGGCCTTGTTAATAATGGTGCACTCGTTAAATTTTTATAATGCTGGGTAAGTTTTTTTAAAAAAGTAATTTGCATGACTGGCAGTACATTTACAGAGCCGGAAGGAGGCCTCTGGACTGAAAAGTGCGTAAGCTTTTGGTATTGCTCCTCCATTTTCACCTCAAAAATTACCGATGGGACAGTTGAGTCTTCCACTTGAAACAAAACAGAATGACAACGAAAGAGACTCCATGGTTAAAAGCAGGTGCCTGAAAATGTTCTACTGTGAAGAGGGCAACACTTTTTTTAAATATTCAAATTTTACACATTTCCCCATTACTTAAAAACTGAAATATTGTTTTTTTTTAAAAGTCGGTAGTGCAATTCTAGAAAATACAGCTACAGTTTTCTCAAATTATGGAATTGTTGGGCAAATCAAAGAAATAAATTCAGAGGGATTTAATTTTCTAATTTAAAAAAAAAACTGCTACAAAAATGTAATGTACCAAGATATAAATCACAGCCAATCTATTCTTGTCCTCCTTCAGTAGACCTATTGACTGACACAACAAATAGTTAACTCGAGCATCCCCCCCACCATAAATAAACATTGTACTTCTGTAATTGTGTAAATGTGATGCTAAAAGATTACATTTTAAAAATGCAAAGCTTATACTTGAAATAAAAGTTGTTTCACTGTGGAAAAGCTTGACAATAAAGTTGGAACTTATAATTTTTGATTAGCTTTAACTTTTTCTGATCAAAAAATAACAACGAAAACAGATGAGCCATTTTATAGCTTTATGAAAGATTGTGGTTCTGCTGTTTTTTATCAGAAAATTAAATCCCTTGGAACTTATTTCTTTGATTTTTAATGTACTTCAGGAAGGAATAAAGTCTGTGTACATGATGGTAAATATACTTTGTTCAAAAACCCAATAAAAAACATTTATTAAAAAAAGGAATAAAGGAGCACCCGTAAAATTAATATTTTATTTTCTAACAGTTATGATTTGCCCAATAATTCCATAATTTGAGAAAACTGCAGCTTTATTTTCCAGAATTGAACTATCAACTTTTATTTTTTTAAACTCAGTATTTCAGTTTAAGTAATGGGGAAATATGAAAAATTTGAGTATTTAAAAAATGTTGCCCTCTTAACAGTAAAACATTTGCAGACACCTGCTTTGAACTGTGATTCAACTAATATATATAGTAATGTTTTTTCAGAGCGGCACGGTGGCACAGTGGTTAGCACTGCTGCCTGCAGCGCTGAGAACCCAAGTTCGATCCCAGCCCAGGGGCTCTGTCCGTGTGGAGTTTGCATATTCTTCCCGTGTCTGTGTGGGTTTCACCCCCACAACCCAAAGATGTGCAGGTTAGGTGAATTGGCCACACTAAATTGCCTTTTAATTGGAAAAAACAATTGGGTACTCTAAATTTTCCCCAAAAAACAGTAATGCTTTTTCCTTTACTCCACAAGAACAACCTAGGTCAGCTGCCAGCCTGCGCTTTGTGCTCGAGTGGACCTGGAAAAAAATAACTCGTACCAAGGAGGAACTCGACAACATCTGTAAGTCCGCAACTTGTGAAAGTGCTTATTGCCAGTAATTTTCTCAGCTTTTATGATGCATAGTTTAGTAAAAGAGGTTGTTTTGTCTGGGGTGAGAGAGTCTGAGGTGGTAGAAAGTATAAGTACCTTTTTTTTGTCCCCCTTCTAGTTTTCTGCTGTTTGAAAAGTGGTGACTTGCATCTTTGCAGAATCAACATGTGTTTTTAAGCTGTCTCATCTTTCAATTTACTGTCTGTTAGTACCCGTAAAATTATCATTCTTTGCTTACTCTGGCATACCTGTTCATTGATGTTTGTGATATTAAGTTTTGATTATCTCTCTCATCCCCAATGAAAACTCTTATCTATTTTGGCATCTCCAGGACTATTATTTTAGATCTTCCCTATCAGCCTCCCATTTTACAGCTGTCATAAACTTCCAACTTGACCAAAGCTTCTCCTGCCTATAGCCTTTCCTGCCACTACCTGTCAGTAGTCTTTCCTGCCACTCTCAGCTTTCTGTTCTGTGGACTTCATTGGTTTACTGTTTCCACAGAAGTGAAAATTTTGTCCTCCTTCTCTTTCTCCCCCCCCCCCCCCCCCCCCCCCCCCAAAACAGTCTCACCCAACTTTTACTTGTAGCATTTCTAACCCTCACACTCATAACTTTCAGTCCTTCAACTCTGCCTCGCCTGTGTCCCCACATCTTTTTGTTCCATTTGGTGGTAGACTTTTCAGCCTGCACTGTCCTATTTATCTGGAATTCCCAAAATCCCATCTGTCCAACCATCCTGTTCAGTCACCTCTCGAGGCTGTTTCCTGCCATGCTCATCTGTGCTCCTTCACTTTTTTTGTTGTTAAATCCATATTTCCTCCGCTGCTACCCCAACCCCTCACTCTGCCCTTTACCACAGGGCTTTGGGATGTTTTCTGCGTTAAAAGTGCTCCATAAATAAACGCAACCTTTCTGCATAATATTGAGTTATTTTCATATACATGGTGTAGACTTTATAGAAAGCCAAGCTGACTGCACAGAACAAATAAGTGTTTGACTATCTTTGAGTAGCTGCTGGTACTTAATAAGTCTCCTTGGAAAGATTTTTGTAATAGTAGGTTACTGATTTGTAGCCTTCTCCTTCTATTTAATGTTTTACTGTTTGGTTGGTTTGTGATTAAAGCCATTGGCATTTTTATTTGTTAATAATGTGGGCATCTCTGGTAAGGCCATCATTTATTGCCATCCCTAATTGCCCTTGAGAAGATGATGAGCTGGTGCCTTGAACTATTGAAGACTAAAAGGTAACTTGATTGAAACACGTAAAATCCTAAGGGATCTTGACAGGGTGGACAAGAAAGGGTGTTTCCTCTTGTGTGAGAATCGAAAACTAGGGGTCCCTGTTTAAAGATAAGGAGCTGCTCATTTCAGGCAGATGAGAATGTTTTCCCCCTCAGTGTAGTGAGTCTTTGGGACTCCCTCCCTCAAAAGGTGGTGGAAGCAGAGTCTTTGAATATTTTAAAGTCCGAGCTCAATTGATCTCTGTGTTGAGGTTAAGGTCAGGTCAGCCATGGACATTCTGAATGGCAGAGCAGGCTCAAGGATCTGAGTAGTCCACTGCTGCTCCTAATTTGTATGTTTGCATTATGGTGTCAGTAGATCCACACTGCTGTTAGGAAGGGGGTTCCAGGAATTTGACCCAGTGACAGTGAAGAACAGACCGGGTGGTGTACAATTCGAGGGGATCTTGTGGCAGTGTTTCCATGTGCCTGCTGCCCGTGTTCTTCTAAAGGGTGCAGGTTGTGGGTGTGAGTAGTGCCATCGAAGAAACCTTTTCGAGCAGCTGCAGACCATCTTGTAGATGCTATGCACTACTATCATTCTGCACCAGTGGTGGAGGGGGTTCAAATCTAGCGACTGCTTTGTCCTGGACAGTATTAAGATTCTTGAATGCTGCTGGTGCTGAACTCATCCAAGCAAGTAGGAAATATTCCATCCTACTCCTGGACTTGTGCTTTGTAGATGGACAGGCTTTGAGGAATAAGGAGGAGAGTTGCTCACTGCAGAATCCCTAGCTTCAGACTTGTGATAATAATCGCTTTGTCACAAGTAGGCTTCAATGAACATAGAAAATACAGCACAGAACAGGCCCTTCGGCCCACGATGTTGTGCCGAACTTTTGTCCTAGATTAAGAACAAATCAATCTACACCCCAGCATTCTACTGTAATCCATGTACCTCTCCAATAGCCACTTGAAGGTTCCTAATGTTTCCGACTCAACTACTTCCACAGGCAGTGCATTCCTTGCCCCCACTACTCTCTGGGTAAAGAAGTTACTGTGAAAAGCCCCTAGTCGCCACATTCCGGCACCTGTTCGGGGAGGCCGGTACGGGAATTGAACCCGCGCTGCTGGCCTTGTTCTGCATTACAAGCCAGCTGTTTAGCCCACTGTGCTAAACCAGCCACTTGTGTGACTAATCCAGATTCATATGGCTAATCCAGTGGTTTCTGATCAATTGGAACACCAAGGATGTTGATGATGGGGCAGTTTGGTGATGATATTGAAGTTGAATGTGATGGGGAGATGGTTAGATTCTCCTTTTTTGCCTAGTTCATATTTACATTTTTGCACCCATAAGCAGTTTCCTAAAAACGATTTGTTTTTCTTTTTGTGTGGTCCTGTTATGCTATTATCCTCTGGCTGAAACTTTTTGCTAGTAATCTACCTCCTGGCCGCAAACCAACATATAACTGGGAGATCTGATAATCAGCCAGGAGGGAATCTACGTTTTGTGGGTGGTGGGGTGGCAGGATTTTGTACTGCTTCTCGTCATGACTGAAAGAGGCTAGTGCTCTGTAGATTCCTCTGATTAATGAGGCTGACACCATTAACTTGCATGCAGTGTGTACTGTAGGCATAAGCTAAGTGGATCACCCCAACTTTTTTTTTTAAAGCTTGCATTTCAGGTACGTTTATTCTCATTTTGAAGCAGATACTTTTGCAAATCTAAAATTCTGAGGATTAACAGCTGTGAAAGATGGTTTTGAGAAAGTTGCTACTTGCTTAACTCTAGTGTGTTTCACTTTATCCTTTAACCACTAGGTATTCCACTTTTTGATGGATCCTGTCACTTTATTGACCCACACACACTCCAGTCTTTGCAGCACTGCCAGATGTTACTTAGCAACCTCACCACCATTGTCAGCTGTTTCCTTACTGAGGCCCAGGAGCTGACTGAGCGAGGTGTGTGTATGTGTTACAGCTGTGTTCCTTCGTATATATTGTTACTAATGTGCCATTTTTTAGTTGAGGTGTGCAGCAATATTTTTAAGCCGTTGCTAATTATGTTTATTAATCATATTAACAAGTAACCACCAAATATTCAGTATACAGTTGTGTGGCACTAACCTACAAATAAACATTTTGAGGCAACTTTTCCAGAAAAAGAGGCTTCAGCTAAATCTGTATCTTTACTACATTGTTTGAATACTATTAGTCATGTAAATAAATCCTTTTGTTAAGTATATTCATGAAAATATTTTCCAACAGGACTGGTTGACTTAATGAACAAACGCCTTGTAGGTACTCTACTTTCCCAGTACACCCAGGTTGTGTTGTGGTTCTGTCGTGCCGGCCTACTCCCGGAGGGGTCAGGTAAGATCAAGATGTATATTTTAAAACTCTTCATCAGTCAAGCAGGAATAACATTTTATGCTGTAATTCAGTTGGTATAATCTTTATAAACATCATTTACTTTTCTTTTAGATGATGTTGATGTGTTACAGTTATCCAGGCCCATCTACAACTACCCCATTATACAAAATTATTATACCAGCAGGCGGCACAAGTTGGGGCGCCTATCCAAGTATGTTCCTAACCTAATGGATTTTCTTTTGCAAATTAAATGTACAGTAATGTGATCCTTACTGTACAGCACAACCTTTTTTGTAACCTGGTTAATAATTTCTAGTTTTAAAATCAATGTTTTGAACCTAGGGTTTTCCCTGAAAAACTGTCTGTTGAGGAAAAATTGATTTTGAGACGAGAAGATTGGGTAGTCGCAAGGTGACTCATAATATTTCATATTCCTTTACTCAGAGGCAGATGGTGTTCCGACTGCCTGTTGATCGATGGAATGGTGTCAGAAACGGGGGACTGCATAGAGCACCTGTGGAAGAGGGATGAAGGAGGAACAGGAAAATATCCACCCTCAACTCTTCACGTAAGACATGATGCACAAATGGCAAAATAGGCCAATTTGAAATTTTGCAATATTAAACTGACCTTTTTTTTAATAGGCTCTTCTTGATGTGTATTTACTGGAGAATGTGGATGAAACGACAAAACATGCCATTGTATCCTTCAGCTGTATGGAAGGGTTTTTTGGTCTTGTGCAGCCTTTCTGGCCTGCTGATGAATTAGTTTTTGCAAATGTCAGGCCTTCTGTTGTGATTCTAATTATATAGCTAATTAATTATTTGGGTGATTGCACTTCTTCTGTTTTGGAGCCTTAACCTCTGATTTACAGGCTATTTACCTGCTGCTGGATGTACTTTCTTCCACTCCTAACAAGAATGAGTCTTCGATTGAATCCTTTCCACCTGCTTTTGCCGTACCTGTGGGTCTGGTGAACCTTATCCAAGGTTTTTGGCTTTTGGATCATAGTGACCATGAGGTAAATAACCTCTGCTTTCCTGTCAGTTGAAGCATGTTGTTGAAATGTCTAGGTGGATAACTTGTGCATTGGAAATCGGCAGTTAACATTGTATGTGATGACTTAACTTTGAAGATGTCCATACTAACCATGGTACGTGTCCAATATTTTGAGCTGTGTAGGAAATTTTTACTTCATTCAGACTTGGATGTTCAGGAGCTAAATGTTTGTTCATTGACCATTGCAAGTAAAGACAATTGTGGTCAGATAGAAGCCCAGAAATCTACAACACAAGTAGATATCAGTGCAATATGTGCCGTGAAGAAGATTTTTGAAGTATTTTTAAGAATGCATGAAATCCAAGCTAGCTGGGGGAGGCAGTGGTATTGACGCTGGACTTAATAATCCAGAGACCCAGGGTAATAATGCTCTGGTGACTCCGGTTCGAATCCCACCATGGCAGATGGTAAAATAGGAATTCAATAAAAATCGGGAATTAAAAAGTCTAATGATGACCATGAAACCATTGTCGATCGTCGTAAAAACCCATCTGGTTCAATAATCATCCTCACCTGGTCTGGTCTATATGTGACTCCAGATCCACAGCAATGCGGTTGACTCTTAAATGCCTTCAAGGATGGGCAATAAAATAAAAGAAGGAATTCACAGGGAAAATGAGAGAAATGGGCTTTTCTCCATTAATTTTTAAGCATCATTGTTACTGGAAAAAAGATTGGTGGATGGTCAGTTGCTATCATTATGTGGGAAGAGGCATGGTTTATAAAGTGGACAACAAATCACCAAATACCCGTAATGAGAAAAAACACTTGATGGCATTATACATCAAAAACAAATCCATAAGGAGTAACCAGCATCGAGTCTGAGGCATTCTGCACTCCATCTCAGCAATCTGCTGGAATGTTTTGAATAGGTAACTATAGGTGACAATCACAAAGTAGATGCACATGAAGGAGGTACTTTGACCAATCCAATAAGAGCCCATAGTGCTCCTTTATTCTGTTAGTAATTCTGCAAAGGCAGAGAGAATTTTTTAAAAAATGAATTTAAGGCTGCTAAAAATGTTAATTATACACTGAGTTACAACTTTTGAGGGGTGGAGAGAGAGACTGGGGGGCGGGGAGAGGCGAGAGACTAAAAGTCAAACCTCCTTTTGTATAAGGTTACTGGTACAACCATTGTTTTTGAGATGTGTGTATGCAGTTTTGGGTAACTTGCCCACCATAAGGGTATTGCTGCATTGGGAAGGAATTAGTAAAAAAAAAAGCAAAAGTAATGTTGGTTGGGTACCTGGTAATGCCTCTGAAAGATGACAAACTTTTGAATTCCAATCCTATTATACTGCAAATTATGCACAATCACTTTGACATGATGTAAGTGCTATCTGAAACGATTGGCCAGTATGTGTTATTAGTTGAGAAATATAAGGATTGCATTTAAGAAAGTCCTAATGAGGTGAGAAGCATGTTACACAGTGGGGTATGTCTCCTCAGCTCAACTATAATTACAGCAAAATTGGGGTGATTGTAATAGAGAGATGTAACATGCCCTCTCGCTCTGAACTGATAATGGACTTGTTTTTTTTTAAAGCATTGCTTTAATTGGAGTTTAAAGAATGATTACAACATCCTGCTGGGGCAGCACAGGGGCTAGACACAGAAACAAAGCTACCAGTATGCTACCCTACTAAAGGGCCTCGTCTCTTTATCAAGCCAATGCAACAATTTTTATAACCTACATCATCTGTCCTCTGAATGAATCCTCAACTGATCCGCCACTCCTGGGACTGGGCCCTGAGCTCACTTTGAGTACCATAGGGAAGAGGCAATTATGTGCATAGCTGATGAACTGATGGCATCTCCTATGCCCCAAACAGTTACCTCTTTCTAAACGTCATTAACACGATTACAATTGGATTAAATTTAGTACCAAATCTTACTCCAATGTTTATTTGCCTGTGGTACAAAAGTCCAATATGCGGGTGACAGAATTTTGTTTGCTGGTGAGATTTCTACAATATATCCTAGAAACAAATTCCCATTTAATTTCTGTTTTAAGATGCGTAAAACAATCTGTTTGTTAGATACCTTGGCTGAAGTAGGCTGGGAGAAAGCTCATGTGGAACGCAAGTACCAAAAATAGACTGGCTGACCTAGTTTCTGTGCTGTAAATTCTATTATTGATGAGGACACAAGGTATTGATAGAGGGCAGCCTCGTATTCGTATACCCAGGAAAGTAAGATTCAGTATGTTGTGCAGCAAGAACAGCCATGAAAATCACTTAAGTAAGATCTGACAAGTCTAAATTAATTTTAGTATTAAATGGGAGTGTTCTTCAATTGGAAAGTATTGATTTTGATCTCTTTCTGTCTTTTTTCTTTTTCTCAGAATGCTTTGGATCGTATTTTGCATCCAGCCACCAGCAGGTCATTGTCCTCATGGCAGCATGTCCGGATCATACAAGCCTTGATGTGCCAAGGAGAGCATAGAAAGGCCCTTCGATACATGCAGGCAATGAAACCGTCAATGGCTAGCAGTAGTGAGGTTAAACTGCATCTTACCGTGTTGCTGTTTAACAGGTAACTGAATTGGTAACTAGCTTATTTTTCTAGGTTCTTCTCGCTGATCGTAAGGTAGTCCATTTATCCATTCAGTTGCTAAAGGTAGATTTAGTTACCTATGTAGTTGATCTAGCAATTCTGCCAAGCATGAAGAACACAAGTGTACTTTCTCATTGGGCTCTTTGTTCTTTTGTGTAGCAGGAGGGGGTTGGGGGAAGAGATAAAATGTCAAGCCTGTTGACCAGAATGATCCAGATTGAGTTCGAGTGCAAATCAAGTTGCAAATATATACAGTAACTTCATTGAAGCCTACTTATGATAAGTTATTATTAATACAAATCAATTGAACTTACAATAATGACACACTTCAAATACATGCAAAGCAGGAACATAACAATAGCAGTGAGATAGCACCGCTGCACTGTGGCAGTGTGCACCATTTACAAGGTGCCACAGCTCGCCAAGGCCCTTTCAACAGCACCTTCCAAATTTGCAACCTCTATCACCTAGAAGGGCTGGGGCAGCATCGTATTCATATGTAGATGCATGGGAACACCACCCACTGCTGTTCCTTTCAAGTCATACTCTATCCTAACTTGGAACTATATCATTGTTCATTCATTGTTGCTAAGCCAAAATTCTCAACCCCTTCCCAACTGTACTGTGGATGAACAACCCAATTCATGCTCCCCAGGGGAATGAAGATTGGCGATAAATGCTGGCCTTGCCTGCACCTCTCCTATTTCTAAAAGGAATAAAACAAAGAACATGTTTTAGGGTTACTGTGCTTCTAACTCTATCAACCATGGCTTCTTTGTTCTTTGCAGGATTTATCAGAGTACCCTGTCTAGTTATACCCTTTCATATCACTGCTATGGCTGTAATAAAACCCTTTTGCGTCACATGAACTATATTTCACTCGGCTGCTGCTTTGCAATCAGTCACCTTCTCTTGGCTTATTCTTTCCCTTTCTAGGCCTTCAACTCTAGATGTTATTCTCATGGATCCAAATGCAGTCATTTCAAAGGGTATTTTCCAAGTTTGTTTCTAGAACCTGTATTCAATCACAACCATCTTGGACATTCCAAACATAGGTTGTTCACTATTTGAAGCTTGCCAGTATGGGACGCTGCAGATGTATATTTATACTCCCTATTTTTGTTTTCTATATTAATTTATTGCACAGGGACTAAATTAATTATATTGTTATCATGTGTACAAATATATAAAACAAAAAAGAGTGGCTAGAGAAATTGCAAATGCACTAGTGATAATTTACCAAAATTCACTAGACTCTGGGGTGGTCCCGGCGGATTGGAAATTAGCAAACGTGACACCACTGTTTAAAAGAGGAGGTAGGCAGAAAGCGGGTAATTATAGGCCAGTTAGCTTAACTTCGGTAGTAGAGAAGATGCTGGAATCTATTATCAAGGAAGAAATAGCAAGGCATCTGGATAGAAATTGTCCCATTGGGCAGACGCAGCATGGGTTCATAAAGGGCAGGCGGTGCCCAACTAATTTAGTGGAATTTTTTGAGGACATTACCAGTGCGGTAGACAATGGGGAGCCAATGGATGTGGTATATCTGGATTTCCAGAAAGCTTTTGACAAGGTGCCACACAAAAGGTTGCTGCATAAGATAAAGATGCATGGCATTAAGAGTAAAGTAGTAGCATGGATAGAGGATTGGTTAATTAATAGAAAGCAAAGAGTGGGGATTAATGGATGTTTCTCTGGTTGGCAATCAGTAGTTAGTGGTGTCCCTCAGGGATCAGTGTTGGGCCCATAATTGTTCGCAATTTACATAGATGATTTGGAGTTGGGGACCAAGTGCAATGTGTCCAAGTTTGCAGACGGCACTAAGATGAGTGGGAAAGCAAAAAGTGCAGAAGATACTGGAAGTCTGCAGAGAGATTTGGATAGGTTAAGTGAATGGGCTAGGGTCTTGACAAATGTGAGGTTATCCATTTTGGTAGGAATAACAGCAAAAGGGATTATTATTTAAATGATAAATTATTAAAACATGCTGCTGTGCAGAGAGACCTTGGTGTGCTAGTGCATGAGTCGCAAAAAGTTGGTTTACAGATGCAACAGGTGATTAAGAAGGCAAATGGAGGTTTATCCTTCTTTGCTAGAGGGATGGCGTTTAAGACCAGGGAGGTTGTGCTGCAATTGTATAAGGTGTTAGTGCGGCCACACCAGGAGTATTGTGTTCAGTTTTGGTCTACGTACTTGAGAAAGGACGTACTGGCGCTAGAGGGTGTGCAGAGGAGATTCACTAGGTTAATCCCAGAGTTGAAGGGGTTGGATTACGAGGAGAGGTTGAGTAGACTGGGACTGTACTCGTTGAAATTTAAAAGGATGCAGGGGATCTTATAGAGACATATAAAATTATGAAGGGAATAGATAGGATATATGCGGGCAGGTTGTTTCCACTGGCAGGTGAAAGCAGAACTAGGGGGCATAGCCTCAAAATAAGGGGAAGTAGATTTAGGACTGAGTTTAGGAGAAACTTCTTCACCCAAAGGGTTGTGAATCTATGGAATTCCTTGCTCAGTGAAGCAGTTGAGGCTCCTTCATTAAATGTTTTTAAGATAAAGATAGTTTTTGAAGAATAAAGGGATTAAGGGTTATGGTGTTCGGGCCGGAAAGTGGAGCTGAGTCCACAAAAGATCAGCCATGATCTCATTGAGTAGCAGAGTAGTCTCGAGGGGCCATATGGCCTACTCCTGCTCTAGTTCTTATGTACGTTACACCAGAGCATTTTAAAGACTGGTTGAAAGTTTATTTGTAGGTACTAAAGCAATCAAGGCAGAAAAGTCGAGAACAAGAGGGTTATAACCTTAAAATAGAGCTAAACAATCCAAGAAGAAATAATCAGAACCCCCCCCCCCCCCCCAAAAAAAACTGTTGAAGGGTAGGTCAATAAAAAAATTTCAAAACCAAAATTAATGCATTTTTGTTACACAAAGTGGAAGATTATGGAGCCACGTTGGGTGGATGGAGGTACAGCTCGGCTATGATCCAATTGAACAGGCTCGAAGGGATGAATGGTCTAATGTGGCACTGATGTTGCAAAAGGGAGGCCTTGTTGGTTAGCTCTTTTCTAGGTTGTGCATGTTAAGTTTAATGATTGTGAAAACTGGCATTGAAACTAGTGATTCATGGGATGCGATCGTCCGGCCATGCTGCATCCCATCGTGGAGCAGCATGGTCGGCTAAAGCTGGGAGATCCTGCACCCGGGATCTACCCAGCTTGCAACGCCTCGTGAGAGTCAATACAATCTCGTGAGACGTTGCAAGGGGAATCTGTCCACAATGGACTGGATCAGTTTCTGGCAAATCTGCATGTTGAGGCTGTAAGCCTTACTCTAATGTGCAGATTTCCAATGTACCTGAGGCTTTGGGATTCAATTCCTTCGCCTCAGCGACCTCGGTGAACGCAGTTTGATACTGGTCCTCACAAATGGGAACCAGGTGGAATGGCACTCGTGGGGTCTCCAAGGGGATCGGAGGCCCCCAGCTGCATGCGCTTTGGGCATGGTAGTGCCCTGGCACTGCAGGTGCCACCTGGGTGCCCTGGCAGTGCCAGGTTGGCACTGGCAAGCTGGATTTTATTTGCACATGTGTGATCGGGCCAGGGTTGCCTGGCAATGGTGTGTGTGTGTGTGGGGGGGGGGGGGGGTGGAGGGACCCTCCCATGTTGCATTCGGGGTGGGGGGGAAAGTTGTAGACTTTTGGGGGGGGGGGGGGGTCCTCCGAAATCAGGGTGCTATTTAAAAATACCTTCCCAATCTCTCGCTGTGACGGGGAGCTCTCCGTTGTAAAACCGGGGCTATGTGCGACCTCGGCTGCGTGTTCTCTGTTTAGGCCCCTAATTCAAAGCGAGTTGTTTGAATAGCCATGTGTTCCTCAGCACTGAGTGCCAACGAACACACGGCTAAACGCGCTCGCTAGAGGACTTTGTTCCCTTTTGGCAAAATCGCGGCCATAATGTTTATTTTGTAACTTAAACTTTCAGGTGCATGGTGGAGGCTTGGCATCTACTTCGGCTAAATGCAAACAGAATAAATGTAGAGGACCTGCTAAAGCACATGTATGAACTATGTCAGGAGAATGGGTTGATGGAAGAACTACTTAAACTCCCTTTCACTGCTACTGAACAGGTATGGTACCCACAAACCTCTAATTCCTAAAGACACCTGTAGTTGGGAAAGAAGACTTGACTTTTAGGTGTAATTTGAAACTTGAAATATTTTCACAATGTGCCAGATGTCTTTTTAGTAGACATGCGTTTACTATTATATGGGTTTTGTATAAACACATCATGATCACTGTATCCTGCAATATTTATAGTGTTATATATCATCTATTTTCAGGAGTGTTTGGAGAAGTTCTTGAAGAAGAGTGGCAGTCTTCAAAACCAAGAATATCTTCTAGTTCACCATCTTCAACGTGCCAACTATGTCCCAGCCTTGCAGCTTAATCAGTCACTTAAAATTAATTTGGTAAACAAAAAAAACATCCTTTTTGAATTGTTTTTAATCTTTGTTGACTGAATTTATTAACTCTGCTCTAATGTACAGAAATGTTTGCCTGAGATAGTGGGGAAAGAAACCTGCCTATTAAGTCTTCTAGTCTCTGTCAGCTTTGACCCCATTTTGTATCAGAGTGTAGGATAATACTGAGCTGTAATATACCATTATAAAAATATTAATGTTAAAACATTTATTATAGTTCCAACTATTGCAGCTCCTTTTTTAAAAATACTTTATTCCCTTAAGCCCATCTGAAATTGTTTAAACCTTCTGTTCACAACTAGTGAGCAATGTTAATTACCCATCATAAACGCATGTATGTCATCTAACTGGTTTTCTGTGACAGTGATTGGGTCCCTACCCTGACGCTTCCCCCTCCTCGATCCATTGTTCAGTTCACAAGATTTTGAGTCCCAAGGTTATGCTCTAGGGCAGCGAGTCAACTCCCAAAAAAGTTAGACACTCCGATTGGTCATGGGAGTGGCAGATGTTGCTGAACCTGAGAATGTATCCAGAGTACATGGAATTTGTAACATTTAGTAAGAAAATGATGCAATCACCATCACTCCATCCTCTAAATCAAGTTTCACTCTCCTGTCACCGAACTGGAACAAGAAGTTGGCACCCCCCTCCGTCTATTAGTGCATGTGTGGTTCCTCTGACTGCTGGCATCATTGTGCAGCTATTGAACATTTGCCATCCATTCCCTGCCTCCTGCTTGCCATACTGATTCCAACCCTTCACCACACCGCTTGAAGCCCTGCTCCGAACCCATGGCCAGTGCTTGCCTGAGCCCTTACTGCTTCACTAGCACTGAACAATGGACAGTGAGCGAGCAGGAGGAAGTGAGATGGTGTGCGAGGCAGACAAAGAGTTAGGAGCAGGGTGGCAAGCGAGGCCAAATCACAATCACGATCCCAGGTTTGTTTAACTAGTGTTTTGGGGATCACTGTTCTGTGAGAGTTGCAACCATGGTATTTAGACTGTCAGCGGGAGCTCACGCGTCATTTAAGACTCTGCACATCAGAGAAATTTGGGGGGGGGAAAACACCTTATTGATTATTCGCTTGCTAAAATACTTTTTACGCTCCTCAATATTACTCCCCATACTATTCTTTGATGCTGACAGCTACCTGCAGTGTTGCTGGCACTGATATCACGGACACTGACTGCATGTACGGGGAGTGTTAGAAAATGCAGATGTTAAGCATCACTCTTCAGCTACTCTTTCTTTTAGGCCATGTCTGCAATTGACCATGGTCATTATGTCTACCGGACTTGATACGTTCAAAGTAGCCTTTAGACAGTGTGCCAACAGCTTATAGTTGATTCCCTCTGTCCGAGATATGGGAAAGAACGTACTGCTGTAGGAAGAAAAATAGAAAGTTAAAGATGTGGATGTAAAACAGGAAAACGATAGGAATAAAGTATTTTTTTAACCTTTTTTTGTCAGAATGACCATGATCCTCATATTCGCGAAAGAACAGCTGCTCGGAATTCCATTCTGGAACAGTATGGAAAAGTTCTTCCAAGGCTTCAAAGAAGGCTCGCAACTGAACGTGCAAAACCGTACCATCATTTAGCAATTTTACGTGAAGGTGAGATGGTGCTTTGATATATTTTGAAATCTGCAATGTTTAAAGCTACCTGAAGTCATTGTTTTGACAAGACACATACAGCTGAAGAAAGCTATTTAAGTGCATCTTGGCTCATCTATCCAAAAATACCCTTGAATCAACAGATGTTTGAATATGTTATGAAGGAGGTGTTAAGAAAATCATATGATTAGGTAGGGCGAATGGTTTTACAAAAGGGAAATCGTGCCTGACAAAGTTATGTTTTTGAAGAATATAATGGGATAGATAAAAGGGGAACCAGTTGATCTAATATTGTGAACATAATGTTCTGAGATCCTGGAATTCCAATTGTACGGTGCTACATAACAGGTTATGACACAACAACGAATCATGGGGTTGGGATAATGTAGTAGCATAGGTAGAGGCTTGGTTAATGGACAGAAAGCAAAGTTTCATTCAAGCTGGCAGACAGTAACTTGTGGCTGCCGTACGGATCAATGCTGTGACCTCAGCTATTTGTAATCCATTTTAATGAAGGTAATGAGTAATGTAAAGTTTTCTGACTGCACAAAGCTAGATTGAACAGTAAGCTATAAGGAAAGAAATGGGGCAGTGGAGAGATATGAGCAGTAAAGTGGCAGTTGGAGTGTATTGTGGGGAAATGGGAGGTTATTGACTTTGATAAGAATAGATAGCAGAATTATTTTAAAGGAAGAGTAGGTTTTAAGGGTTTTCAGGTTGGTTTGGGGGACCACATAAAAGAACCATAAAGGTACATGAAGGTACAGCAAGCAGTTCAGAAGGGAAATTATTTCAAGGGGTATGAATGAAAATTGCTTATTGTCACAAGTAGGCTTCAAATGAAGTTACTGTGAAAAGCCCCTAGTCGCCACATTCCGGCGCCTGTTCGAGGAGGCTGGTACGGGAATTGAACCCGCGCTGCTGGCCTGCCTGGGTCTGCTTTAAAAGCCAGCTATTTAGCCCTGTGCTAAACCAGCCCCTCTGAGTACAAGTCTAGAGGACGTGCCAATAAGGGTCTAGACTGCAAGTGCCAGCAAGTCTTGCTACAGCTGTGTACAGGTCTTTAGTGAGACCACATCTGGAGTACTGTGCACAGTTTTGGTCTCGTATTCTAAGGATAGATGTATGAGTAGGAGGCAATACAGTGTAAGTCAGTGTTCTTCAAACTCGGGGGGCGACCTGCGGGTGGATCGTGGGAGGGTTGCGGAGCCATCCTTCATAGCGCTCCCGATCGCGCAAACCCCGCGCAGCAGCTGACTTTTAATAACGCTGGCTGCAAGCGGCCTATAAAATGGACACGAACATGTAAAAACAATTTGGCCGCATTGCGCACGCGCGCAAGATCATCGGCCGCATGCGCAGTGCGGCCGCTATTATTTTAAACGGTCGCAGCTTTTTGTTTTACAAGTTCGGGGGGGTTGTATTCATTTTACTCATTTATTTTATTCATTTTTTTTTACAAGTTTTGGGGGGGCGGGGGGGTTTATTTAAGAAAATTTTATGGAAGAAATGCAGAACTTTGGACAGATGGAGACTCCATATTTTCCGACACCGGAAGGCTTCATCTTCATCCAACAGGTTCCATTGGAAGAGCGTGTACGTGGGCCAAAGGGACCTAAAGCCATTTCCTCCATTTTTGTCAGCAGCAAACAAGGCAAGAGAAAATGGTGGGTCACGCAGGTTGGCCGGGCTGTGTCCCGAAGGTTGGCCGGTTAATAAAAATGGGTCCCCGGAAAAAAAGTTTGAAGAACACTGGTGTAAGTTCACAGAGATTAATTTCTGGAATGAGAGGTTTGTCTTACAGTGAGAGTTTGAGCATATTGGCCCCATACTGTCTGGATTTTAGAAGAATTAAGGATCATCTAATTGGAATGAAGGATGATCTAATTGGAACATCAGGTTTTGAGAGGGCTTGGTATGCTCCCCCAGGCAACTAGGGGCATAGTCTCAGGATAAAAGGTCAGTCATTGAAGACCTGAGATGAGAAGGAATTTTTTCAGAGGGTTGTGAATCATTGGAACTCTTTCAATCCGAGGATTCGGGATGCTCCATCATCGAGTATATTTGATACTGAGATTGATTTTTGGACACTAGGAAAAAGGGATATGAGGATTTTGTGAAAAAGTAAAGTTGAGATCAGCCATGATCTTATGGAATGGTGGATGGAACAGGCTCAAGGGGGCTTATGGACTACTTGTGCTTTTATTTCTTATGCTTTTAATTTCCTGCTGTTACAAAGTTGATCTGTTTCTTAAACAATGCATCTATTCCTTGTTTCTTCCTCGGCTTCAAATCCATATTATGTTTCCATGTAGAGTACTGTTTCTTGCCATGAAACCAGAGTGGTTTTTTTTTAATTAAATTGAGTCAGCATTCCTTTACACCGGCATAGCTTAATTTTAAATATTCTGGTCTTTTTTTACTATACTGTTCATTATCTTGTGTATCTGTTTGAAGTTAATACTTAGTTACCTTTTTTCAAGACTGAAAAGCTCAAATATTTCTAATCTTTCCTGTTACTCAAGTACTCTTTTATATTCGGGATTGGCTTTCAGGTTTTTCTGAGGTACATTACGATTTCCATAGAGTTAAGAACTGAAAGATGAAGCATGAATTCGCGCTTTAAGATGTTTACTGCAACAAAATACTGAAAAGCGCTGTTGACTAAACACTATCTTTGTAGGCAACTTGTACTTTAAACCACAGAACAGAATACCCACCACAGCCGAAGAAACAAACTTCAGAGCTGTATGTTACAATGCCTTTCAGTAAATATTCAATTCTCCCACGATCAATTCAAAATAATTTTTCGCTCCCAAGGCATTTTGTTTTCTTTCTCAGCCTGGTAACTTTTAATCCTTCAAGACGAGAGTAATAGTGGAGATCCTCCCTCTAGTGCAAGCTGGGCCCATCTTTCAGTTTTGTTTCAAAGCCTCACAAATTTGGTCCTTCAATCCAAGCCGGGCTTCCACCCATGTTCCAGCATGGAGAACCAAAGAGACTTTTGGCCTCGCTGCTCTCACTTGGACCCAGGCAGACTAACCCATCTGAGATATTCAGTGATGATTTAGGGAAGCCTGTAACCTAATTTCACTGGCTTCCACTCTACCCTTCCCATCTCCAAAACCCATCACCAAGACGATGAGAGTCGCATTGACTGACTTTGTATCCAGTTAGAGGTGCTGATTAACTATTCTTACGAGCTTGATTTTTTTCACCTTGAAGTAAATGGGAAACTGTTTACAAATCAAGATCCTCAATATTTTTCTCCCACAAGTCCCCAAAGGCGTGCTGCTTGGTGAATTGGACACTCTGAATTCTCCCTCCGTGTACCCGAACAGGTGCCAGACTGGCGACTTGGGGCTTTTCACAATAACTTTTTTGCAGTGTTAATGTAAGCCTACTTGTGATACTAATAAAGATTGTATTATACAGTGGTTTGATACATTGAATGTTGAATCTGCTTAAGCTCGGGGATCTTTTGTAAACAGTTACGCGGCCCAAACCATTATCTACTGTGGCAAGGCTTGCAACTTCGGGAAGTGTGGTTACACGTGCAACATTCATCAACTCGGTGCTTTCAAAGGTTAATGAGGTGTGGCAAAAAAATGAACAAGAATCCACTCCATCTCCTCACAACAGGTTAGTAATTCTAGTACTGCAGTAGTGGTTTTGCTTATTCCACTGTGTCCAGAAAATGGTTGAGGATGGGTTCCTACCGTATGTCTGCTGTGCAGAATCGAAACAAGAGATGAGTTGAATAAAAAGTAGTATTTGTTGCCAAGGATCTTAAAGACTGGAAGGTGAAGGTGAGACTGAGGGATTTTAAGATACCTGTAATTTTTGAGATGGCAAAAATTAGCTTAACCAGCTAATAATAGTGCAGTGAGTCTTGATTTTGGCAGGGAAGCGGGATTGTTTGTGGGGTGGCTAATTTGTAATTTCACAAGGATGAAATTGATAAGGGCTGTAGTATTGATTAAATTAATGTTGAGAAAGTTTGTGACTAAGGCTGAAGGTGAGAGAGTGATTCCCCATCCAGTGATGAGGGGAGTGATTGTCTACCCAGATGCTGTCACTAACATCTAAGGCTTAGTGTTAAAACCAATTAAGAGTTATTGAGGTGAAAACTAGCTTCAGTACAGAAAGGGATAATAAGAGCTTTTTAACTAACTTCAGCAATGGAAGGGATTTGGGAGTTTCATTTAATATTAGGTGAAACAGTTGTAATGGCAAAGGACCAATGGTGAAGCCATTAAAGATAGTAAATAGGGATGTTGATGTTGAATTTATGCTGCAATAGAATACATACTTTAAGTTAGTCATTAAGCACAGCGGTTCCCAATCTGGGAATGATCAGAGAGTCATTGCAGGAGTATATAAACCAGTTCACACTGGGAGAGCCTGTGACTGTACTTTGCTGTCTTGAAATACAGGCCAGCTTCAGACTCGTTCTTCCCCAACATACAATTATTGGAATTAATGCTGTGATAGGGTTTGCAAGAAACGCGAAGCAACTGTCTTCAAAGAATTGTCAAAATTCAAACATCCATTGCCACAGGGAAGGGTCTGAATCACTCTAGTGCATGAGAAGTGGATAGAAAGAAAGTGAGTCACCCTTGGGTTGCTGTGGGTGCTTTTCATTCTTTGGAAGCTGCCAGTGAAAGGTGGGTGGAGGAAAAACTCCACACTGCTGTTTAATCAGTCTTAAGATGCAATGTTATTTTCTGAAAGGTTCACTTTGCTCTTATAAGGCAAAGGCCTTGGATTCTACCAGATAAGCATCAGGCGGAGATTTTATTTGTTTAATAAGCAGAAATTTAAATCACTCTTTGTAGAATGATAAACATAGATGTTGACAATGGTATAGTAAATTATTTTACTGTCTAACTTCACCCTGGCTACTTTGTAACTTTCACAGCAGTAGTAAAGTCTTTCTGCCATAACCTGCATATGCACATTTTGTAAAATTTAAATATTAGAAAACATCTTGATCTTTGTACTAAAACATATTTTTCTTTATAAAAATAAACTTCAGTCCTAGGAATAATGAACCACCTTCAGTTAATCCAGCTGTCAAAACTACTGAAGTATCTAATGCTTTTGTTGGGACACCAATCAACAGGCAATCTAAGAGACTTTCCAGGTAGACATTGCTTTATTTAATAAATTTGTTTGCACTCTGTCTCCCATGCGATCTTTATTACTCTTGTGCATTCTTTCCCTGTATTTGGAATGTTACTCCTTATGAGGATTCATTTTAGAAATGAGTTTTTTAAGTTGTGTACAGACATCTGTTATTAACTTGGATCTTCCAGTAAACGCACAGCAGGCCACTGACTTCCAGCAAAGCTGTCCGCGAAGATCTAGCTGGCTGTGTGACGCAGATTTCTCTTTATCTCAACATTAATTTCATTCTGACACCATCTATAGGAGATCTCTGGCATTCAGCAACTGTGATATCATCAAGTATGCTAAGTATCCAATCACATTGCAGAATTTTCACAGACACAGACCAGGAATTAACAAGCCCACTTTATCATTCACTTGTGCTACAGGTAGTGAAATAAAGATTGGGACATACACATGGAATTAAAGTGCAAGCCAAAATATTATGAACTTTTTTTTTTTAAGTGGTATCTTTACTCAGGAATGGAGAAATTTGATATTTCATAAATTTGGTGAGTAAGTTGCTGTAGGGATAAGCAGGATAGGAAAGTGAACATGTGGCTAAAGGAGTGATGTGGGAAAGAGGGGCACTGGCACCGGTCTTGGGACAGAAAGGAACTGTACTGTTGGGATTGAGACCACGGTCCTAGTGGAAAGGGTAAATAAGGCAGTCAAAAGGGGTTAAATTATGAGTTGGAGGGAGGGAGTGAAAAGAGTAGCATAGATAATGGCGCAAAAACAAATAAAATTCCAGTGTAGTGCCTAAGGACATGACCGGTAAAGAGAAAACTAAAAGAAGCAAAAAAATTAAAGCAGGAGGGCAGCACGAGTGGATAGCACTGTGGCTTCACAACGCCAGGGTCCCAGGTTCGGTTTCCCGGCTGGGTCACTGTCTGTGCGGAGTTTGCACGTTCTCCCCGTGCCTGCGTGGGTTTCCTCCGGGTACTCCGGTTTCCTCCCACAGTCCAAAGACGTGCAGGTTAGGTGGCTTGAACATGCTAAATTGCCGTTAGTGACCAAAAAGGTTAGATGGGGTTCGTGGGTTACAGGCATAGGGTGGAAGTGAGGGCTTAAGTGGATCGATGCAGACTCGATGGGCCGAATGGCCTCCTTCTGCACTGTATGTTCCATGTTCATGAGATGGAAATAAAAATTGTCACAGTGAAATGTTAAAGCAGAAGGACAAGTTGGAGCGTGAGGCCCAAGTAAGTATGTGCTAAGTATAGAGAACAAATTCACTGAACTGAAGGCTCAAGTTCATCTTGGAGGGTTAGGCTTGGTAATCATTACTGAAACAAGGTTACCACACAGTGAGGACTGGGAACTAAACATATCACATTATTAAGCCTACTGGAAATTCAGGGAAATAGGCAGAGGGGAGTAATAGCATTAAGGATCAAGTAATTTCAGTGATGCAATAGTTAAACAGGCAGTGGAAACTTTATGGGCAGAATTAAGAAATAGAAAAGGATTTGCGACTAGTGGGAGATGTGCACAAGCAGCTGTGATGTGATGAATAGTATAAATGGAGAGATTAGACAACGTGTAACAAAGTAAGACCAGTCTCGATGGGGGATTTTAACTTTCATTTTGGGGACGAGGAGACTAGCACATGTACGAACAGTAATGAGCTTCTTGAATGTGACTGGGAGTTTTCTGCGCACAAGTATGCCATATTAGATCTGGTAACAAGTAATGAACTAGATTTAGTTTGATAATCTCACAAAGGGTTTCCCAAACCTTTTCAAGCTGTGGAACAGCTAGTGACGTCCCAAATGCATCAGGTAACCCCAAGCATTCTCAGAATGTTGATGCTCCTTTTTTGCCGCGAAATAGGTGCAAACACAGATACCAATTGTCAACAAGTCTTTTCTAGCTATATCTATGCATGTATCAGCAATTAGGAAGGGACACAAATACATTCTCCAGCCACATGGCCCCCCACTTTAACCCCTGGCCAAGCTACCCTCCCATGGTCCATTAATGTTTTTTAAAATAAATTTAGAGTGGCCAGTTCATTTTTTCCAATTAAGGGGCAATTTTGTGTGGCCAAGCCACCTACTCTGCACATCTCTGGGTTGTGGGGGCAAAACTCATGCAAACACAGGAGAATATGCAAACTCCAGGTAACACTGACAAAGGAGAGTACTTGCAGGCAAGGAGATGGGTTGAAGTGTGTATACTTCAATGCAAGAAGCATCAGGAATAAGGTGGGTGAACTTAAGGCATTGATCGGTACTTGGGACTACGATGTGGTGGCTATCACAGAAACTTGGATAGAGGAGGGGCAGAAATGGTTGTTGGAGGTCCCTGGCTATAGATGTTTCAACAAATTAGGGAGGATGGTAAAAGAGGTGGGGGGGGTGGCATTGTTAATTAGAGATAGTATAACAGCTGCAGAAAGGCAGTTTGAGGGGGATCTGCCTACTGAGGTAATATGGGTTGAAGTCAGAAATAGGAAAGGAGCAGTCACCTTGTTGGGAGTTTTCTATAGGCCGCCCAATAGCAGCAGAGATATGGAGGAACAGATTGGGAAACAGATTTTGGAAAGGTGCAGAAGTCACAGGGTAGTAGTCATGGGTGACTTCAACTTCCCAAACATTGAGTGGAAACTCTTTAGAGCAAATAGTTTGGATGGGGTAGTGTTTGTGCAGTGTGTCCAGGAAGCTTTTCTAAGACAGTATGTAGATTGTCCGACCAGAGGGGAGGCCATATTGGATTTGGTACTTGGTAATGAACCAGGGCAGGTGATAGATTTGTTAGTGGGGGAGCATTTTGGAGGTAGTGACCACAATTCTGTGACTTTCACTTTAGTAATGGAGAGGGATAGGTGCGTGCAACAGGGCAAGGTTTACAATTGGGGGAAGGGTAAATACAATGCTGAAGTGCATAAGTTGGGAACATAGGCTGTCAGGGAAGGACACACGTGAAATGTGGAACTTGTTCAAGGAACAGATATTGCGTGTTTTTGATATGTATGTCCCTGTCAGGCAGGGAAGCGATGGTCGAGTGAGGGAACCATGGTTGACAAGAGAGGTTGAATATCTTGTTAAGAGGAAGAAGGAGACTTATGTAAGGCTGAGGAAACAAGGTTCAGACAGGGCGCTGGAGGGATACAAGATAGCCAGGAGGGAACTGAAGAAAGGGATTAGGAGAGCTAAGAGAGGGTGTGAAAAATCTTTGGCGGGTAGGATCAAGGAAAACCCCAAGGCCTTTTACACATATGTGAGAAATATGAGAATGACTAGAGCAAGGGAGAAATATGAGAATGACTAGAGCGAGGGTAGGTCCGATCAAGGACAGTAGCGGGAGGTTGTGTATTGAGTCTGAAGAGATAGGAGAGGTCTTGAACAAGTATTTTTCTTCAGTATTTACAAACGAGAGGGGCCATATTGTTGGAGAGGACAGTGTGAAACAGACTGGTAAGCTCGAGGAGATACTTGTTAGGAAGGAAGATGTGTTGGGCATTTTGAAAAACTTGAGGATAGACAAGTCCCCCGGGCCTGATGGGATATATCCAAGGATTCTATGGGAGGCAAAAATTAAATTGCAGAGCCGTTGGCAATGATCTTTTCATCCTCGCTGTCAACAGGGGTGGTACCAGAGGATTGGAGAGTGGCGAATGTCGCGCCCCTGTTCAAAAAAGGGAATCAGGATAACCCTGGGAATTACAGGCCAGTTAGTCTTACTTCAGTGGTAGGCAAAGTAATGGAAAGGGTACTGAGGGATAGCATTTCTGAGCATCTGGAAAGACACTGCTTGATTAGGGATAGTCAGCACGGATTTGTGAGGGGTAGGTCTTGCCTTACAAGTCTTATTGACTTCTTTGAGGAGGTGACCGAGCATGTGGATGAAGGTAAAGCAGTGGATGTGGTGTACATGGATTTTAGTAAGGCATTTGACAAGGTTCCCCATGGTAGGCTTATGCAAAAAGTAAGGAGGCATGGGATAGTGGGAAATTTGGCCAGTTGGATAACGAAGTGGCTAACCAATAGAAGACAGAGAGTGGTGATAGATGGCAAATATTCAGCCTGGAGCCCGGTTACCAGTGGCATACCACAGGGATCAGTTCTGGGTCCTCTGCTGTGATTGTGATTTTCATTAACGACTTGGATGAGGGAGTTGAAGGGTGGGTCAGTAAATTTGCAGATGATACGAAGATTGGTGGAGTTGTGGATAGTGAGGAGGGCTGTTGTTGGCTGCAAAGAGACATAGATAGGATGCAGAGCTGGGCTGAGAAGTGGCAGATGGAGTTTAACCCTGACAAGTATGAGGTTGTCCATTTTGGAAGGACAAATATGAATGCGGAATACAGGGTTAATGGTAGGGTTCTTGGCAATGTAGAGGAGCAGAGATTTTGGGGTCTATGTTCATAGATCTTTGAAAGTTGCCACTCAAGTGGATAGAGCTGTGAAGAAGGCCTATGGTGTGCTAGCGTTCATTAGCAGAGGGATTGCATTTAAGAGCCGTGAGGTGATGATGCAGCTGTACAAAACCTTGGTCAGGCCACATTTGGAGTACTGTGTGCAGTTCTGGTCGCCTCATTTTAGGAAGTATGTGGAAGCTTTGGAAAAGGTGCAAAGGAGATTTACCAGGATGTTGCCTGGAATGGAGAGTAGGTCTTACGAGGAAAGGTTGAGGGTGCTAGGCCTTTTCTCATTAGAACGGAGAAGGATGAGGGGCGACTTGATAGAGGTTTATAAGATGATCAGGGGAATAGATAGAGTAGACAGTCAAGAGACTTTTTCCCCGGGTGGAACAGACCATTACAAGGGGACGTAAATTTAAGATAAATGGTGGAAGATATAGGGGGGATGTCAGAGGTAGGTTCTTTACCCAGAGAGTAGTGGGGGCATGGACTGCACTGCCTGTGGAAGTAGTTGAGTCAGAAATGTTAGGGACCTTCAAGCGGCTATTGGATAGGTACATGGATTAGGGTAGAATAATGGAGTGTAGATCAATTTCTTCTTAAGGGCAGCACGGTAGCATTGTGGATAGCACAATTGCTTCACAGCTCCTGGGTCCCAAGTTCGATTTCGACTTGAGTCACTGTCTGTGTGGAGTCTGCACATCCTCCGCGTGTGTGCGTGGGTTTCCTCTGGGTGCTCCGGTTTCCTCCCACAGTCCAAAGATGTGCAGGTTGGGTGGATTGGCCATGATAAATTGCCCTTAGTGTTCAAAATTCTATGATTAACCTAGGATAAAAGTTCGGCACAACATCGTGGGCCGAAATGCCTGTTTTGTGCTGTATTTCTCTTTCTCTCCACACAGACAGTGACCCAGAGCCGGGATCGAACCTGGGACCTGTGAGACAGCAGCGCTAACCACTGTGCCGCCCGCATATCTCTCACTCTCTCTCACACACACGCAAGTCTCTCTTTTTCCCTTTCTCTTTTTTCTTTTCTTTTTCTTTCTTTCTCTCTCTCTCTGGTGCTGTGAAGCAGCAGTGCTAGCCACTGTGCAGCCCGCATATCTATCTCACTCTTTCGCGCACATGCAAGAATCTTTCTCTTCCTTCTCATTTTTTCTTTTTCTCTCTTTCTCTCACTCTGGCGCTGTGAAGCAGCAGTGCTAACCACGGTTCTACCGTGCCACCCGCACACAAGCAAGCCTCTTTCTTGCTCTCTCTCTTTCCCTCTCTCTCTTTCTACTTCTAAATTCTCTCAATAACCAATAGCATTCCATTAACTTTGTTTTTATCTGCAAACTAGCCTTTTGTAATTCATGGGCTAGGGCTCCCAGATCCCTTTGAATCTCAGACCTCTGCAATCACTCGCCATTTAAATAGTTTTCTATTCTTCAAAATGGAGAATTTCATATTTGCCTACACTATACTCCATTTGTCAAATCTTTGCCCACTCATTTAACCTACAAAATCCCTTTGTGGTCTCCTTATGACCTCTTCACAATTTGCTTTCCCACTTGTCTTTGTGTTGTGTTATCAGCAAATTTAGCAACAATTCCCTCAGTCCTTTCATTTTTTACATTTCTATAAATTGTAAAAACGGAGACCCCAGCACTCATCCCTGTGGCACACAAGTCATATCCTTCAACCAGAAAAAGGCCCATTTATGCCAACTGTTTCCTGTCAGCTAGGCAATCTTCTATCCATGCCAATATGTTACCCCCTACACTGAGCTTGTATATTTCGCAATAACGTTTGATGTGGCACCTTTACAAATGCCTCTGGAAATTTACCGTACATGCACAGCACATGACTCTTTTGATGTGACACAAAAACATTTTAAACAAATTCTTTTGAATTTGGGCATCGTTGGATCTTTCCCCATCAAGTTTGCCCTCAAACTCAGTGGCTTGCTAATCATTTCAGAGGACAGTTAAGAGTCAACCCCATTGCTGTGGATGTGAAGTCATATGTAGGCCAGATCGGGTAAGATTGGTCGATTTCCTTCCCTTAAAGCAGGACTTTTCAAACCGGGTCACGACCCACGGGCAGGTGTCTGGAGGGTTGCGGAACAATCAGTCGCAGCTTTCCTGATCGTGGATGAAGTCCCCAACAGTTGCGACCAGCTTTTAAGTTGAGAATGACCAGGTTTTAAATGCGAACTATGCAGTCTTCCCGTCTGAAGCGGCAGCAGAGAACAGGTCAGGCACCTGGCACATACACTGACATCCCGTAACCTGTACGTTCCTGTTTTTGGCGCAAAATCACAGAGGAGAGATGCCTTCATTTTCTAGCTGCGAGCAAACAAGCACCGGACTGTGAAGAACTGAACATGGATCATTTTGTTATAAGGAACAGAGGATCAAAGAGACCCAGGTCAGAATCTCACAACTGAATCTGCTGGAGAGAGCTGCGCAGGCGAGTCCACAGTAGGACAAAGTAGAGCTAGTGTGAGCTGTATACAGAGCTCCAAGGCCTCTGGTGTGCAATCTACCAAGAAGAAGCTGTAATTGGGAACAAAGCAGCATAAAGATGATTTTTTGAGGCTTTGTTAATTGTGCTGCTGCAAATCAGGATGCAACGCCCATGTTTGTGTGTTTATATGCAGGGAAGTACCAGCAAATATTTTAAAGCCATCAAAACCTCAAAGGCATTTGAAGACTAAGCATGGCAAGTTCATGGACAAACCTCTTGATTTTTTTCTCAAAGGAAGCAGCGAGAACTTATATCGTCAGCTGACGTCATTAGCAGAAATGTAACATTGAATGGCAAAGCACGATTAGCCTCTTGTATGGTAACTTACCATGTAGCTGAAGAGAAAATTCCCCACACTGTAGTAGAGAGATTAATTATCCCTGCAGCATTAGGCATGGCTTGTACAGTCCTAGATGAGGTCAGCTTAAAAACTGAAATGCATCCCACTTAGTGATAACACAGTGGCTAACCAAATTTGTGATATTGCTGAGAATTTTGAAGCCCAGCTTATTTATTGTTTTGAAGTCAACACAGGAGTCCTCAATCCAACGGCCTAATTTGTTGAGGGTTTGCTGTGCTGCCTGACATTACCAACCGGCATGACTGGCGCAGAGATTTTTGAAGCTTGTATAGTTACGTGGCTGGAAACACTCGGCTTGACTGGGTTCATTGCAGAAAAATCTCAAGCAATGGGGCAACCAACGTGACTGGGAAAAACAGCGGAGTTA
Source organism: Scyliorhinus canicula (assembly GCF_902713615.1). Taxonomy (NCBI): domain Eukaryota; kingdom Metazoa; phylum Chordata; class Chondrichthyes; order Carcharhiniformes; family Scyliorhinidae; genus Scyliorhinus; species Scyliorhinus canicula. The sequence goes on from NC_052146.1 coordinate 293,051,893, forward strand.
TAATAAGGATTAATTATCCTTATTAGGGGCAGCAGGGTAGCATGGTGGTTAGCATAAATGCTTCACAGCTCCAGGGTCCCAGGTTCGATTCCCGGCTGGGTCACTGTCTGTGAGGAGTCTGCACATTCTCCCCGTGTGTGCGTGGGTTTCCTCCGGGTGCTCCGGTTTCCTCCCACAGTCCAAAGATGTGCGGGTTAGGTGGATTGGCCATGCTAAATTGCCCGTAGTGTCCTAATAAAAGTAAGGTTAAGGGTTGTTGGGTTACGGGTATAGGGTGGATACGTGGGTTTGAGTAGGGTGATCATGGCTCGGCACAACATTGAGGGCCGAAGGGCCTGTTCTGTGCTGTACTGTTCTATGTTCTAATGAGGCAGCTGGTCAGGACATTGTTTGATCATTGTTTTATTGATTGTGAGATATTGGCATCAAAAGGATTCCATCCGATCTTGAAGTAGCATTGAAAGAATTCTGGAAGGTCTGAATTTTATTAAATACAGCTCAATACCTGTAGTTTTTGAGGCTCTGTGACCCAATATGGCGGCCGAGCACACACACACATTGTTCCAGACAGAGGTACAATGGCTGTCATGGGGTCGGTATGAAATCCATGCATACCTCCTTGAAAAATCATCCCCTCTGGATGATTGGTTTGGTGTTGAAACTTGGATGCTAACTGTGTCTCACCTTGCAGACATCTTTCCAATTCTAAACAAACCACCTCAATTTGCAAGGGAAGGATGGCGATTCTTTTTGCCACTGAAGAAATAGATGCTTTCTATAAGTCATTGAAAGTTTAGAAAGTGCAAAGCCAAAACTACTACATGCTCCTCACACTGCTACGGCAGAATCGATTGTTAGTAAGAAAACATTGTTAGTAAGGGAACTGTCAATAGACTGGCAAGCCTTATTCAGTCATATCTGGCTGTGCTCGCTGATCAACAGTTTTTGTCACTTCCAGAGGAGAACGATCAGATTTTGAAAGAGGAAGCGGTGGGTGAAAAATCCTTATGAGTTTGAGTCCCAGAGTGAATGATTTAACTTGCAGCTGACTCCAAATGGGTGGCCACAGTAGTTAGCACTGTTGCTTCACAGCTCCAGGGTCCCTTGTTCGATTCCCAGCTTGGGTCACTGTCTGTGCGGAGTCTGCATGTTCTCCCTGTGTCTGCGCTGGTTTTCCCCGAGTGCTCCAGTTTCCTCCCACAAGTCCCGAAAGACGTGAAAGACATTCTGAATTCTCCCTCCGTATACTCGAACAGGTGCTGGAATGTGGCGACAAGGGGCTTTTCATTGCAGTGTTAATGTAAGCCTACTTGTGACAATAATGATTTATTATTATTAAATGAGGAGACTGGACGTCTGCATCTCACCCGTGAGACCTCATTAAAAACACACCACAAGTCCATGAAGCTGTCAGCATTCTGGGGTAGTGTCTTGGAAGAGTATTCAGTGCTGAGTAAAAAAAGGATTTTGTTGCCTTCACAAGACCGACATGTGCAAGGTTGGATTTTCCATACTCACAAAGATGAAGACAGCAGAAAGGAACCAGCTGAACTCAGCACCTGGTATGCGCATTGCCCTCTCTTCCTGTGAACCTGATTACATTGAGATCCAATCGCTATGTGTTTCTGCTTCGCTGGACTCGGTCAGAACAATGCAGTGAGTCCCACTGAGTTGTTCTCCTTGGGTCCCGGAGGGGGGGGGTTTGAAAAACACTGCCTTAAAGGATATTAGTGGACCAAATGGGCACTTACAATAATCAATGGTGGTTGTTATGGTCACCATTACTGAGAATACATAATATTCCACATGTCACACTAACCATTAGATAACAAGAAAAGGGCAGCACGGTGGCATAGTGGTTAGCACTACTGTCTCATGGCTCCAAGGTCCCAGGTTCGATCCCAGCTCTGGCTCACTGTCCGCGTGGAGATTGCACATTCTCCCAATGTTTGCGTGGGTTTCGTCCCCACGACCCTAAGATGTGCAGGTTAAGTGGATTGGTCCTTTAATTGGAAAGAATGAATTGGACACTTAAAAACCAGTTACGTCACTGTTCCATTTTGGTGCCAGTACAAAGATATATCAGCTCAACTTTACACAAAAAAACCAAACACACAGTATCACTCCTCGCAGGTTCCTCAACATAAACGGAGGATAAGCCGGAGAACATGTACAGAACTTTGGCGTAGAAATGATCTGTCAATCAGTGTGTGCTCACCATTATGGAATGAAATGAAAATCGCTTATTGTTACGAGTAGGCTTCAATGAAGTTACTGTGAAAAGCCCCTAGTCGCCACATTCCGGCCCCTGTCCGGGGAGGCTGGTACGGGAATCGTGCTGCTGGCCTGCTTGGTCTGCTTTAAAAGCCAGCGATTTAGCTCAGTGAGCTAAACCAGCCCCATTACTGAGACTATCTCTCAATTCCAGACTTAGTTAATTGAACTTAAGTTCCATCAGCTGCTGTGGTGAGGTTTGAACCAATTTCCTCTGGGCATGAAAACGGGGAACTGTACACCAGTGAGCCTAACATCGGTAGTAAGGAAGTTGCTCGAGTTCATTATCAAGATTTCATAGCACAACATTTGAAAAGCAGTGGTATAATCAGACAAAGTCATCATGGATTTACAAAAGGGAAATAAATCATGCTTGACAAACCTACTGGAATTCTTTGAAGATGTAACTAGGAGAATTGTCCAGGGAGAACCAGTAGATGTGTTTTCTTTAGACTTTCAGAAGGCTTTCAGCGAGGTCTTACATAGCAGATTACTTTGTAAAATTAAAGTGCAAGAGTCTTGAGATGGATAAAAAGCTGGTTAACAGACCAGAAGCAAAGGTTTGAATGAATGGGTCTTTTTCCAATTGGCAGATAGTGACTCGCGGAGTACCGTAGGGATCTGTACTAGGACCCCAACTGTTCACATTATATATGAATGATTTGGACGAAGGAGCAAAATGTATTCTCCAAATTTGCAGATGATACAAAGTTGGTTGCGAGGGTGAGCTGTGAGGAGGATGCAGAGATGCTTCAGTGAGATTTGAACAGGCTGAGTGAGTGGGTATATGCAGAATAATGTGGATAATTGTGAGGTTATTCACTTCGGTAGCAAAATAGAAAGGCAGATTATTATTTGAATGATTGTAAATTGAGAGAGGTGGATACTCAGCGAAACCTTGGTGTCCTCCTGCATCAGTCGCTGAAAGTAGGTGTGCCAATGCAACAGACAGTAAAGAAGGCAAATGCTATGTAGGCCTTCATAGTGAGAGGATTTTAGTATAGGAATAGAGATGTTTTACTCCAATTGTATAGGGTCACATCTGGAGTATTGTGTGCTGTTTTTGTGTCAATATCTGAGGAAAGATGTTCTTTCTATGGAGGGAGTTCAATGAAGTCTGATTCCTGGGATGGCGGTACTGCCATATGAGGAAAGGCTAAATCAGTTAAGGTTATATTCATTGGAGTTTAGATGAGTGAGAGGGGATCTCGTAACTTACAAAATTCTAACAGGCTTAGATGGGGTAGATTCAGAAAGAATGTTCCTGATGGGTGGGGAGGCAGGGGGCAGTCTAGAACTAAGGGTCATAGTTTGAGGATAAGGAGTAAACCTTTTAGGACTGAGGTGAGGAGAAATTTCTTCAACCAGAGAATGGTAAATTTGTGGAATTGACTACCACAGAATGTAATTGAGGTCAAAATGTTGTGTGATTTCAAGAAAGAATTAGATGGAGCTCTAAAGGGATCGGGGATATGCGGGGGGGGGGGGGGGGGGGGATCAGGGTATGGAGCTTGATGATCAGCCATGATCATAATGAATGACGGAGCTGGCACGAATGGCCTCCTGCTTCTATTTTCTCTGTATGTATGAGTCTGGACTTCTGGATTATTAGTCTAGTGACATTAACACTACACCACCATATCCCCATCATAATGCAATCGACTTTAGTGCAGTGTTTGAAAGGGAGAAACACTTTTGATTGAAAGGCTGACTTGGGATGAGACCGAAATGGTCCACGAAACTGGGCAAATATATTGATGTGCAAAATGACAAGATTAGTGCATGAAAAGAGTATTTAACATGATGCAGCACCAGTTTATACCCCCTAAGGGGCAAGATTTCCTGCTTGTCAAAAAAGACGACCATGGCCAACCAGAAAGTTAAGAGATGAGATTAAAGTATTCAAAATGTAAAACAAAACAGATCCTGGCACGTGGGAAAGATGCAAAGCACAGGAAAGAGCAACACAACATAAAATGGGCGTATGAAAGAAACTTAAAGATAGAAATCAATACAAAAAGTGCTTAGAATTATATTAGGAAAAGGAGAGTGGTTAGGAGCAACGTGAAATTTGATGGCAGGAATATTGTCAATAAAAGTAAGGATTTGGCAGATATTAATTTGTCAATATTTTCAGTAAAGGAATAGATCAGACTGCTGGAAATCACAAGGAAATTAATTTTAAAACAGTCACAGGGACTCATTAAAATGATTGTAATTAAAATAGCAGAAATGAAGAATATCATGTCAGTAAAGCGTGACAACATGGATGGATTTCATTTCAATATCTAAAAATGAAATGAAAATCTCTTATTGTCACAAGTAGGCTTCAAATGAAGTTACTATGAAAAGCCGCTAGTCGCCACATTCCAGCGCCTGTTCGGGGAGGCTGGTACAGGAATTGAACCATGCTGCTGGCCTGCCTTGGTCTGCTTTCAAAGCCAGCAATTTAGCCATGTGCTAAACAGCCCCTGCTGTAAGTGAGAACATTGCAGATGCTCTAACTGAAATCTTTCAAGTTTTTTTATGATCAGGGACATGTTCCTTTTAGATTGGAAGATTGTGCATGTCGCTTTATTATTTAAAGAAGGTGGCAGAGAGAAACTAAGGAATTTTATAAACCAGTTAGCCTAAGATCTGTCCGAGGAAATTTCTGAAACTTAACTTGAAATATTTTGGCTGATCAGAAGGAGTCAGCATGGATTCGTAACGGGTAGGACATGCCTGACCAAACTGATTGAATTTTTTGAAGCAGCAATTAAAGTAACAAATAGGGGAGTATCTATTATTATCAAATGCCTCCTGGAAGTAATATAAAGTCCCTCATACGAGACTGTTGGGTCAAGTTAAATCCCATGACTGAAAATGATTGACCTGGTCAGGAAATTGGCTGAACGTTGGGAGGCAGTGAGTAGGGATAATTGTCAGGTGCACTAATTGACAAGATGTGACTAGCGGTGTTCTGCAAGGATCTGTGTAGCCAGCTATTCCCCGTATTTATTAACCTTGATTAGAAAGCCAGATATCAAATTTTCCAATGACAGAGGTCAATTACATTCTATGCAGTGTCGTGGAAGCTTAATGCCACAAAGAGATATAGAAGCGAATGAATAAACCTGTGGCAAGTGGATTTTTATGTTGGGTCATGCACTTTGGACCTCAAGGGTTAGAACAGGATACTTCTAAGTGTTGAAAAGCTAGGATCAGTGGAGGCACAAAGACATTTGGGCGACCAAGTTCACAGGTTATTTAAATGCCATGCGCAGGCACAGAAAATAGTGAAAAAGACTATTAGAATGAAACCTTTGTATCTAGGGGACTAGAATACGACGAGGTAGTAGCCATTGCTTCAGCTTTACAAAACCCTGGTTCAACCAAACCTGTAGTAAATCTGTGTTAGTAAATCTGGGCACCACACCTTTGGGAGGATATAATTGGGTAGGCACTGTAGTTTTGCAAGAATGATACCTGTTCTCCAAGGGTTAGATTATGGAGAGAAATTGCACAAATTAGGGCTATATTTTCTAGAACTTGTGTTAAGGGATTTGATTGAGGTTTTCAAGATATAAGGGGAAAGATAGAACAAGTGGAGAGAAACTATTTCTGCTAATTGGAGAGTCTAGGAAAAAATCTGCATAATATAAAAATTAGAGTCAGCATTTTAAGGAATCAAATTAAGAAATACATCTACATGTAGAGTGGGAGAAGTTTGGAATCCCTCCTTTCCGCAACTGTCAATTGTACTAAATCAAGTGTAAATTTTAAATTTGAGATTGATAGACTTTTGTAATCTAAAGATATTAAAGTATGTGAGGCAAAATCTGTAAGGCCACTGATCAGCCATGATATCATTTAATGGGAAATAAGTTAAAGGAGTTGAATGACCTACTACTGTTCCTATGTTCCTGCAAATATATAATCAGTTATCGAAGGGCAGAGAGGTTGCTCAACAATAATTATGTTGTGGTAATATATTTAAAACCCACTACACCTCATTCAACAAAACATAGATTTTGGGAAGATTTTCACATTGAGAATAATAGTGTAAAAAGTAGAAATTCGCATCAATTTTGTGATTTTTGAATTGATTTCAGTCTGTGAGGACTTCAATGCAGCACATCCTGTGGCTGTGAGGAGATTCACTGGCAAGAACTGAAGGATTTCCACTTTTAATTATGCATGGTCATTTGCCAACAGTTGCCGTCAGCTTCTCAAAATAATGATGGTGGTGCTGCTGATTTTGCCATCACACAGCTGCAAAATCCGGGCGATTTTGTACTCCGCAGAGTGAAGGATGTCCGTGCCATCAAATGTAACTTTTTTCCTGAACACTTCCAGACCAGTAGAGGAGGCCAGATGCAGGGTAAAATCCCCTTTATCACGCCAGACTGCGTGGTAGTTCGAGATGAGGGCACAAGTCTTGTGATGGTATTCGTTGAACTGAGTTATAAAAAGTTAAAATAAATTAATTGAATAAAAGGCCAGACTCGAGAATGGCGATGGTAAAGCTACTAGGCTTGCAGCAGTTGGTGAGAGAGAACCGCTGCGAGGGGAGAAACCCAATTAACCTTATCCAACCCTTTCTACCTGTGCCAGCTACCTCTGTCCTTGATCGTATTGGTAGGAATAACCACCACCTAGGTTTTTTTGGAGACACCGTTCCATCTTTACCCTGAAGGCACGTTGCATCATGTGTGGCAATGTGAAGAAATTAAATTGTTGGAAGAGAGTGAGGCTTATATATATTTTTCTTTGAATAGGATATTAGATTCTGTACGGCAGCTGAAGACCCACTCTTCCTTGAATGCAGAGTCTACTCCGTGTGCCCAAAGTACAGCTAGTCCCTCTTGGATGACAACCAACCCATTGCAACCATATACTATCAATACTGGCCATCTTGGAGGCATTTCTAAGGCATCAGAGTTAAAACTGTTGCAAACACCTCCTGTGATGAAGGTATGCAGTTAATTTCTATGCATGTTACATCTTATGAAACTTTATTAAATGATTCCTTAGCAAAGGAACTATATTGCAGTTAATGTTGCTCCCCATCATGGGAATATTTGTGGGCGGCATGCTGGTTAGCACTGGTGCCTCACCAAGGACCCAGGTTCAATTCCAGTCTCCGGTGACTGTGTGTGGAGCTTGCAAATTCTCCCCATCCCTGCGTGGGTTTCCTCCTGGTGCTCCGGTTTCCTCCCACCATCCGAAGATGTGCAGGTTGGGTGGATTGGCCATGCTAAATTGCCCCTTAGTGTCCAAAAATGTGCAGGTTAGGTGGGGTTCTGGGGATAAGTTGAGGTTGTGGGCCTAGGCCAAATGCTCTTTCAGAGGGTCAGTGCAGACTCGATGGGCCGATTGGCCTCCTTCTGCACGGGGTTCTCACGGGGGGAAAAACAGTAATTTTCGAATCAACTGTTTACGGCAAATCTATATGAATTTGGTATTAGATAGTATAAATACATTGTATGTACTCCATATTACTATGATGACTGGCCTTCCAGTTACCCCATGTACCTAGTATTAACTTTTTAATGGGAAAGGTGCAGTCATCAAACTTAGTATGTACTGGTAAATGAAAACGTTTTGTGTTTCTGTTTAGAGGGCAAGAGCATTTACATCTTCAGAGACCACCTTTGCCAATTTTACACCTCAGTCTATCTTAAGGTCCAACCTTCGTCCCACGCCCTTGACATCACCATGTGCTTCACCGAGTAGGTCTTCAACTCCTCCACTTCGTGCTAAAGAGACCAAAATTTCTTTTATGAAGGAGAAACCAACTATTCATTGGACTAATGGGGTATGTATTTTGTGGCTTGAGATTAGGCTAGCATTTAGATATTTCTTTAAAGGGAGTTATGCATCTCTTGGCTAATGGCCAAGATGTTAGCAGTTAGCAATCTATCTTCTCGAATTTTTGGATTCTAAACTCAAAATATTAATGCATAATAATCTATAAGGCGGGATGACTGCATTTCCTTACACTTCTCTGTTCAATTGAAGGTATTTATGACCAGATAAAAGTCGGGGAACATTCTGTGCAAATTCTGGAATTCAAGATTACTCCATGGATTTAATCAGTACAGTTGAATCATGAACATTTATCTAATTTATTTTTCTAACTTTTTGAAAAGTGCAAGATTATGTTCGATGCCTTGTCATAAATGTTGAGATAGAGTCTCAAATATTGTTGATTAACCTAATTTAGAAGTTGTCATCTTGGGCTGGTTGTGGGGAGCCAGCTGTCACAAAGCTTCATGGTAGATTTCTCAGAATTTCCTTCAGATAATTTTTTTCTGACAGAAGTGTTGAAAATAACCTCAACCTTTAGCGTAATGTGCACCGGTGATGAAGGTGGCATGGGGGTGCACAACTCAGCAATAGAGCATGTCCAAGTAAGTGATCCAAGAAGTGACGAATTGGTCTCTTCCCACTTGGGTATTCTGTCTATTTCTAGGCACCTTTTATCAAAAAGGGTGACATTATAATCATAGAGGGAATCAAAAGGTGCGGCATTGAATTTAATGCCGAGAGGAATGATTTTGTGGAATCGTATACTTTTCGGTAAATTGATGGAGTGATTAACATGTCCTTTGCCTGTATTTCATGTCTTCTTTCAATGCTCATCTTCCCCAGAACTGTCTTTTGTTTGGAGCAAGAATAAAATTATTTCCATGTGCAATTTAAAAAAATATATATCCTAACTAGTCATATTGAGATTTCTACTGAAATGCCTGTTTTTAAGTGTGGTCTTATTGAGCGCACAATAGTATAACTTAATGAAATTCTCGGAGACCCTTTAAATAGGTGCTTGCCTACCTAATTAGTTTATTCTCCTTTGTCAATTGCATAGTCAATTGTAGGCAAAGAACAACACTTTTAACCCTTGGCCACCTGTAACCTCAGAATTTTACAGTTGGTTGCAAAGGCAGCAGGGTAGCATAATGGTTAGCACAGTTGCTTCACAGCTCCAGGGTCTCGGGTTCGATTCCCGGCTTGAGTCACTGTCTGTGCAGAGTCTGCACATTCTCCCCCTTTGCGTGGGTTTCCTCCGGTTGCTCTGGTTTCCTGCCACAGGGCAAAGATGTGCAGGTTAGGTGGACTGGCCATGATAAAATACCCTTGGTGTCCAAAAAAGGTGAGGTGGGGATAGGGTGGAGGAATGGGGATAGGGTGGAGGAGTGGGGATAGGGTGGAGGTGTGGGCTTGGGTAGGGTGCTCTTTCCAAGGGCCGGTGCAGACTCGATGGGCCGAATAGCCTCCTTCTGCACTATAAATTCTATGAAATTGACGCATCTCTTTTAATTCAAGGTTGCAGCTGCCGATGAATTACAACTACTGGCTTCGTCTGGACATATTCCGCGAACACCATCTGTGGAGTCATGGCCTTCAACAACAGAGAACCAGGCAACTCCAGACAATGAGGTCCTGTCCGAGCAAGTGGAGATGGTGGATCTTTCTGGTACCGACATGGATGATGACCAAATTCAAGTCCCAAAAGACAACATTGATAGCTCAGGAAGAACAGAAGAGTTGTCCGTTGAAGAATATGTGGATGCTGCTGAGTCTCTGGATAGAGGGGACACTTCTAAGGAAATGGGCAAAGAGGTTTCAGCAGATGCATTCTCCCCAAGTAGTGGAGAGAAAACCCTGACTGGTGATCCTCCTTGTGTGGAAAAACAAATTGTGGAGGAGGGTGCTACTCTTGACCAAGAACCGGCAACGGCACAAACAGAAAATGAGCATGTGCCTGCAAATGAAAATCTGTTTGACAAGTCAGACATTGAGCAAACTTCTGAATGCAAAGAAGGTATGTTTTGCTAAACTGAATAGATTTATGTTATTTGTTTAAGCATAAATTGGGCAGATAAGCCAGCCATGCATGCAGATTATATAACCGCAGGTTAAAATACTGTTGCATATTCTAACACTTCATTGCTTAGCCTTTGGAGTTACTTAGATCCTGCTAGGCCATGTGCAGTTTGGCAAGAAGCAAATATGTTTGGGCTTTTATTTTTACGGTTCTTGCTGATTAGATTAATTTTGCAGATGTTGCCATGTACACTGGTTGACTACCTGGGTGTCAGTAAGCAAATTACAGTGTTCTATGAAATCTTTCACTTTAGGATTGAAGTAACTAACTTCAATTAAATTTGTTTGTCAGACAAAGCCAGTAACTGGCTTATACTTTCTGTTGTTAGTTTTGGACATTGATGCCATCAAATACTGTTCACCATCAGAGAATGTTACAACAGCATTCATCACCTCAGATAATGAAGAAGCAGCCCTGTTGAAGTATAATCTCGAATATGCTCATGAGGGGTAAGCCTGGAATATTTTCCCCTTTAACTTCTTTGTCAACATTTTCTTATGTTTTGAGGAGAGCTGCTCATTGAGGAGGGCAGGGAGAATGTTTATAAATTAGACCAATCGGCTTCGTCGGAGGGTAACCTCGACGAACTGTTTTAATGTTTGCTTCCACATTCCACAATATTTGCTCAAATAGTTGTACAAGGTGTTTTCCTTTTCCTCCTGATTTTTATTTACAAATGGTTCTGCTCTGTCTTAACATCTAGAACATAGAACAGTACAGCACAGAACAGGCCCTTCGGCCCTCGATGTTGTGCCGAGCAATGATCACCCTACTCAAACCCACATATCCACCCTATACCTGTAACCCCCCCCCCCCACCACCTTACTTTTTAGGACACTACGAGCAATTTAGCATGGCCAATCCACCTAACCCGCACATCTTTGGACTGTGGGAGGAAATCGGAGCACCCGGAGGAAACCCACGCACACACGGGGAGGACGTGCAGACTCCGCACAGACAGTGACCCAGCCGGGAACCGAACCTGGGACCCTAGAGCTGTGAAGCATTTACGCTAACCACCATGCTGTCGTGCTGCCCGTTTAATCGATGTTGATCTAAACGTTTTTCATAGAAGGCCATGTCATTTCTATTAAACAGGCTTGGAAAGTTGTTTTCATCTGTTAAATGAACATTTTTCTATATGCCTTGCACACCTCTTGACATCATTGACCCAGGACCTGAGAGCAGATTATAAGCCTGCTCTGGTGTGAGGGAGCAGTAGTCCTGAGATTGTAAACAGTTATGGTATTAGGGGCGGATTGGAAAAGAACATACAATTATCAATTGCAACTCCATTTCCTTGCACTGTAATTTGCAAATCTTGGTGGTTTCCTGAAAGTAATGAGGGTGATCAAGTGACCATGTGAACTTTAATCCTCATAGATTGAGGCAACCAAATGCCTTTAAGGGAACTAGAAGCATCATCTGATGGATGTGGGTGAAATGGGGTGGTAGGAGGCTCATGTGTGGAACATAAAAACAGTGGCAAAGACACGTTGGGCCAAATAGTCTGCTTCTGTGCTGGTAATTTTCTGTTTGCCTTTTTGCTTCTCTATACAGAGAAGGCATACATCCAGACATGCCTGAGGGACTACAGCTGTCTCGGGAATCACAGGAAAAGGACGGATTGTTCCAGAATGAAGAGCTTCCAGTCACTGCAGAGGGTGAATGTATGTGCAGTTCATTTTTATTACTTGTATGAAATTACCACCTCAAGTTTAAATAGAAGTTAGCTTACTATTACAAGTAAGCTTATATTTTGAATTTTTTCAATGCAGCATCTACAGTCAACAGGTTTGTTTGCCAAGGAGCAATTGAAAACAACTGGAGAGGCTTCTGCTCTGAAATCCAAGTCAGCGGGAAACCTGAACAAAAATGTGTGTAAGGATGACTGTCCGTCTAATAAAAAGAATGGCCCAATTTTCTGTCGTTGAGCTTGTTTATACAGCACCAATATTGTGTAGTTATATAAGTATGTGGATTCTACACATCTCTTTGGGTTTATGTATCAGCCGTAATCTTATTCATTGAAGAAACAGGCTTGAGGGGCCGATTCGTATGTTAACTTGGAAGAAGAATTTGCATTTACACAGCACTTTATCACATTTCTGAGCCCCTTCAAAGCACTTTATCTACAGTTAATTATTCTGAAATGCAGTAATTGTTACAAAGGTGATTATTGGGCAGCACGGTAGAACAGTGGTTAGCACTGTTGATTCACATTGCCGGGTTCGATTCCTGCTTGGGTCACTGTCTGTGCGGAGTCTGCACGTTCTCCCTGTGTCTGCATGGGATTCCTCCGGTGCTCCAGTTTCCTCCCACAAGTCCCCAAAGACGTGCAGGTGAATTGGGCATTCTGAATTCTCCCTCAGTGTACCCAAACAGGCGCCGGAATGTGGCGACTAGGGGATTTTCACAGTAACTTCATTCCATGTTAATGTAAGCCTACTTGTGACACTAATAAAGGTGATTATTAATATGCTGATAAGCTTCCAATACGGTCTGTTTTGTTTCTTCCTGTATTATGTTATGTACATGCTAATCACAAGAAGGATAAAAATAACATAAATCCCTGGTGGGTGTAATGTGTGGGGAGAGCATAATCGTTTATATGGAATCAAATAAATGTCTGTGCAAAATAGCATCAATTAAACTCCTGTGCACCACCACTTTTGTTCAGATTCTGAGAGAAAGGGTAACCCACCAACAAAAACATTTATGGCACAGGAGGAGACTGGATGACCAGCTCATTGCTTAAGCAATTCAAAACTTAACTCCAAAATCCTACACTCTTCCCCTTCAAGGTTTATCTAATCTTCTCTGAAATATGTGATACTGTGCCTCAGCCACATTTCGTATAAAGCATTGAATGGACCAGTGATCCTCCACATTTCTTCCAACCAATTTCCTCACTCTCTCTTGCTAACAATCTTAACTTGATGATCTAAATATTGACTATTATTTGTCTAGAGAAAATAATCTTTTGCTATTCACACATTCAAACCCCTTCGTAATTTTAAAAGCCGGGTCCTCACCACCATAGGCAGCAGTGTTGACCACTGTACCACCTTGCTGCCTGCACCAGCCATTCATGAAATTTTGCATTTAACTATATGCAGTTCTGCACTGTGAACCTGTATGTTGTTAGGATTGGCTATGAACTTTCCAAATTCATTTCATGTCAAGAATTCTTCTCAGTCAGGAGAGAGTAATTGTTTATACATGCTTGTGCACTATCACTTTTTGTTAAAATGCTAAGAGAATGTGCGTGGCTTCTTAACGCTGCTCCTCTAGCTTGACGGCAAGAGTTGTGGGCTGATTTTTATGGGTTTAGTCACCAGTGGTAGGAGAGTCCGATTCAGTTGTGCAAATGCAGGAAATGAGAGTTTCCCAGAATTTGATGTAAAGAAGCATCAATATAAAAGCATTTGAGATTTGAACTCTAGTCCCTGGGCTAAAAGGAGATTATCCGAATCATTGTGCTACTGAGTCTGTTTATTACTTTGTTGCTGCAAAGTTGACTCTGCCCTTCATCAGATATCGTCAGTGAAACATGCAAAGGGGTTATACTTAGGCAGCCAGACAGGTACTTTGCTAGTTAGATTTTACCTGCAAATTGTACAAGTAAACCAATTATGAAAGTGAGCATAAACAGCTGAATTTGTGGAGTAAGCGGTTTTGCCGTACCATATGTCGATTACTACAAGCACAAGGACATCATTTCTATAATCTGGTGAGAGCTAAAGTTCCAACCTATGGCTAACATTGGCCAGCCATGAAAGTAACTGCTGTAGTCAACACTCTGTGGATGTGTTAAAAGCAGTGCCAGGACTGCAGCGAGGTCATTATAATAGGCATTTTGGGAATTCAGGTTTTTCCACCTGGCCTGCAATAACGTATTAGCAGGCAACAGGTTAGATAACATTGTAAAACCTCCAACAAGATCAAGAGAGATAACATGGTAATTGGAGTCTATTTTAGTTTCTCTACTCTTTCATATTTCTGCCTATCCCTAAGTTCACAACTATTACTTCCCACAAATTTAGCCAGTGCAAAATATGTGCATGTCAGTGCCCTATGGTATAAGGTGGTAATGGGTGGTCAAGCAGCAAGAAGTATGCTGCAGAATTGTAGTTAATTCTCCACAATTGAACTCTCTGGTTTTGGATAAATGGAGTGTGACCTTTGCAGAAAGAAAGTGCGCACTCCAACTTGTTCAAATAAAAACTCTTACCTTCCAGTACTTTCATTTGAAATGTTATGCAAGGTTTCTGTGTTTGTTAGACACGCAACTGATCAAAAATCATAATGGAGTTCTTGGTCCATGGTGCCTGCTGACATTTATCTTTTAATTACTATCAACTTAATTGTATTGAACATGTGAAGCTCACGTTATAATGGGTACAAAGTTTGCATTGGATGAATGGAAATTATGTATTGCTGTCCAGAGATATGGTTAAATCCCCATTTAGAATACCTCTCAGTTCTGTACTGCGCCTGAGGAAGGATATGTTGACCTTTGGGAGTGACTGCATCGTAGCTTCGCAAAATTATACTGGGCAAAATGGGTTGAAATATGAGAACAGCTTGCAGAGGATTGTATTCTCTTCAATGTAAAACGTCCATCTACCTGTGATGTTTAAGACAATCCAAGGAGAGGAGTTGATAAAGAAACTCTGGGTTGTCTGGTGACAAAGTTTAGAACAAGGGACCAGAACCTTAAAATTAGAGCTAGGCTATTCAGCAGTGATGTCAGGAAGCAGTCCTCCTGAAGAATGCTCCACGTGCCGCATGGTGGAAATCTAGAACTTTATCCCCCAACAGTGTCAATGCTGAGATTGATAGGTATTTGTTAGGCAATAATATTAAGAATTACAGAACCAACATGGGGGAATGGGGTTAAGAAATAGATCAGCCATGCTCTAATTGAGCAACAGAGTATGCTCACAGTTGTCTGCCCCTGTTCCTATTGAGACAAACAAAGATGTAGAACATATTAACATTTCTATACGGGTCCTGATTTCAACTGGAAAAGTGTCAGCTGCTTCCCAATATGAAGGAAGGGAAAAATCTGAGATATGGTCACCAAGGCCTGTGTTACAGTCCACCTGGAGGGTGCATTCTCTAGATTTAACTTTGGTATCCTAATACAGGTTGAGTATCCCTTATTTGAAATGCTTGGGGCCGAGGGTGTCTCCGATTCTGGAATTTTTTGAATTTTGCAATACAAGCTGCAAAAGACCTCTTGAGTCTCCGGTCGGTGATGTGTCTGACAGAGGTGTACGTGGCTTCCCTCCTGACAGGGAATCAGGTACCGGGTTCAACTCTCGGTGCAACAAATTTGTGCCGTCAATTGGAAGGATACATACGTGCATGTGTTCAGCCACAGGAACGGGACACAGTGCTAGGAACAGCAGACACTGAAAAAGTACAGATTTCAGAGCTTTTCGAATAAGGAATGCTCAACCTGTATTAATATCATAAACATCTGGAATAGAAAGCTAGTCTTCATCGATTGTCGTAAAAACCTATCTGGTTCACTAATGTCCTTTAGGGAAGGAAACTGCCGTCCTTACCCGGTCTGGCGTAAATGTGACTCCGGACCCACAGCAACGTTGTTAACTCTTAGCCGCCCTCTGAAATGGCCGAGCAAGCCACTCACTTCAAGGGTAACTGGGGGCAGGCAACAAATGCTCACCTTGTCAGAGATGCTGACAACCCATGAATGAAAAGAAAAAAGGATGCTTTTGCCTTCATTTCATTATTTAACCGTTCTTAATTTAGAAATTGAAAAATTGATCCACATAATGTTTTAAAGAGGGGGAAAATAAAAGTTTTCTACGTTGCTGTTTTTGAGAGCCACAAATTATTGAAGCTCTATGTTTTAATTTGGGCAGGGAGGAGGAAAAGACCTTTTGTATTGAATCTCATGCAAATGTAAAGAACAGCTAAACAATCATACATTTAATGTCACTTTACAAAGCTTCATAGTTATTAAACATTTAGTTGAATTTGTGTTTAAACAGGAATTGTTGCTCAAGCATGCTTATACTTGTTTTCTTTTCCAGCTGTGGTAATGATAGTTGATGGTGAGGGCATTCCTGATACACAGACAAGTGAAGAAAATGAGTCTGTGTTATTAAGAAATGAGGAAAGTGATGTTGAAATCGTGCATGATAATGCTGCGTTTATGCTGGAGGAACCACTTACCGCTTTGCTTCCTGTAAGCACTCAGCATTTGCAGGTGAGCATTTATCAGACTACTTTTATGTATTCTTTGAACTTTACAATGTGTATAATTGTACAAGCTGTTCCTCAATCTTCATACAACGGAAAAGTTAGAGCTTCCAAAATAGATGAAGTTGTAGGACCCCTTGGTAGCAGCATATGCATCTTTCCATCTCTTTCAAAGCATGAAACGTCAGTGTTGCTACTCATAGAATTTACAGTGTAGAATCATAGAACCTTTCGGCCCATCGAGTCTGCACCGGCCCTTGGAAAGAGCACCCAACCTAAGCCCACATCTCCACCCTAACCCAGTAACCCCATCTAACCTTTTTTGGACACTAAGGGCAATTTAGCATGGCCAATCCACCTAACCTGCACATCTTTGGACTGTGGGAGGAAACCGGAGCACCCAGTGGAAACCTACTCGGGCACTGGGAGAAGGTGCAGACTCCGCACAGACAGTGACCCAAGCCGGGAATTAAACCTGGGACGCTGGAGCTGTGAAGCAACTATGCTAACCACTGTGCTACCGTGCCGCCCAGTTCCTTATTGTCTGTCGCTCCAAATTGTTGTGAGTTGACATCATGGCCAGTTTTCAACTTTGATAGGAAGTGTAATTGACTATCTGCTGATGACCTGGAATCTTAGCCTTGTATTGATAGATAACAATTACTCATTTTGTGTAGTACTTTTTGCCCAAATCATTTGTGACACCTGCATTATCTCCTCCATATTAACCACCTCCCAAGTTTGGTATTAGCTCCAATTTGTGAACCCCTGTCACTGATGTAAATTAGAAACAGAAAACTCTGAAATACGGATACCACAGTTCCCTTCCTGAAATGAAATGAAAATCGCTTATTGTCACAAGTAGGCTTCAATGAAGTTACTGTGAGAAGCCCCTAGTCGCCACATTCCGGCTCCTGTTCGAGGAGGCTGGTACAGGAATTAAACCGCGCTGCTGGCCTGCCGTGGTCTCCTTTAAAAGCCAGCAATTTAGCCCTGTGCTAAACCAGCCCCTTTCTGATTATATACGTGTGCTTGCGACTGGTTAGTGGATCGGTTTTTGCCCTACTCTTGGACTTCTCTTATTGTTGGCCAATCATTCCTAATTTTTAATGTTCTCTGGATGTGGGCGACAATAGCACGGCCGCATTTATTGCAGATTTCTTCTAATCATGAGATGGCTTTTTGCTTGTACCATTGCAATCTTCCACTGATTGTGCTCCATTGCGTTAGTGCCAGGTGGAGAGCTCCAAAGAATTAATCTCATGAAAATGATTGGAACAAAGATTTACTGACTGCTCCAAAGCTCATACCAAGTATTTAAACATTGCATAAACACGTTTGCAGACAAAATATCTCCAACTCTTTGGTTTGTCCGCTACCAATCCCTCTCCACCTCATTCAAAATAATGACAATGTAATACGAAAATGAAGAATTCTATATTGTGTGGCTGAGGGAATACAAATGTATGTGAATCCTGTGGAGGGTCAAACTCAAGTGGTTACTCCCTTTTAAGCTCACCACCTACATCTTTGTATGGAAAGGTTGTAAACTATTCTCAAACTGTTTAACTTAAAATGTTAATGTAATTTTTAAGTGCTTAGCTTTCACACTTTTCTTTTTAACTGTAATCCATTCATATAAGTATAGTAAAATAAACTGCAGTGAATTCCGCTCTATATTGCGCTGCTTAAAATGTATGATATGTGGAATTGCGTTTGTGAAATGTTTTCTTATTCAAAAACTCCTGTCTTCTGATAACAGGATGTTGACGATGGATTTGAAGCGGAGCCCACAAGAGAAGCACCTTGGCCCGTAACTTCCGCAGAACTGGAGCAGCATGAACCAGTTGTATTTGTTACAGACAATGGCTCTGACATTGCGGGGCAGTCCTATAATACAATAAAGGTTGCGAGCGAAGCTGACTATGAAGTTGATGAGGTTGTAGAGCAACATAACATTCAAGAAAACTTTACTTTAATATTAGAAGACAATGATGAGGATGAGCCTGTTGAACTGTTAACATCTGTAGAGACAAATCAACAACCCCCTTCAGTTGAGAATGAAAAGATAATTCCATTGGAATCAATGGAAACTAAAATTAGTGAACCCAATAAAGAGACTCGGGAGGTTAGTACGTTTGAAAGTGAAGAGCAGGCATGCACAAAAAACAATTCTTTGGTTCTTCAAGAACCACTGGAAGATCAATGCAGCTTGGCTGAAGCATTGCCTTATCTGACTGAACCGATTAAAGTGGCCAAAACAGATAACTCAATAGAGGTTCTTAAAGTAGGCCAGTCAGATGTAGAATTATCTGAACTGATCTCCTTGCCTGTTCAGGTAGATACCCCAGTTATAAATGAGAGAAGTGGCTTGTTTAAGAGCCAGGAAGTGAAGAAAGCACAAACAGATAAGTTGGAAGAAATTGTCAGTAAAGTTGTACAAACTAAGGAAGTGGCAACACCTACACGGTCCTCAAGAAGCAAAGGTAATAAAGTGACCAACGGCAATGCTCTGGCTAATGAGGAACTGGTATTGGTGGAAATACAGAAAGTTAAACCTAAAATTGAAATAACTGCAACACCAAGGAGGAGTACAAGGAGAACCGTTACAGGTGTAGTTGAGATCCTGAAAAATAACTTTGCTGACCCAAAGAATGTACCACTTGATCAAAGACCTGACTCTGTTCACCCTACTTCAGGGTCCTCCAGAAAAGCTAAAACCCGTAGATCGAGTGTCATGGAAAGTCTGCTTGTTGCCAAAATTCCACTCACTCCGCATACTGAAACTGTTCCTGTTCTGAGAGCCACAAGGCGCAGTCTTTCTATCAGAGCAGGTACAGAACACCTCTTGCATGATCCTTTAAGAACACCACTAAGTCAGCAAGCTGACATTGTTCCTATTTCTCATTGTTCTACGAAAAAGAAAAATAGGAAACTCTCTGAAGTTCATGCCCCACTAAGCGACCGACTTTCAACATTTGATAATGAACAAATGCTTGTGCCACCCACACCCAGCAGACTTACAAGAAGCAGGGCCAAAGATGCCCATCTTGTGGCACTAGAAAACATTGCTGAACTGAATTCAAATGTTGAGGTAACCCTGCCTGCTGATTCTCAGGCAACAAGGAAGAAGAAGCCTGTTTCAAGCAAAGAAACACCAAATCCTATTGCTGAAGATGATATCGAGGATGATGGGCAAGAGGAGCAGCTTACAGTAACGTTTACCCACAAACCAACTAGAAGGAGACCGAGTAAAGGCTGTGAATCACAGGCAATGATTTTAGCAGAAGAGGATTCTTACACCTTCTCTCCTCCTCTTACAAGATCATCAAAAAAAACAAAAGGTAATTTTGTGCTTGCCAAGTGTATTTTGAAACTTTGTGGGTACCAAGTTAGTTAGTTCAACCTATTTTGTTTTATCTTAGTTACCCAAATAGAAAGGTTGAAGTGAAGGCCATAGTTCAATGAGCACTGTTCACAAATCTGGTTTATTTTATTGTTGGCCTGAAAATATGAACATGTTACGTTTTTGCTTTTGTCCGGCATTTTGTAAAGTGGGTGGCACAGTGGTTAGCACTGCTGCCTCACAACTCCAGGGATCCGGGTTCAATTCCTGCCTCGGGTGACTGTCTGTGTGGAGCTTGCACTTTCTCCCCATGTCTGCGTGGACTTCCTCCGGGTGCTCCGGTTTCCTCCCACAGTCCAAAGATGTGAAGGTTAGGTGGATTGGCCATGCTAAATTGCTCCTTAATGTCCAACGGTTAGGTAGGGTTGGTGGGATTGGGCCTAGGTGGGGTGTTCTTTTGGAGGGTTGGTGCAGACTCGATGGGCCAAATGGCCTCCTTCTGCACTGTAGGAATTCTGATTCTATGATTCCTCGCCTGCTTAATTATCTCACAAACTAATAGATTAGCAGCTATAATCTGGCTGGGTGAGAGTGTTGGACAGAATTACAGGAGCATTGATGTAAATCCAACTCAAATGCAATTGGAGATGGGCAATAAATGCTGGTCTAGCCAGCACCACTCTTGCCCTGTGATTGAATGAACAAAAACATCTGTCATGTGATTTTTCACATGTATTTGTATTTGTAGAAATTGTTACAGAAGTGTCTGTCACTTTTGTGTTCGAGTAGTAGGGTGAATGAAGTATACCACTGCTGTTCGGTTGGAAGTAACTTTGCATTCATT
Source organism: Scyliorhinus canicula (assembly GCF_902713615.1). Classification (NCBI taxonomy): domain Eukaryota; kingdom Metazoa; phylum Chordata; class Chondrichthyes; order Carcharhiniformes; family Scyliorhinidae; genus Scyliorhinus; species Scyliorhinus canicula. The sequence continues at coordinate 293,072,467 of NC_052146.1, forward strand.
ATAATTTTTCCCCTCTTTTTGCGCCAACTTTCTTTCCCCATTCTGAAAGGATTGCCTGCTGGCTGGCTCACAAGGCTCCGGACGTGTCTGCGTAAAGCTTCTTCATGCATACTCACTAATGCTGAGCAAAGCCAGCAAAAAGATTACTGTGACCCAACTGCCATAAAATGCCGTGTTTTCCGTGTGTGTGCACGTGTGCTAGCGTCCAAAAGTTATTTGATATGTACTTGAAACGGTGACATTTGCAAGGGTAGAGATGGGCAGGGGAATAGGGCTAATTGGATAACTCTTCAAAGACCAGCACAGATGCAGTAGGCTGAATGGCTTCTTTCTACGTGCCAAACATAAAAAAACAGATTGAGCAGGGCACCACGGTGGCGCAGTGGTAGCACCGCAGCCTCACAGCGCTGAGGTCTCAGGTTCGATCCCAGCTCTGGGTCACTGTCCGTGTGGAGTTTGCACGTTCTCCCCGTGTCTGCGTGGGTTTCACCCCCACAACCCAAAGATGTGCAAGGTAGGTGGATTGGCCACACTAAATTGCCCCTTAATTGGAAAAATGAATTGGGTACTCTAAATTTATTTTTTAAAAACACAGATTTAGCAATGCACTGTACAAACGCGTATCCACAAAAGTCCTCATTTTTTTTGGTTAAAAATTCCTCCGTTTTGTTATTTCCTGGATTTCCCATTGGCTTTGTGTCTCCTTGATTCTAACCTCATCCAAAGATGCATATATCCACTTTAGTGTTGCAGGATTTAAATTTTGGTTCCCGGAGTGTTTGGGGCTAGTATAATATGGGCCTTGGAGCGAGGATACGATATTTCCAGGCTGAGCCTAGGGACAGTGTTTAATTGAGCCCACTGGAGCAGGTATAATGAGGGAAGGAGGGGCTGAGAGAATTGAGCCCGAATGCTCGCACCTGATTGCTGGCAGTGGGAAAAGCTTCCCTACTAACGTTGGGCAGGAAGGATGCAATTCGGGAATTCTCTTTGTTGGTAGGATATGTTAGGTTCATTAGTGGGCCAGTTAACACCAATTATCCATGAATCCATGGAATTTAGTAATGGCTCAGGGATTAAATGGGAGCCGCGTATCGCTCCTGTACAGCCATCCGGAATGCTTTGTCAGGTATGCCAGCAACCTCCTTGGATTTGGCAGGGGATTTCTTCATTGTTATTTGAGAAATTTATTCCAGTCCATCAAGCCCACTCTATTCAGTATAGCCTCTCCTCTCGCGCCACCTAGTGATCGTTTGCTATAAGAAATGTTAATTTCTTTCTCTAATTTCCCCTCTCCATGTTAACTACCACTCTCGTCCTTTCCATCTCCTTTCAAGTGCAGCACGGCCGCACAGTGGTTAGCACAGTTGCTCCAGGTCCCAGGTTCGATTCCCACTTGGGTCACTGTGCGGAATCTGCACATTCTCCCCGTGTCTGCACGGGTTTCCTCTGGGTGCTCCGGTTTCCTCCCACAGTTCATAGATATGCAGGTTAGGTGGATTGCCTATGCTAAATTGCCTTTGGTGTAAGAAAAAAGGTTAGGTGGGGCGACTGGGTTACGGGGATGGGTTAGAGGCGTTGGTTTGGGTGGGGTGCTCTTTCCAAGGGGCGGAGCATACTCGATGGGCCAAATGGCCTCCTTCTGCACTGTAAATTCTATGAATAAGTTGTCAGTTCAGCTGCTTTTCAAGTCCAGTCCACTTTTTGAGACCCAGGGGGGAGGGGGATACTATTTTAATTAATAGCCTTGCTTCAAAGATTTTGAACTTTGTATTTGAATCTTCTGGTCCTAGGCTCTTAGCCCACCCATATAGCTGAGTTACATCCTTATCATCTGAACTTTGCCTAATCTTTGTTTTAGCTGCGTCATGTTCTCTGCTTTGTTATCTTTTTAAACATTCAGTTTTTGTCATTTCCCTCATTCAACTTTCCAAGAACTAGAATTATCAGCGATAGTTTGAGAAGATCCTGAGCGTGGGGCCTCTGCAGCAGATGGCATGGCTAATAGATGATCAACGTCTGTTTATAAGGCAGGATGCAAGTTGGAGTTTAGATAGAAAGTATCGAATAGTGGGCAAGCAAAGAACTCTTAAGGACGAGAAGGAAGGGTTGCTTTGCTAGTATTTTGCCGATATTGACAGATGGACTACCAATAGCATAGTAAAGGAACCACCCGAGGCTGTATGTTTATATAATCAGGAAACTATTAAAAGATTTACCAGACTTAAAGCTTGACAACACAAAACGAATAAAGATTTGTGGTGAAATAGCAGAGGTGTGGCAGCATTTTGGTTCTCTTTGAAACTCTCATTGTCTCAAATCCGTATCAGGGAAACTACACAAGACTTGTAACATTAAATGACTGCTTAGATTTTCTAATATTCTCTCCCTCCCCCACCCACCATCAGCTTCTAGTTTTATTCCTAATTATTTGCCTTATTAATTTGCAAATCAGTGAAGACAACTGTTTACTATTTAATTTCTCAAAACCTTTCAGATTTTTGAAAATTCAGTTTCTTCCTCCGTGAATTAGTGGGAAGATTTTCTTTAAGCCTTTATTTGTTAAATAATATAACCATTTATTCCTGGTGTTATGGGCCAGGGTTTAGAAACTCCAAAGCGTATTTTGAAGCTCACCTGACCTGTAACCTTTCTGTTGAATTTGGCTAGAATGAGCACAGAAGCCTTCACTTCAGATGTGATTCATCAGACTTCCTCGGCACTTTTATTAAGACAAAGTTTATTATAAGAATGTAGTTAACATATATAAAACACAGCAAGAATTTGTTATCAATTACAAACAAAGAAAACAACAGCTACAGTAGTCTATGGATATAACTCTTAAACCCCTTAGTAGCTGTTCCAATTCAATGCAAAATTCAATAAAACCAAAATCCCTTTCCAAGGGCATGGCCCAGCACACTGTACTCTCATTTGAATGGGACTGGTCCTTTCCCTAAGATCCAGCCTCCAACAAGATTCAAAACTCCTTCCGGAAAGCAACTCTATCTTTAAAATTACCACGGCTAATGTGCTTTCAGATCACTGGAACAGCTTTTATAATAAAAACAGGGGAAAACACGGCTTCTATTCTGCAGTCCAAACCAAAACTGAAACCCAAAAACCTAATCTCCTTGTCACCTCACAGACCAGTTCCATCCACAAATGACATCACTGAAGCTGTGCTACAAGTCATTTGGCAAGATCAAAACCTTTCTTAAATGGACACTCACATTTGCTCGAGATTGGGGTGGGTGGGGTCACTGTCCGTGTGGAGTTTGCACGTTCTCCCCGTGTTTGCGTGGGTTTCGCCCCCACAACCCAAAGATGTGCAGGGTAGGTGGATTGGCAACGCTAAATTGCCCCTTAATTGGAAAAATGAATTGGGTACTTTTTTTAAAAAAAAATTTTAAAAAAAAATTTTTTTTAAAAGCTGATCTGATCTGATGGTCTCTCTCTGTCATTGGCGGGTCGGATACAGGTGATTCCTGTTCATTTTTCAATGCCTGCAGATTTTCCTGCCGAAGGTATTTTTTAGAGAGATTGAAGGGATGGTCACCTTGTACATATGGGGAGGGAAGGTGGCCAGAATTTAAAAGGTGCTACTACAGAGAGGAAGGCAGGCAGGGGGTTTGGGTCTTCCGAACCTGATGTATTATTACTGGGCGGTGAATGTGGAGAAAGTAAGGAGCTGGGTCAGAGGGGTTGACTCCCAGTGGGTCAGAATGGAGGAGAGTTTGGGTAGGGGGTCGGGATTGAAGGCGCTAGCGACAGCGCTGCTCCCGACGGCCCCGGGGAGATACTCAGGGAGTCCGGTAGTAATAACTTTGTTGAGAATTTGTAGGCAGTTTCGCCAGCACTTCGGGTTGGGGCAGGGCCAAGGGAAATGCCGATTCGGGGGAATCATAGATTTGAGGAGAAAGGAATTAGGACACTAAAAGATTTATTTCTTGGGGGGCGGTTTGCGGGATTGAAGGAGCTGGGAGCAAAGTATGGGCTGGAGCAGGGGGAAATATTTAGATACATGCAGGTTTGAGACTTTGCCAGAAAGGAGATACAGAGCTTCCCAGTAGAGCCGGCTTTCACATTGCTGGAGGAGGTGCTGATGACGGGGGGGACTGAAGAAGGGGGTAGTATCGGCGGTTTATGGGGCTATTTTGGAGAAGAAGGCGCCGCTAGAAGGAATCAAGGCAAAGTGTGAGGAAGAGTTGGGAGAGGGTATGAAGGAGGGGTTCTGGTGTGATGTGCTCCGGAGAGTGAACACCTCCACTTTGTGTGCGAGGTTGGGGCTGATACAGCTGAAGGTGATGTATAGGGCGCACCTTACAAGGGCATGGATGAGCCGGCACTTTGAGGGGGTAGAAGATGTGTGTGAACGTTGCGGGGTTTCCCGCAAACCACATTCATATGTTTTGGTCCTGTCCAAAGCTGGAGGATTACTGGAAGGATGTTTTTAGGGTAATCTCTAAAGTGGTGCACGTGAAACTGGACCCAGGCCCTCGGGAGGCCATACTTGGGGTGTCGGACCAGCCGGGGTTGGAAATGGTGCGGATGCAGGTGTTGTAGCCTTCGCCTCATTGATCGCCCAAAGGTGGATCCTGTTAGGGTGAAGATCAACCTCTCCGCCGGGGGGGGGGGATTCTTGAAGCTTGAAAACGTCAAATTTGAACTGAGGGGAAGAATGGAGGGGTTCTTCAATTCATGGACGTTATTCATTATGCACTTTCGAGAATTGGATAACATTGAACATTAGTTGAGTGGGTGTTGGGAGGGTTGAGGGGAGGGGGGGGGGCGGTATGTGTTAATGGTGACGATGGGTGATTCCTGATTCCTTTTTGTCATTTGTTTATGTTAACATGCGGGCCAATGTCTGAGGTTTGGTGGGATGAAGGGATCGTTGTTATTGATATGGGGATTGACACTACATTCGTTACTGATTATTGTTTACTGTTGGGTGTAAATTTGAGAGAAAATGTGAAAAAGGCGAATAAAAAAAATTGTTTTTTTAAAGAAAAAAAGGGACACTCGGATGACACTGGTATTCTGGTGCATACTTGCTGCTCAGTTCTGATGAACACTTTCACAGCTCCATATTCTTCCAAAATGTGGTGTCTCTAACAGCCCCCTAACAGATGTGCTACAGATCTGAAAAATTTTCAATTTTTACTACGAAATGGGAGCAGAAGCTCCAACCACTTCATCCCCTCTTCCCCCATCAGGGACTCTGATTCTTAGAGCCTCCTATAAAAGGCCTCATACCCCATTCATCCCCTCCAGGTCCATCACCACTTTACCCCTTCGCCCTCACTCTATCATTCTCCCTTGCCGCTAACTTCCTCAATTGATGGGCCAGCATCCTATTCGCCATCTCCCCGTACTCGCAGCCTGCCCCTCTGGCCCTCCGCCTTTCCTGTAGACAATAACCCAAACTCATCTGGAGTCTCTGTCTCTCTTTCATCAACCTCCTCCGTCGCCACCGAATACCTCCTATCCACCTTCAAGATCTCAGCGACCAGCCTTGCCCTCTCCTTCCGCTCCACCCTCTCCCTCCTCCCACCCGAATCAAAATAAACTCCCTTCAAACTACAGTCTTGAGTGAGCGACAAACACACAGATAGGATGGGTACAGGGGGATACGGCACTATGAAATATTGAGGGTTTTGGTCACGGGTGGTATCCTGACCGGTACAGGCTTGGAGGGCCGAAGGGCCTGTGTATTCTTTGTTCTAACCACCCATACCCCCTCAACGCCCTAGCCACTGCTGACGGCCTTGCTCACCCGGTCCAGGCACAGTTCCAGGGCCATATTAAAGTCGCCCCCCATAATCAACCGGTGTGTGTCCAACTCCGGGATCTTCCTCCACACCCACCTTGTCAAATACAGATCACCCCAATTTGGGACAGAAACGTTTATCAGGACCACCAGCATCCCCTCCAGTTGCTCACTGACCACCACATATCTACGCCCCCGGATCAGCCACAGTGCTCCTCATCGCAAACCGCCATCCTCCTGTTGACCAATACTGCTCGTCTTCATATCCAGCCCTGAGTGGAACACCGGCCCCATCCACCCCTTCCTCAGCCTCGTCTGATCCCCCAGCGTAAGGCGAGTCTCCTGTAAAAACCCACTTCACCCCCCCCCATGCCGATCATCCATACACCTTCTTGAGCTAGCCCCAGCCTGCATTACGCACCCCTCCGGGCCCGCCCTCTGGTGTCAGCCACCATCTCTCCCTTCCCAAATGCCCCACACCAACCGCACCCATGTCAGCAACGTGATTCTTCAGGTTTTCCCATTTCTCCCTCAGCCTCTTCTGGCTGTCCAGAACCATTCCCAACTCCATGTCCAACGAGGCCATCCGCTTCTAGTGCTCCCCCACCGCCGCCTCCACTTTCTGAACCGCCAGGCCCTGAGCCTCCAATCTCTGCCCCACTCTCTCAATCGCAGCTCTGAGCCGTTCCACCACTTCAGCCAGGTCTTCCATAGCCTCTTTCCTCTGCTGTTCAAATTCTCTATTCAAAAATCCCACCAATGTTCCATCGGCCACTGGGCGGGCAGTGCTGCCCCCTTGCCCTCCGCCATTTTAGCCTGTGACACATCATGAAAGCTGCCATGGTCCTGCTGCTCTCTTTCTCATGGCACTTCTCATCCTCTGATCTAGACACTGATCTCACCAGAGAAATAAGACCTTGCCTGGGTGCTCGCACACCCTTTGCACTTGGGAAAAAAAAGCCCATCGGGTGTGGAAGGACCAACAAAATCCACTTTGATCGGAAGCCACCAAACATGCCACCACTCACTCCATGGGCGCCACTGGAAGTCAGCCCAGGCTAACGTTCTGGCAACATGGGTTCAAATACCATCTGGAATATAAAGCTAGTCTCAGTAGTGATGACAATAAACTTCCATTAATTTCCTCCCAACATTTAAGATGCGTTTAATGAGCATTTAATGAATAGGCTACAGACCAAGTGAATAGGCTACGGACTAAGTGAAATTTGGATTAAAATAGATAGGTGCTTGATGGCGGACATAATGGGCCAAGGGGCTTCTTTTCGTGCTCTATCTTTAGCCCCAGAATAAGGCTGTCCTAAGACTGAGTGATTTCCTGTTTCAGCACTTTGAGCGTATGTGTGACTTTCCATGCCTCTGAGCATACTGAGCAATGTGGTTACTGATATGCAGCTACGATATGCAATAGAAGTATTTGAGGATTGTCTCTTTTAACCCCTCACCCCAGCTTTTATTTTATCCACTAATCAGAAATTTATCTGAAAATAACACTGAAATATTATTTGCCATTATATACTTCTTCCATTGAAAGAAAATGCCACTTTGATGTACAATGTTAGCGTTCTATAAAGGGAAAATAATATGCATTTAAAAGTTTTTAATTTTTCACTATTCCACGTGTGCTGAGAATTGCATCATCATGTCGTTAGCTGGACAATAGCAAATTGGCTAAAATCCTTCTGGTTTTGGGATGATCCACACGATGGGGAAGAGCACCCATTAAAATATACTCGATCAGTGAAACTATTTAATATACTTTATTCCTAGCTGATATTTCGTACCGTGCTGCTAAGTATTCACATAGAGAACTATGGAGTCATAAATGGTGTGAGATCATAGTGTGCAGTAGCTCGTCCAGTGCCTGGCTCATTGCTATTCTTCAACCATCAACACAATAACTTAATTATCACACCATTTACCTTATTGCTGTTAATGGAACCTTTCTGTGCACAAATTAGCTGTCCCATTTCCTGACATTTAATTTGCTGCAATGTGCGTTGAGACCTCTGATGAAAAGGTCTTGTGGCTCAGTGGTAGTGCCCTACCTCTGCCGGAAGCTTTGGATTCATGTCCCACTTCAGGGTTTGATGGCCTTGGAGGATACGTTCATAACGTGGCCAAACTGATTGATTATCATCCTGTGAATCCTTCCAATTCACCTGCTGGCAGGTGGTAAGAGAGTTTCCTGATCAGCCATTGTGCAAGGGCAGACCACTGCATCATCATAGGAAGTCCATGTCGCCAATGTCCTCTTTGAGGATAGTATCTGGAGGAGGAACGAATGGGCTGAACTTGAATTCCTTTCCTTTCCTTTTTTTTTTAAAAAAGAAGCGTGACCCATTTGCAGTTCTGTTAAACAATCTTCCATAAATATTACAATATCCATATTGTGACCAGTACCTCTAAGTAACTTGTGACATTGTTTTAAATTAAATGAATGATATTTATCTAAACAACTCCATATTCTCCGGCACTTTGAAATTTAGTTTATGCATGTGTTGATCACTTTGAGAGTTGTAACCACATTAACAAGCTTTCAAATACCGTTTTATCAATTTAATACTTGGGATTTCACTTTAATGATCACAGTTGTCATTTTTAATAGTCAGGTCGTTCATTAACAGATTTTGTTTCCAATTTTTTTCACAGTTCAGAAAGCAATGTTGCCGGATTCTCCTGCGAAACAGCCACCAGAGTTCTCTTTTTCTACTCCTCTAACAAGGTCCAGAAGAAAAACGGGCAAAGCACTCTTACCGATAGTGGAAGAGCAGGTAAACAAAACTATATTTTAAGATCCAATATAAAGATTATTTATTTTTAAAATTATTCTAAGCTGGACATGCAAAATAAAACTAGATTGAAATTAAAGGGGCAAGCGAGTTAAATTTAAATAATTGTACAAATTGGAAAAGTTTGTAAAATAATGGAATTGACATCGATGGGCTGAATGGAATTGTTTCACATTCTCATTTCCTTTTTTAATTGTAAACATCAAATTATCTTTGGTTAATGTACTTTTCATATTTGGAAGTAATAGTCTAAAAGGTAGTTGGCTATATAATCAATTATAATATGTATTTTTTGGGGGGAAATAATATGTTGATGCAATTTTTCATTTTTGTGCACTTCAGGATTTTCAAGAGTTGGAGGATGATGTCCCCAAAGTGAGGGAGGCTAAAAAGCAGGAAGGGGAGAAAACTAAAACACACGAGGAGAAAATGACTACCAGGACTAGAACTACAAGGCTCCGAGTGAAAAAGAGTCCCAGGTAATACCTAGCTTTTAAAAATAACCGGTACGGGGGCGCAGAGTAAGATGGTCGTTATAATTTACAATTTTGTTACTCAAAGGGCGGGCATTGAATTTTAAGCTCCATCTTAATTTTTGTTGACAGCTTTTATTGAAAGCATGTGAAACTTCAACGTGTCCAACATTTGTTTTGGTTTTGACAGAATAACAAAGAAAGTTTTGAGATCAGCTGCTCCGCCAGTGCACATTGAATTCCTCTCTCCTTTAGCAAGTCCTTTGGATGCGCGGTCCAGTAAAAGAGGAGTGGCAGAGGAAGTTGATGCTGGGTCCGTAGAACACAAGATGAAACTTCGTCACAAAAGGAAAAAACTGATTCCAGTGTTCCGAAAACCAGTAACGCGCAGAAAAGTAAACCGACACAAATAGTGAAAAGTTTTACTGTTTTATCAATTTAATACTTGGATGCAGTTTATATATAAGAGTTATACAGTATACAGAACTGAGCGAATTTCTGAAGTTCATCTAATTTTCGGAAAATAATTTATATAAATTATTTTAACATTTCATGAACAAATGGTCTGTAAGGGGAACTGTAGCTCCGTATGGAGTATTGTAACTGCTATTTTTGTTTTTAGGCAAATGTTTCTCATTTTAATTTTGTAATGAATCTTACATTTTATTAACGTATATAAAATGATTAAATGTAAATATTTTTGACATTTTAGGGAAGTTATAAATAAAATGTATACTCGGCAGTTTGATATGTTTTTTGCATTTTGTGATGGAACATTTTGCCAATGGGGTAAATGGTACAGTATATGCAGTTGTACATCTCTAAAGTTTGGTTTTTTTTGGATCATTTTAGAGACATGATAAGCTTGTCAGTAATCTGGGGCTCAGGCCAAAGTGGTGCTTGGCTATCTTAAGCTATCATACTTCATTTAGTTTCCACTAAAGGTTATAATTTGTGTTTGGTACTTGTATCCCACACCTCCTATTAAATTCATGAAGGTTGTGTCTCCTCTTCATTGGGAAGCGCCTCCAATTGAGTAAGCGATTTTTTTCATTCCATGAAGACTTGTCATTTCAAGTCTTTTCTCAGATCCAATGCAGATAGAATGGTTTCCAGTATTGGAAGCTAACTCCTTTCAATTCGATTTGAAAAAGAAAGGTCACGATGGGAAAAGAAGCAGGCTTTTAAATGAGGGGTGGGAAATATTTTATATTGAGGACACTTTCTCCCCCTGTAACCCAGCCGTTTCTTTGCTCTTTTAAGGTAGTCAAGCACTGATTTGGAAATCTAGCCCAGGTATCCCACTGAACCTTGTAACATACTAATTTTAATGTCACGTGAGGCTGCATCACGTTATTTACTTTTGCCACAATATTTGTATCATGTTTTTGGTTTTCATCAAGATATGCTTGGCGTGCTGCTATAAATCACACAACAAACTGAGAGAGCTCAGCAAATACTGGTAAGTCGGGCAGATTTTAAAAAAAAATTAAAAGATTGCTGAAATTTCTTTATACGATGGATTTGTTTTATTCTGTGTTTATTTATTGTTGTCAGTATTTAATAGATTTATATTTGTTCTAACTGATGTTTTCCTTTTTAATTTTACCCCCTATTTCAATGTGTTAGAGGGAAGAATTGCATATGTTCTTCCCTCTAACGAGAGCAGCACGGTAGCACAGTGGTTAGCACAGTTGCTGCACAGCTCCAGGGTCTCTTCAATTCCCGGCTTGGGTCACTGTCTGTGTGGAGTCTGCACGTTCTCCCCGTGTCTGTGTGGGTTTCCTCCAGGTGCTCCGGTTTCCTCCCACAGTCCAAAGATGTACAGGTTAGCTGGATTGGCCATACTAAATTGCCCTTGGTGTCCAAAAAGGGTAGGTGGGGTTACGGGGATAGGGTGCTGACTCGATGGGCTGAATGGCCTCTTTCTGCACTGTAGATTCTATGATTTCCCCCTTTCAAATGGTAATTTCACGCATGTTGCTATAAATAAGCAAGAACGTCAAGATTTGTGCAACTAGAGACTGAAAGATATAAAAATGGACTTGTATTCCTACTACATCACTCTCCTACATGTTATGGGTAAACCAACTGGATTGTGCATCTTCATCATTGGCCTGATCAGGTTTATTAACCGTTGTAAATTCCAGTCTCAGCCAGCGAAGGCCATTAAAGGGCCTGAAATATTTACATTCCTGGGCATTTACATTCATAGAACATAGAATAGTACATCACAGAACAGGCCCTTCGGCCCTCGATGTTGTGCCGAGCAATCATCATCCTACTCAAACCCACGTATTCCATTTGTCTTTCTGTCTATGACATCTTTGTCAATCTCCACTTATCGTTGGCCCCCCTATCCAGCCCCACCGCTCCATGCCCCCCACAACAGTATAAAGCTGACCCTATTTCCAGCTCTCCAGCTTTGACAGAGTCATTTATGTACAACAGCCAAGCTCCTACTCCCATCTCCTTAGTGACAAAAACTCTGACCTGTAGCCAATTCACCAGATCAGGTGGAAATTCCTCTCCATTAGAACATAGAACAGTACAGCACAGAACAGTCGATGTTTTCTGCTGCTAATTTGCTTCTCATTTTCCACCCTCATCGCTGAGTAGCAGCAATGGAGAAGAGGGAGCTAAAAGTGTAAGTCTCCATCAGTCCGTAGCTTCTCCATCAGCAAGTCCTCAGTTGTGCCTCCTCATGATGACGCATGGCAACTGAGTTCCTTGAAAGGGCATTGGTGAGTGCCTGTAGTGTCTTGTAGATAGTACACCCTACTTCCACTGTACTTTGGTGGTAGAGGGTGGCAATCAAGCAGGCGGCTTTATCCTCGATGGTGTTGAGTTTGTGTGTTGTTGGAGCTGCACTTATCCAGGCAAATGACGAGAATTCCACCACACTCCTGACAGATTTTGAAGAGTCAAGAGTTCTTGATGCACAGTCCCATTGGCGTGTGAATACGTAATGGCAATCGCGAACCATACTTCCAGCTATGGCTGAATAGCCCAACTCTCTTGTGGATACCTCCTAGAGAGTTGAAGGATTTTAAAATATGGCATGGAATTGTGTCTCAATATGTCAGTTTTCCAGCAACTCTTGCCATCAAGTCTGTGCCAAATTAATTTTTTTATCCGTTCTTGGGAGGTGGGCATCACAGGCTGAGCCAGCATTTTATTGCCGTTGAGGGGCATTTTAAGAGACAGCCACATTGCTTTGATCTGGAGTCACATGTAGGCCAGACCAGGTAAGGGCGACAGACATGTTAGTGAACCAGATAGATTTTAACGTCAATCAACAATCACTAGACTTTTAATTCCAGATTTTAATTGAATTCAAATTTCACCATCTGCAGTGGCGGGATTTGAACCCGGGTCTCCAGAACATTTCTTTGGGTATCTGGTCTACTAGTCCAGTGACAATACCACTACACCACCGCCTCCCCAGTGTGGTGTTTTGCCATCTTTTGGACTCCAATCAGGAAAGTCAAGAAAGAGAAGGTTCCTCACATTTGGATAGTCCAAGTCTCAAACTTTTCCCAGGCTTGCGCCCTGGAGAGGTTTTGCTGCAAAGCTTGAGACAGCAGTTATGAGAGATATACCCAAATTGATTGGCATAGCAAATGGATGCTGCGGGCTACCTCTGACAAAGGGCGGGATCAGCATGACTGGTCAGCCACTGTCCACCTCATGGTTGGCAGCTTTTGACTCGGTGCTGACTCACAATGGTCCCTCTGCTTCAATGGATGCTTGAAGGCTCTTTCCAATGCAGTGAGGCATCCTTACTTCCATATCTAACCCCCTTTATAATGAAGACCAAAATACCATTTGCCTTCCTTTTTTTTATATAAATGTTTTCTCCATTTTCACATTTTGCTTCAAAATTTACACTCCACCCACACACAGTAAACGATAACAAATACAAAATCAATCCCCTTAACAATAACAACGATTCCATCCTCCCACCACCCCAAACAACGGCCCACCTGTCAATATATGCATCCAATTAAACCCACGGTGGAAACAAAAAAACAAAGGAGAAAAAGGAATCCGGGACCGCCCATGGTCACCATAGAGCCCATTTCCCCCCCACACTCAATGCCATCCAACCTCTCAAAGAGTGCCACACATGATACCCAAGAGTTGTAAACACCCCCCCCTCTCCAACTCCTCCCGTCCGCTACCTCTTGTAAAACTCCTTCCCCCCAACCTCGGTTCCTTCCCCTCCAACCTCACTCCCGTTCACTGGCCGGCTTAAACCAGCCAGCGTGGAGGCCCCCGCCCGGGCCCCTTTTCCCCCTTGCCCACCCCTAGGAAAGCCCAGAAATCCCCTTTTAGCACACGATCCCCAAAGAACCCTCAGTTCGATTGAAAGTCCCATCACTTCCCTTGTCCAAATATATACATCGGCTCCTTTAGCCCATACACCCACACGCAGTGAAACAAAAAAGAAGAAAATAGTCATGAGGTTACATCATCACATGGCCATTTCTCAGTTCTGCCACAGTCCTTCTGCCTTCGCAAACTCTTCCGCTGCCTCCGCCGTTCCAAAATAAAAGTCCTTGAGCTTGTAAGTCACCCTCGGCTTTGCTGGATATACAATGCCGCACTGCACCTTGCTAATGTACAGTGCCCTCTTCACCCGGTTGAAAGCAGCCCGCCTCCTCGCCAGTTCCACCGTAAAGTCCTGGTATACACGTATACCAGCCCACTGCACCACCCGCTTCTGCTTGGCCCAGCACAGGACCTTCTCCTTCTCACTACCTACGGAAGCACAGAGTCACTACTCTTGGCGGCTCACTCGCCTTTGGTACAGGCCTCCACGACCGATGAGCCTGATCCAGTTCATACCGGGAGGGATCCTCCCCCTCCCCCAATAGTTTTGCCAGCATCGCAGCAAAATACTCAGTCGGCCTCGGCCCTTCAACTCCTTCGGGCAGCACCACAATCCTCAAATTCTGTCGCCTGGATCTGTTTTCCAGGTCTTCCATTTTTCCTCGCAGATCCTTGTTAATCTCCATCACCTGCCGCATCTCCTTCCCCATCGAGGCAAGTTGATCACCGTGCTGCAATAATGTTTCCTCCACTTCCTTCAGCGCCTCCCCTTGCTCCCGCACCTCCGTCGTCACCGGGGAAATCGCCTCCTGCACCAGCACACTCGAACCCTCCCTCATCTTCCTCATCATCTCCATGTATTTTGTAAACTGCCTTTCGAATTCCGCAGCCATCACCGTAGTTATTTCTTCAGCCGTAAGCAATGCGGCCTCCCCTGGTGCTCCAGCCTCCATTTTCCTTGGTGACCCCGCGGTAACCTTTCCACTCCCCGACGGACCTTCAGCTGTTTTTTTTTTTTTAAGGCCGTATTTTTGCTCACCCTCGACATTTTCCTTTACTGTGCCTCCTCTGTGCCTTCTCCCTGCTTTTGCCGCTTCCGTGGACCCTGGGACCGGTCTTAAAGCCCTGAAAATGCCGTTCCCGAACGGGAGCCCTCCATTGCGCGGCTGCCTCCCACCCGCCGTCACCAGAAGTCCTTTACCATTTGCCTTCCTAATTGATAGTTGCACCTCCATGCTAGATTTTTGTGACTCATGCGGACACCCAGGTCCTTTTGAGCATCAACAGTTCCCAACCTCTTTATCATTCAAGAAAATCCTGTCTTTCTCTTTTCCTCTACCAAAAGTGGATAACTTCACACTTATTCATATTATATTCAATCTGCCATGTACTAGCCCATTCATTTAGCCTTTCTACCTCCCACCCAAAATCATTTATTTCCATCATTTTCAAACTCTGGGTCAGGCCCCGTGGGCAGGTGTTGGGAGGGTCATAGAATCATTGCATTTACAGTGCAGAAGGAGGCGATTCGGCCCATTGAGTCTGCACCGGCCCTTACAAAGAGCACCCCACTGAAGCCCACGTATCTACCCTATCCCCGTAACCCAGTATACCCCTCTTAACATTTGTTGGACTCTAAGGGCAATTTATCATGGCCAATCCACCTAACCCGCATATCTTCGGTGGGAGGAAACCGGAGCACCCAGAGGAAACCCACGCAGTCACAGGGAGAATGTGCAAACTCTACACAGACTGTGACCCAGTGGGGAATGGAACCTGGGACCCTGGTGCTGTGAAGCAATTGTGCTAACCACTATGCTACCGTGCTGCCCAAAGTCAAGAGAAGGTTCCTCACATTTATTGTGGAGTGCTCAATTGTGGCATTCCTCCTCATGTGAAGCGGAGCCCAATGGCCGCAACTGGCTTTTAAAAATGGCAGCCTCAACCAGCTTTCCAGAATGCTGGACATTGCGTGCATGCGTGACCCTCAGCCGGAGCTAGCGGTGTGCAGGCCCAGACCCTAGCCAGGCAGACTGTCTCCTCCTGACGTTAGCGCGCTACCGCATAACCAGATTTTTTTTTTAAAGTCTCCTTAACTAAGGAGTCTTCCTGCCACCAGCGGCAGCAGAGAGCAGGTCACACACACCGTACACTGACATCACGTGCTCTGGGTGAAAAATCACGGAGCAGAGATTCCTCCACTTTGTACCTTGCAGCAAGCAAGCAACAGTACTGTGTGAAGAACTGAAGATGGATCATTGTGTAATAAAAAGAAAAGAGGTCCAGAGACCCAAAGAGACCAGGATCTCACAACTGAATCTGCTCAAGAGAGTCTACGGCAGGACAAAGCAGTGCTGGTGTGAGCTGTATCCAGAGCTCCAGGGCCTCTGGTGAACAAACAAGAAGAAGCTGAAATCAGAAACAAAGCAGCATAAAGATTTCTTGAGTTATGGCATTCATTTGTTAATTTTGCCAATGCAAATCCGGATGCAAAGCCCATGTGTGTTATATGCAGGGATGTACTAGAAAATTAAAGTTTAAACCCCTCCAAACTTCAAAGGTGTGTGAAGGCTAAGCATAGCGAGTTTGAGGACAGACCTCTTGTTTTCTTTCAAAGGATGCAGGGAGCACATAAGTAGTCAGCTGAAGCCGTAAGCAGAAATGTAACATTGAATGACAAAGCAAGTGAGATCGTGAGGACCAAGCAGGCTGACTTGTCGCACTAAAAGTAAGCATTAAGGGTGAGTTGTGAAGGTCGGCGGCTTGGGTCCCGAAGGTCAGCCAGCTGCTAAAAGTGGGTCCTGGTGGGAAACTTTTGAAAAACAGATGTACATCGTATTGTGAACAGTTGTTAATCTAGCACCACCCGCTAATTAACAGCCTATCCTGAGAATTATATTTTATTCCCACTCTGCTTTCTGTCTGCTAACCAATTCTTAATCCATACCGGTATATTAACCCCCTAATTCTATGTGTTCTAATTTTGTTTACGAACGTCCCGTGGGAATTTAGCAAAAACCTTCTGAAAATCCAAATACACCACATCCATTGGTTCTCCTTTATCTTTTTTTTTTTAAAACCTTTTATTGAAGGCATTTTTAATAGAGATATTAAAAAAAAACAACCGAGGCAGCATGGTGGTGCAGTGGTTAGCACTGCTGCCTCACGGTGCCGAGGTCCCAGGTTCGATCCCGGCTCTGGGTCACTGTTCGTGTGGAGTTTGCACATTCTCCCCGTTTTTGCGTGGGTTTGGCCACCACGACACAAAGATATGCAGGGTAGATGGATTAGCCACGCTAAATTGCCCCTTAATTGGGAACAAAATGAATTGATACTCAAATTTTTTTTAAAACGTGGCAACAGTTAACAAAACCCCTCCCTCCCTGCATTCCCCCCTCCCCCCCCCCCCCCCCCGGCTGCCCCAGTACTCGCCTCCTTTTTCCAATCTACTCATTTATCAATGCTACAAGTAACATCCTCAAAAGACTGCAACAGGTTTATCAAACGGTTTCCCTTTCATAAATCATATTGACTAGCCATTGGTACCATTACTTTCTAAGTGTTCAGCTTTCACACCCTTTAAACCATTTTCCCTACTACTGACGTCAAACAGATCTGTAGTTCTCCACTCACCCTCTCTGGAATGGAGTGAGATTTTCTCATCTCCAGTTTCTAGCACTTAACCTGGACCAAGGAGCATTGGAAGATTATGGCCAGTGCCACAGCAACTTCCACCCCACCTGGGGGAACATCTCACCAAGTCCTGGTGACTTTAACAGCCAATCGAGCAAATTCATTTTAATCATCGAGTAATTTACGACACAAAAGGAGCCAAGGCCACCACCTTGCAGATTAATCGAGTCCGTCGCATTTGCTCGTCGCTCTGCAAGTTTATTTCCTTCAAGTGCCCGTCCAATTTCCTTTTGAAATCATTGATTGTTTCCACTGCCATCACTCTACCTTTTTCAGCCCATAAGTTTCACTATGACTTGAGCAGCATCTTCTATTGTAAAGTCAGATGCGAAATGCTCATTTAGTACCTCTGCCTCAGTGCATAGATTCCCATGTTGTTCCCTAATTGGTCCCACTTCTCTTTTTGGAATCATAGAATCCCTACAGTGCAGAAGGGGGCCATTAACCCATCGAGTCTGCACAGACCTTTCGAACGACCGCCCTACTCCAAGACCACTTCCTCACCCTATCCTGCAACCTCGCCTTAAGGGGCAATTTAGCATAGCCAATCCACCTTCCCTGCACATCTTTGGGCTTTGGAAGGAAACCCATGCAGACATGGGGAGAATTTGCAAATTCCACACAGGCATTTACTGCATTTACCCAATGTTTGAATTGAACCCAGTCCCTGGCGCTGTGAGGCAGCAATGTTTGCTACTGTGCTGCCTCTTTCTATCGCCCTTTTACTTTCCGTATGCCCTTCGAAGCCTTTTGGAATCGTGTTTATGTTAGCTGCCAGCCTCTTATTAGGGTTCTATTATGTTAATGTTTTACTAAACATCTGAGCATCTGGAAAGGCACTGCTTGATTAGGGATAGTCAGCACGGATTTGTATGGGGTAGGTCTTGCCTTACAAGTCTTATTGACTTCTTTGAGGAGGTGACCAAGCATGTGGATGAAGGTAAAGCAGTGGATGTAGTGTACATGGATTTTAGTAAGGCATTTGATAAGGTTCCCCATTGTAGGCTTGTGCAGAAAGTAAGGAGGCATGGGATAGTGGGAAATTTGGCCAGTTGGATAACAAACTGGCTAACCGATAGAAGACAGAGAGTGGTGGTGGATGGCAAATATTCAGCCTGGAGCCCAGTTATCAGTGGCGTACCGCAGGGATCAGTTCTTGGTCCTCTGCTGTTTGTGATTTTCATTAACGACTTGAATGAGGGAGTTGAAGGGTGGGTCAGTAAATTTGCAGATGATACGAAGATTGGTGGAGTTGTGGATAGTGAGGAGGGCTATTGTCGGCTTCAAAGAGACATAGATAGGATGCAGAGCTGGGCTGAGAAGTGGCAGATGGAGTTTAACCCTGACAAGTATGAGGTTGTCCATTTTGGAAGGACAAATATGAATGCGGAATACAGGGTTACCGGTAGGGTTCTTGGCAATGTGGAGGAGCAGAGAGATCTTGGGGTCTATGTTCATAGATCTTTGAAAGTTGCCACTCAAGTGGATAGAGCTGTGAAGAAGGCCTATGGTGTGCTAGCGTTCATTAGCAGAGGGATTGAATTTAAGAGCCGTGAGGTGATGATGCAGCTGTACAAAACCTTGGTCAGGCCACATTTGGAGTACTGTGTGCAGTTCTGGTCGCCTCATTTTAGGAAGGATGTGGAAGCTTTGGAAAAGGTGCAAAGGAGATTTACCAGGATGTTGCCTGGAATGGAGAGTAGGTCATACGAGGAAAGGTTGAGGGTGCTAGACCTTTTCTCATTAGAACGGAAAAGGATGAGGGGCGACTTGATAGAGGTTTATAAGATGATCAGGGGAATAGATAGAGTAGACAGTCAGAGACTTTTTCCCCGGGTGGAACACACCATTACAAGGGGACAAAAATTTAAGGTAAATGGTGGAAGATATAGGGGGGATGTCAGACGTAGGTTCTTTACCCAGAGAGTAGTGGGGGCATGGAATGCACTGCCTGTGGAAGTAGTTGAGTCGGAAACGTTAGGGACCTTCAAGCGGCTATTGGATAGATACATGGATTAGGGTAGAATAATGGAGTGTAGGTTAACTTCTTAAGGGCAGCACGGTAGCATTGTGGATAACACAATTGCTTCACAGCTCCAGGGTCCCAAGTTCGATTTCGACTTGGGTCACTGTCTGTGTGGAGTCTGCACATCCTCCACGTGTGTGCGTGGGTTTCCTCCGGGTCTCCGGTTTCCTCCCACAGTCCAAAGATTTGGGGCAGCAGGGTAGCATGGTGGTTAGCATAAATGCTTCACAGCTCCAGGGTCCCAGGTTCGATTCCCGGCTGGGTCACTGTCTGTGTGGAGTCTGCACGTCCTCCCCCTGTTTGCATGGGTTTCCTCTGGGTGCTCCGGTTTCCTCCCACAGTCCAAAGATGTGCGGGTTAGGTGGATTGGCCGTGCTAAATTGCCCGTAGTGTCCTAATAAAAGTAAGGTTGGGGGGGTTGTTGGGTTACGGGTATAGGGTGGGTACGTGGGTTTGAGTAGGGTGATCATGGCTCGGCACAACATTGAGGGCCGAAGGGCCTGTTCTGTGCTGTACTGTTCTATGTTCTATGTGCAGGTTGGGTGGATTGGCCATGAAAAATTGCCCTTAGTGTCCAAAATTCTATGATTAACCTAGGACAAAAGTTCGGTGCAACATCGTGGGCCGAAGGGCCTGTTCTGTACTGTATTTCTCTATCTATCTCTATCTCTATCTAAATAAAGATAAAATCGTACCAAGATTAATATTTTACAAAGTCATTTGGAAAAGACTCTATGGTTTAAAATATTGTCTTGTTTGGGAGTAACATTGCCTCTAAAGGCAGTGGGATTAATTGGGAAGTCCAACCTTTTTAAATTGCACTCTTCAATTTAAAATGTATGAGTTGGCTCTCAGCTGGCTTGGGAATTCCAAAAACTATTCAGTCACTGGAGATGCTGTCTATTCTTTCCTGATGTGATAGATCAGTTTCAAGTTTGCTGTTTCATTATGCACCTAATCCATTTCAAAATGCTCTGTTAAGGTCAGTAACCACCCAAAATATCCAATTTACATTTTCTCTTTACCCCACTGCACCCTAATAAGATGTATGCTATCTGAGTTTGGTGACCGATGGAGATAGGAGGCAGGTTGTGGTGTATATAATCATGAAGGGATACTTTGCTTCCTGATTGTTGGCTGGGCAACAAGCGTTCAGATAACCCTTGCATCCCCCGCCCCCACTGCCAACATAGTTGCAACACTTGATACCTCCAGCCTGACATTCAGAAACCATTCGCTCTTGTGCACAGCCACCTGTAACACATCTCAGTGAGAGAACATGGTATAGGTGGAATACCAGGCAAACAGCATTTAAAGTTTCAAAAGTGACCTCCTGCAATAAACAGGCTAAACCAAGCTGCTAGGGCACCCAGCTGGGGACATGAAGGAAGGATGAAAAAATGCTGAGTGCAGACAGTGTGAAAGTGGCAGTCCGTGTTCGACCTTTTAACCAGGTGAGTGAGAGCTATAGATGGTACTTAAATATTTCAAGTGATTAATAACTAAGTTATTAATGTACATACTGGCGTGATTAAACTAAGGTTGGTTCCTAGTTATTAAGCATTTAATTTCTCCAGGTACTTTGCAGCAGAGGTTAAAGTAAGCCCTTTTTTAATCCTTCTGTAATCATCAAAATTACTAGATGAATGAAATGAAAATCGCTTATTGTCACGAGTAGGCTTCAATGAAGTTACTGTGAAAAGTCCCTAGTCGCCACATTCCGGCACCTGTCCGGGGAGGCTGGTACGGGAATCGAACCGTGCTGCTGGTCTGCTTTAAAAGCCAGCGATTTAGCTCAGTGAGCTAAACCAGCCTAAACCAGATCTCTGTACTCCTACAGTTCGGGCCTCTTGTGCAGCTCCAATTTTAATCACTCCAGCACTGCGGGTGACCAAACTGGAGCTCCATCCTGAAACTCTCTACTTGCCTGTCCTTCTTTAACACTTTCCTTAAAATCTACCAACTTTACCAAAGCTCTTGGTCGTCTATTCCAGTATTTCCTTATTTTTTAGTCATTCATAGGATGTGAACTAGGTAGCCCAATATTTATTGCCCATCCTTAATTGCCCTTGTTCAGAGAGCATTTAAGAGTCAACGATACTGCTGGGGGTCTGGAGTCACATGTAGGCCAGACCGAGTAAGGACAACAATTTCCCCTCCTAAAGGGCATTAGTGAACCAGGTGGGTTTTTACAACAATCGGCAATGGTTTCATGGTCATCATTAGACGTTTAATTTCAGATTTTTATTGAAATCAAATTTCAGCATCTGCCGAGGTGGGATTTGAACCCAGGTATCCAGAGTATTATTACCCGGGTCTCTGGATTACTTAGTCCAGTGACAATACCACTATGCCACTGCCGCCCGCCCTGTAAAGTGATTTTGGGGCATTTAAAGGAGCCCAATTAATGCTACTTTGTGGGTAAATGCACTGTCATCCTAAACCAGCATTAAAATTTAAAAGCACACGGTCACTTGAGATCAGTTCATTGGATCGAACTGAACAACATAAAATACAACTTGAAAGCAAAATAATGGGCGGCATGGTGGTGCAGTGGTTAGCACGGCTACCTCACAGCGCCGAGGATCCGGCTTCGATCCCGGCCCCGAGGTCACTGTCCGTGTGGAGGTCGCATGGGTTTCACCCCCACAACCCAAAGATGTGCAGGGTAGGTAGATTGGCCACACTAAATTGCCCCTTAATTAGGAAAAAAAGAATTGGGTACTCTAAATTAATGAAAGAAATTTCATAACCATTAATTTCCCACCATTCAGATGCTGGGAATCTGAAATAAAAACACCAAATGCTGGATAAACTCAGTAGGTCTGAGGGAAACAATGTTTTGAGTACAAATGACTGAGCTGAAGAGGGGTAGAAAGTGATAGATTATAGAGTTGGAGAGAGTGGGGGGAGGAGGGGAGCACAATAGAAGGTCAATGTTAGGCCAGAGTTGAGGAGAAATTGGAAAAAGAGGTCAATAGCACAGCAAAGGCTCTGCGGCCCATCACATCTGCGGCAGTCAAATACAACCTATTCATCCTCTGGGAGAAAGGTTCTTCCTCCCACCTCCTCTAAACCTCCTGGACACAATCCTTGTCAATAGCTTCAAACAACTTAACTGGAAAGTAAATAATCTATTGTCTCAAGTAGGCTTACATTAACACTGCAGTGAAGTTACTGTGAAAAGCCCCTCGTCGCCACACTCGCCTGTTTGGGTACACAGAGGGAGAATTCAGAACGTCCAATTCACCTAACAGCACGTCTTTCGGGACTTGTGGGAGGAAACCGGAGCATCCGGAGGAAACCCACACAGACACGGGGAGAACGTGCAGACTCCGCACAGACAGTGACCCAGCCGGGAATCGAACCTGGGACCCTGGAGCTGTGAAGCAACAGTGCTAACCACCGTGCCTAGGTATTCACAGCTGCATGAGTGATTGCTGCCACATTCTGAACTATGCCAATGCCATACAATTGGTTAACCCTGCAAAGGTAGCAGAGGGCATTACCACTGGTAGCATTTGTACAACCATTGAATAGCTAGGCTTGACAATGTCCCGTATAGAGCACTGGACAGTAAACAAGGATGTATCTACACTCGTCACTTAGCAAGCAAATAAATTACACTGATACCATAAGCCATAGTATAAACCTGTTAGAAGAATATCTTAGATCTCAAGAAGTTAATAGAGCACACCCCAGTTTCCAATGTAAATAGGTTCACATTAATAATCAATGCAATACCCTAGTCCTGTTTGAGCCCAATACCCACTTCAACCTTTTAGTGATCATAAGACATAGAAGCAGAAGTAGGCCAATCAGCCTGCTCCACTTTTCGATAAGATCATGACTGATCTGATGTGATAATCCTCAATTCCGCGTGGGTCTCACCACAACCCAAAGATGCGCAGGGTAGGTGGATTGGCCATGCTAAATTGCCCCTTAATTGGGAGAAAAACCTGATTGGGTTCTCAAAATTTATTTTTTTAAAGTAATCCTCAACTCCACTTTCCTGCCTTATCCAGATAAGTCTTGATTCCATTACTGGTTAAAAATGTGCCTCTCGGGTAGCATGGTGGCTCGTGCCACCGAGGTCCCAGGTTCGATCCCGGCTCTGGGTCACTGTCCGTGTGGAGTTTGCACATTCTCCCCGTGTCTGCGTGGGTTTCGCCCCCACAACCCAAAGATGTGCAGGCGAGGTAGATTGGCCACACTAAATTGCCCCTTAATTGGAAAAAATGAATTGGGCACTCTGAAATTAAAAGAAAAATAAGAAAAAAAAGCTGTCTATCTCAGCCTTGAACATATGGGCGTCGCAGTGGTTAGCACTGCTGCCTTGCAGTGTCCAAAGATGGTTCGGTTGCGGGGATAGGGCAGGGGAGTGAGCCTAGGTGGGGTGCTCTTTCAGAGGGTTGATGCAGACTCAATGGGCCGAATGGCTTCCTTCTGCAATGAAGGGATTCTATGGTACTCAATGACCAGCTTCTACAGTTCTGCAGTAAAGAATTCCACAGATTCCCTACCCTCAGAGAAGAAATTCCTCCTCATCTCTGTGTTAAGTGAGCGATCCCTAACTCTGAGATTATGCCCTCTGGTCCTAGACTCTCAAGGGGAAACAACTTCTCAGCATCTACCTTGGGCACCACTATCCTAATCAAGATGCTAACCCACCTGGAAACCATATCACAGCATAGCCCCTCACTCAGCAAAAGAAGGGGTTTCAAAATGACATGTAGCTGATATCTTTGTTGCTTCTGAGCTAGTGTTTTCACTGATAGATACGCCATATCCATGTTCCCCAGACAGATAGCATATATATTTGATAAGTGCCTATTTGTTAGGGGCAAGTCCATTTAGTAAGCCACAGTTTTACCTTGTTGGAAGTAACTGCCATTCTTAAGCATTGATCTGTGAAAAAAATAAATCCCTCGTCGACGTTTATAAGATTTCACCATTAAATTACTGCTGCAAAAATGTCTGTTAGAATCTAGTGTTTCATTGATTGCCATCTGTTCGACATGATATGAGCTTTAAAACCACAGCTGGTCCGTCAGCCACTTTAAACTCCTGCCAACTTTTCCCCTAACATTAGCGAACAGGGGATTGCTGTCTTCATCAGCTGGGAAATGACAACCGAGGAACATGAAGAAAGAACTACACATGGTGGTCATTCTGTTCCGGTTAACTGATGGATATAATCCCGCTCATGTTAGCTCCAATATCGGTAAAGCAGATGAGGCATTAAAGCAGCCAACCACTGCCTCCTTGTGTGTTAAAAGATCCACATGTCACTATTTTAAACAGGAGCGAGTTCTTTCCTAGTGTCCTGGCCAATATTTATCCATCAGTCAACATCGTGAGAAACAAACTGTCTGGCCATCATCACATTTCTGCCTTTGGGATCTTGCTGTGCGCAGATTTCCTAAATTGCAACAGTGACTGCGCTTCATAAGTGCCTCATTGGACGTAAAGTGCCCTGGGGCAGCCTAAGCTTGAGAAGAATGCCACATTTAGACAAGTTTCTTCTGTACTTTTCAAGAAAAATTACCATGCCCGTTAAATTATTTCACCTCGGTCGGTTATTTTTCAGTTAACATAATTAATCCAGTTCTTTTGTCCTGCATTAAATAGATTGTGTTTATTCTACTAGCCTAGTGGGTGTGTTATTTTTTTTCAGCCTTGCTAGTTTAATGTACTTTGTTTTCTCACTTTATCTTCCGGGTTCCTGTGCATAGTATGTTATGTGATGTTCTCCACTGCCACAATTCCTGCCAATACCTAGTGCCTACAATGGTATTCCTTAGGTCATGGCACATTGAGTTTACACTGGTGACATTATGGGATATCTTCCATCAGCTGTATGTAGACAATAATCTTCAATCTCCTCAACCTAAAGTACAGTAAGAAGTTTTACAACACCAGGTTAAAGTCCATCAGGTTTATTTGCAGTCACTAGCTTTCGGAGTGTAGCCCCTTCACCAGGTGAGTCACCTGAGGAAGGAGCAGTGCTCCGAAAGCTTAGTGATTCCAAACAAACCTGTTGGACTTTAACCTGGCGTTGTAAGACTTCTTACTGTGCCCACCCCAGTCCAACGCCGGCATCTCCACATCATGGCAACCTAAAGTAATCCAGGATTTTGCTCATATACCGTCGCAAATATTTTTACATTGACTCTTATCTGAATGGCATTTCTTTTAAGACAAAGTACCCCCCCCCCCCCCCCCCACCCCCACCCCCACCCCATATCTTCACAGGTAGAGAAGGATGCAGGAAGCTGTTGCATTATCTCCATGGTTTTAAACAGCATCACAGTTTGCGATCCCAGAAATCGGAACAACGTGAAAAGCTTTACATTTGACCTGTCCTATTGGTCACACAGTGCATTCATTAAAAACGAAGAGGGAATCCTGATTCCAGGTGGACCTACTAGCAGATACGCAGACCAGGTAAGATTATACTGCTGCTTCTGGAAGGATCAAACCTTTATTATACAGACTCATGTTGGCCATATTTAGAGCACAGGACCAAGACAGTGTCTTCATTTCAATATTGAGGAGATTTTGCATTATTTCAGGAGCAGATGGTGCACAGGAGTGTAAGGTTTTAGGCTTTGAGGATAAAAAAGCCTCTGAATTAAAAATTCTATTCTCTGAATTCTTAACTTCTAACATAAGGATCCTAAGTTGTGCTTGACCTACAAGGTACGAATAACTAGTATTTATGAATCAAGTAGAGTTTATTAAGCTAGATTTTGCACATACGTAACACCAAACAGTGAAGACAACATGGAAGCCTTCATCCCTCAAGATCCGAAAGAGTTCTTGAGCGTTGCAGTCATGGGGGGACGGAGTGGGCATTGATGGGGGAGCGGCCATTGATGGGGGGAGCGGCCATTGATGGGGGAGCAGCAATTGAGGGGGGGGGGGGGGGGTTTGCAAGATGGCGCCCCGATCTCAGTGGAGCTGACCTTGCCAGCTTTATCAAGCCCCACCTGCCAGGCTAATGCCATAAACCATGCCCACCAGATTGCAATGAGACTTAAAAAGGTTAAATTATGAGGACCGGTTTCATAAACTGAGCTTGTATTCAGTCCCTTCTGAAGACTCGAAAGGTTAACTCTGTTTCGCTCTCCACAGATGCTGCCAGACCTGGTAAGTTTTTCCAGCCTTTTCTGTTTTTATTACTTGTATTAATCGCCTTGACTAAATAGACTATAAATGGGCAATCTAATCGAGGCGTTTAAGATAATTAAAGGATTTAATTGGCGACTTCCGGTGGCGTGGGCTTGGCTGGTTTGAGTGGAACTATATCCTCTGTGGCAAAATCCAGGACAAAGAGGATGCAGACGCACACACACACACACCACTAAATTTTGTTTAACATTTGTTTTGTTAGAGAAGAGTGTTTGATGATCTTGGCCAAGAAGTGTTGAAGAATGCGTGGAAGGGATACAATGCTACGCTGTTGGCCTATGGTCAGACGGGCTCAGGGAAGAGTTACTCTATGATCGGTTATGGTCCCAACAGAGGGATAATCCCATTAATTTGTGACGAGTTGTTCAGAGCGATTAAACAAAATCAGGAACATGATAAACAGTACCAGGTAAGGATTCGCTATTCTCAGGAGAAATGCTTGGAGGTTGGTAATGGGCAATGGGATTTACGGGGTGTCCAGTGGGTGCTTGTTGGAAGATAACAGCTTTGAGATGGATGGTGGTTACTTTGGAGGCTGGGAGCAAGTGTTTGGAGGCAATTGATGGAAGCAGATTACGTGTAAGCTTTGGTTCAAAGACCGAAAAGATGCTTATTCGGGCATTGCACATTATTCAGTGATGGTTAACTCTTCCAGCATGCTTCGCAAACAGGCTTTCGAGCTGTTAGTTGTTTAACAAATGATTAATGAATTCAGGAGGATACAGAGGAAATCCAGCTGGCCAATCCGGGATAAACATTATTGGTCTGGCTTTGGGGTGTGTGTCCTGCGGAGATGTTTTGCAGGTTGGGCCCCTGCTCGTTGGCGTTTCGGAGAACGAGAGGTGATCCTGTTGAAACATAGAAGAATCTGAGGGAGTTTGACAGGGTATGGACGCTGAGAGGATATTTCACTTTGTGCAGGAATTTAGAACTAGGACGCACAGTTTCAAAGGGGTCTCCCATTTAAGACCGCAATGAGGAGGAATTTCGTCCCTCAGAGGGGCATTAGTCTATGGAATTCTCTTCCACAGAGAGCAGTGGAGGCTGAGTCATTGAATATAGGCCGAGTATCAGATTTTTGATTGAAAAGGAAGTGGAGGGTTATGGGGAGAGGCAGGAAGTTGAGTTAAAGCCAAAATCAGATCATACTGAAAGATGAAGCCGGCTTAAGGGTCTGGATGGTTTACTCTTGCTTCTATTTTTATGTTCTGATGTTCATATAGATTAAACCTGGTAGCTATCAATCCTCCATCACAGGCTATTGATCAAGTGATGATTAATCTCCCCATGAGCATTGTAGAGTACGGGGGGGGAGGGGCATCTGCGGGTTGGTTCATTCCACAGGATAAAACCCGGCCCAGGTAGGAGCTGGGTTTCCAGAATATTCCTGGCTGCGATTTGGACTGTTGGTTGTATATACCTTTCCTAAATAAACCTTTCTTGACTTTCCTTTCTGGACTTTGTCTGGACTTTAGGGGCAGCAGAGTAGACAGTAGTTAGCACTGTGGCTTCACAGCTCCAGGGTCCCAGGTTTGATTCCCGGCTTGGGTCACTGTCTGTGTGGAGTCTGCACGTTCTTCCCGTGTCTGTGTGAGTTTCCTCCGGGTGCTCCGGTTTCCTCCCACAGTCCAAAGATGTGCAGGTTAGGTGGATTAGCCATTCTGAGTTATTGGCCATGCTAAATCGCCCTTAGTGTCCAAAAAGGTTCTGAATTGCCCCTTAGAGTCCAAGTGAGGAGAGGTTGGGTTACAAGGATAGGGCGGGGGAATTGGCCTAGGTAGAGTACTCCTTGGGAGGGTCGGTGCAGACTCGATGTGCCGAATGGCCGCCTCCTGCACTGTAGTGATTCTGTGGATTCTATGGATACATTATGAACCAGACTTGATATTTCTGAATGAAATCAAAGTATTAGTTCAATGTTGAAACCTGAAGCTTCTTGACAAACTCTTTAAGCTTTGCTATGTTAGTCAGGGAGGAACATAGAACATAGAACATACAGTGCAGAAGGAGGACATTCGGCCCATCGAGTCTGCCCTGACCCACTTAAACGCTCACTTCCACCCTAACCCAATAACCCCTCCTAACCTTTTTGGACACTAAGGGCAATTGATCATGGCCAATCCACCTAACCTACACATCTTTGGACTGTGGGAGGAAACCGGAGCACCCGGAGGAAACGCACGGGGAGAACGTGCAGACTCCACACAGACAGTGACCCAGTGGGGAATCGAACCTGGGACCCAGGCGCTGTGAATCCACGGTGCTAATCACTGTCTACTGTGCTGCCCCTAAAGTCCAGATAAAGCCCAGAAAGGAAAGTCAAGAAAGGTTTATTTAGGAAAAGTATATACAAGCAACAGTTCAAACTGCAGCCGGGAATATTCTGGAAACCCAGCTCCTACCTGGGCCGGGTTTTATCCTGTGGAATGAACCAATCCGCAGATGCCCCCCCCCCCCCCCCCCCCCCCCCCCCCCCCCCAGCGGGGCAGCTCGTACTCTACAATGCTCGCGGGGTAGTATCTGTGGGTGGGTCTCATGGGGGTTGTAACATTTGCACTCCTATTTCCTGAGGAGATTCAAATCTCTCAGTTGAAATCTTGATTGGAATTGGCTTGTGTTGACTAGCATTTACCTATTTATATTGATGGTAGAACGTAGCTATTGTGATTAGCGCTGAAATGTCAGTCATTCTAGAATGCATAGAGAGGTTAATGATAATATAAGCAGATGTCTGCCCTATGAATATAGGATGATTGTGTTGAGAGTAACATGGCATTAAAGTCCCAGCTTAATTTCTTTTCTTTTGCAGATTTATTTCAGCATGTTGGAAATCTACAATGAAAAGGTCAGTTTTACTTTCTACTGCAAGACATATGACAATTTGTTCAAGAAGGGGGGTAGAGACAACCCCGGTAACTATAGGCCAGTGAGCCGCACTTCTGTTGTGGGCAAAGTCTTGGAAAGGTTTATAAGAGATAGGATGTATAATCAT
This sequence comes from Scyliorhinus canicula, assembly GCF_902713615.1. NCBI lineage: Eukaryota > Metazoa > Chordata > Chondrichthyes > Carcharhiniformes > Scyliorhinidae > Scyliorhinus > Scyliorhinus canicula. Next base: position 293,101,763 of record NC_052146.1, read on the forward strand.
CTGGAAAGGAATAATTTGATTAGAGATAGTCAACACGGTTTTGTGAAGGGTAGGTCGTGCCTACCTTATTGAGTTCTTTGAGAAGGTGACCAAACAGGTGAATGAGAGTAAAGCAGTTGATGTGGTGTATATGGATTTCAGTAAAGCGTTTGATAAGGTTCCCCACGGTAGGCAATTGCAGAAAATACGGAGGCATGGGATTCAGGGTGATTTAGCAGCTTGGATCAGAAATTGGCTAGCTGGAAGAAGACAAAGGGTGGTGGTTGATGGGAAATGCTCAGACTGGAGTCCAGTTACTAGTGGTGTACCACAAGGATCTGTTTTGGGGCCACTGCTGTTTGTCATTTTTATAAATGACCTGAAGGAAGGCGTAGAAGGATGGGTGAGTAAATTTGCAGATGACACTAAAGTCGGTGGAGTTGTGGACAGTGCGGAAGGATGTTACAAGTTACAGAGGGACATAGATAAGCAGCAGAGCTGGGCTGAGAGGTGGCAAATTGAGTTTAATGCAGAAAAGTGTGAGGTGATTCATTTTGGAAGGAGGAACAGGAATACAGAGTAATGGGCTAATGGTAAGATTCTTGGTAGTGTGGATGAGCAGAGAGATCTCGGTGTCCATGTCCATAGATCCCTGAAAGTTGCCACCCAGGTTGAGAGGGTTGTTAAGAAGGCGTACGGTGTGTTAGCTTTTATTGGTAGAGGGATTGAGTTTCGGAGCCATGAGGTCATGTTGCAGCTGTACAAAACTCTGGTGCGGCCGCATTTGGAGTATTGCGTGCAATTCTTGTCGTCGCATTATAGGAAGGATGTGGAAGCATTGGAAAGGGTGCAGAGGAGATTTACCAGAATGTTGCCTGGTATGGAGGGAAGATCTTATGAGGGAAGGCTGGGGGACTTGAGGCTGTTTTTGTTAGAGAGAAGAAGGTTAAGAGGTGACTTAATTGAGGCATACAAGATGATCAGAGGATTAGATAGGGTGGACAGTGAGAGCCTTTTTCCTCGGTTGGTGATGTCTAGCACGAGGGGACATTGCTTTAAATTGAGGGGAGATAGATATAGGACAGATGTCAGAGGTAGGTTCTTTACTCAGAGAGTAGTAGGGGCATGGAATGCCCTGCCTGCAACAGTAGTGGACTCGCCAACACTAAGGGCATTCAAATGGTCATTGGATAGACATATGGACGATAATGGAATAGTGTAGAGGGACTTTAGAGGGGTTTCACAGGTCGGCGCAACATCAAGGGCTGAACAGCCTGTACTGCGCTGTAATGTTCTATGTTCTATATTGTTCTCTCAATAGTATGATGGGAGTAGGTCTGGCACTGGGTGCAAGATGAAGACATATCCTGAGGGGATAGGTTCAAAGATCTTTCCGGTGTGAAGCGATTCATTTTGGTCGGGAGAAGAAAGAGCAGCAATATGAATAAAAATGGTGAAATGAAAGCACAACACCACAAATGCTGGAAATCTGAAGTAAAAACAGAAAATGCTGAGACAGGGAGTTGGGGAGGGGAGGGTCTCGGAGATACACAAGGAATTGATGGGGTGGGAAGGGGTCCTAATCGGGGAGGTGAAGAGGAAGTGGGAGGAAGATCTGGGAGGAGAGTTGGAAGTCGGAATATGAGAAAAGGCCTTGAGGAGAGTTCATTCATCCTCGTCGTGTGCCAGGCTTGCCCTGATCCAGTTCAAGGTGGTTCATAGGGGCCCACATGACCGCAGCCCGGATGAGTAGGTTTTTTGAAGTGGAGGATAGGTGCGGACGCTGTGGGGGAAGCCCGGCGAACCATGTGCATATGTTCTGAGCATGTCCGAAGTTGAGGGGATTCTGGCAGGGATTTGCGGGCGTCACGTCAGAGGTCCTGGAAAGCAGGGTGACTTCGAGTCCAGAGATGGCAATATTTGGGGTATCGGAAGATCCAGGACTCCAGGGGGAGAGGGAGGCCGATGTCCTGGCCTTCTCCTCCCTGGTGGCCCGGAGATAGATTTTTCTGGGATGGAGGGACTCGGAGCCTCCAAAATCAGGCGGATGGGTAGTGACTTGGCAGAGTTCCTCAGGCTGGAAAAAAATTAAGTTCACCTTGAGAGGTGGCAGCCAACTCAGGGGTTCGCCCGGAGGTGGCAGCTGTTCATCAACTTCTATAAGGAAAATTGAATGTCAGCAGTGGGGGGAGGGGCGGGGGGGCAAGTGGTTAGCACTGTAGCTTCACAGCGCCCAGGTCCCAGGTTCGATTCCCCGCTGGGTCACTGTCTGAGCGGAGTATGCACGTTCTCCCCATGTCTGTGTGGGTTTCCTCCGGGTGCTCTGGTTTCCTCCCACTGTCCAAAGACGTGCAGGTTAGGTGGATTGGCCATGCTAAATTGCCCTTAGTGTCCAGAAAAGGTTAGGAAGGCTTATGGGGATAGGGTGGAAGTGAGGGCTTAAGTGGGTCGGTGCAGACTGGATGGGTTGAATGGCCTCCTTCTGCACTGTATATTCTATGTTTTCCTTTCAACAAATATTCTTCTTAACCCCAAAATAGAAGATGAGAGTGAAGAAGGGTGTGGCAAAGAGCATTGGCAAATAAAGAGCTGTTCTCTTTAAAATAAATACCAAAAGTGGTGAGAAATGATGTGAAAGAATAAAGTTAATCTAAATAGGGAGGGGAGACTTTAGAGACTAAGAGGAAAATAAGGTTTGATAGAGCCAACCACAGTTGATGGGTTTACAAATTTCTTATATTGGGAGTCACTTTGATGCTTTATTATTACAACTTAAATAGCAAAGCTCCCAGTGATTTGGGTAATGTTAATAATTGCTTATTCCTGTGATATTAGGGTTAATTTCCATCTCGCCATGAATGAGTTGAAAATTAAATAAAACCTGCCTGTCACAGGGAGACTGGAATTTCCTTTGTCACACCTGCAGTCGAAGGGTTAAAGGAGAGATGTAAGGTCTATATATTTTGACCACATCTGCAACTATCTGTCTCCTAGGTGATTGATTTGTTATCCAGGAGCAAACAGCCTGGAGGTCTAAAGGTGCGAGAGAGCCCCCAGAGGGGTTTCTATGTGGAAGATCTAATGTCGGTGCCTTGTGAAAGCTACCAGCAGGTCGAACAGTTGATGAAAGAAGGAAATAGGAAGAGGATCACAGCATGCACCAATGTCAATACCAGCAGCAGCCGCTCACACATGATCATCACCGTCCGATTCAAACAGGTACCAGTCAGCAGGGCAAGGCTGACACCAAGTCAGACAATTTTCTGAATCATTAACCGTTGTGAGTTGAAATAACTTCAGCCACGTTTACTATTATATAATGGGATGGCACATTGGTTAGCACTGCTGCCTCATAGCCCCAGGGTCCTGGGTCCAATTCCAGCCTCGGGTCACTGTCTGTGCGGAGTCTCCACGTTCCCCCCCCCGTGTCTGCGTGGGTTTCCTCCGGGTGCTCCGGTTTCCTCCCACAGTCCAAAGATATTCAAGTGAGGCGGATTGGCCATGCTAAATTGTCCCTCAGTGTCCAAAAGGTTAGGTGAGGTTACTGGGTTATGGGGATAGGGTGAAGAAGTGGGTTTACGTAGGTTGCTCTTTCCAAGGGCCGGTGCAGATTCGATGGGCCGAATGGCCTCCTTCTGCACTGTAAATTCTATGATTCTAAATGACCTGGACCTAAGCATACAGGACATAATTTCAAAGCCTGTAGATGACAGGAAACTCAGGAATCTAACAGCGAGGAAGAAAGTAATAGATTTTGACGAGTAAAATGGGCAGACACAAGTCAGATAAACATTAAGGCAGAGAAGTGTGAAGTGATTCGCTTTGGTCGGTAGAATGAAGAGTGTGGTGATATCATGGTTGTGTTATAATTCACCCACTGCCCACAAGGGGACTCAGTAGTATATAAGTTAATGTTAGAATCTGGTGAATCCTCAGACTGACTGAAGGGCTGGAAGAGAGAGATTGCTTGTGCATGAACATACTGTTATTCATCTATTGTTTTGTATCTAGTTTACCCACAGTTAATGTTAATAAATAATTTATAGCTTTAGCTACAAGTGTTCTTCTAATATTAATCAGTCCATCCGACAAGGTCATTACAAAGACAGGGGGCGAAATTCTCCCATCGGGAGACTAAGTGCCGACGCCGGAGTGAAAATCGGAGTGTTTCACTCCGGCGTCGGAGGCCGCTCCTCGCCCCCTATTCTCCCAACCCCAGGGGGCTAGGAGCGGCGCCGCATCAATTGTGCGCGCCGGGCCTTGCCGCCGCGTGAAAGCGGCGCCACGTAAATTACGCGGCCAGCGTCGTGTAAATGACGTCACCCACGCATGCGCAGGTTGGCCGGCGCCAACCCGCGCATGCGCAGTTGCCGTCCTCCCTGCGGGTGCCCCGCAAGACATGGAGGATTGATCTTGCAGGGCGGCGGAGGAAAAGAGTGCGTCCTTTAGAGACGCCGGCCCGCCGATCGGTGGTGCTTGATCCCACCCGGGCCGGAGAATCGCTGCTCACCTGCTACAAACGGCGAGCGGCGATTCTCCGAGCAGTCTGTCGTGAAACGCGGCACACCGTTTTGGGGGCCAGGGGGGGTGGGAGAATCGCGTGCGGGTGCCAAGGCGGCGTGGCGGGAATCGCCCAGCACTCCCGCAATTCTCCCACCCGGCGTGGGGGTCGGAGAATTGCGACCAGGCACTATAAATAAAACAGTACAGGTTTAAAGCAGGTGCCTTTTAAAGAGGGTTCCAGCATTCTTATCTCATATACAGAGGCATGGGATACAACTGTAAGAACGTTATAATAAAACATTGATTGAGAAACAAAACTTAGAATGGAACCCCTGCTGAAGTGTTGACCCTCACATTTACTGTGAAAAGCCCTTAGTCGCCACATTCCGGCCCCTGTTCGGGGAGGCCGGTACAGGAATTGAACTCGTGCTGCTGGCATTGTTCTGCATTATAAGCCAGCTGTTTAGCTCACTGTGCAAAACCAGCCCCTAATGTTCACAACTGTAGAACGAGTCACCTGAACAAATCAACAAATATGTAAAAGGAGCCATGCCCTCAGTTCGGTGAGAGAAGCAATTCCTTCACAGAAGATCAGAAGCGGCATAGTGGCACAGTTGTGGGGGGGGGGGGGGGGGGGGGAGGGGGGGGGGGGGGTGGTGGCACGGTGGCACAGTGGTTAGCACTGCTGCCTTACAGCGCCTGGGGCCAGGGTTAAATTCCGACCTTGGGTGACTGTGTGGAGTTTGTACATTCTCCCCGTGTCTGCGTGGGTTTCCTCCCGCAGTCCAAAGATGTGTGGGTTTGGTGGATTGGTCATGATAAATTGCCCCTTAGTGTCCAGGATGGGTAGAGTGCTCATTCGATGGGTCGGTGCAGACTCAATGGGCCGAATGGCCTCCTTCTGCACTGTAGGGATTCTATAAGGAAAAACATTGGAGCGGATTAAAAAATATAATTCTTATAAACAACAAAGTGTAGGGATAGAGCTTTTGATGAATTCACCTGGGGGTTGGAAATGTGTACGAGCCTGTGGAGGGGGCAGCCTGCCGGTACATTCAAGGGAGAGCTGGATGGACATCGAGCTGAGAAGGGATCTTGCATGGGAGGAGTGAGGGTTTTTTTTTTTTCATTTTCTGCTTGGTCAGATTGAGGTGATACTTGAAGTGGAAAATATTGCAGGACTGTGAGAAAACACAGGGGAATGGAACCAATCGGTTAACTCTTCCAGAGAGCTAACACAGGCACAGTGGGCCAAATGGCCTCCTCTGTTGTATAATTTAATGATTTTTCGGCCAATCATGGGAACCACACCTGAGGAAAGATAGCTGAGACCTTAGTAAGACCAGAGGAATTTTATTAGAATAATATCAGGAATTAAGACTTTGGTTATATCGGCAGCCAAGAGAAACAGGTCAAAGCAGAAGATTAAAGCAGTGTCCTAAAGGAGGGGAAAGAGGTGGTAGGGCCTGGACAGCTCAAGGCACTGTTGTCAATGGTATCACAACAAAAATCAGAGACATGCAAGAGATCAAAGTTGGAGGAGCGCAGAGATTGAGGAGGACTGGAGGAGGTTACAGATAGAGGGAGGGATGAGGCCTTATAAGGATTTGTAAGTAAGGATGACAATTTTAAGATTGAGGAGTTGCTGAACTTTTATATATATATATATATATATATATTTTTTAAAATTCAGAGTACCCAATTATTATTTTTTTCCAATTAAGGGGCAATTTAGCATGGCCAATCTAACTACCCTGTGCATCTTTTTGGATTGTGGGGTTCAGACCCAAATGGACACTGGGGGAATGTGCAAACTCCACATGGACCCGTGGCTGGGATCAAACCCGGGTCCTCTGTGCCGTGAGGCAGTAGGGGTAACCAGTGCGCCGCCATGCTGCCCTCAGGAGTGGCTGAACTCGGAACCAATGTAGGTTAAACAAGCTCATGATCGGTGAATGGGATTTGGTGTGAGTTAAGCTACAAGAAGCAGAGTTCTGGATGAGTTTCATTTTATAGAAGGTGCAAGGAGGGAGGTGACTCGTTCTATAGTCTGGACATATTGGAATAGTTGAGTCAGTTGAAAACTACTGATAGGCAAAAATTGGACATGGTCATCTAAGCAGGGACTTTGTACCCAATAGTACACTGTGTTTATTATGTTAATTAATGCTGCTGCTTTATTTCAAATGACATAAATTTTAGTTAATTAGGGATGGGTTTAAAATAAGACCATAAGACCATAAGACATAGGAGCGGAAGTAAGGCCATTCGGCCCATCGAGTCCACTCCACCATTCAATCATGGTTGATTTCAACTCCATTTACCCGCTCTCTCCCCATAGCCCTTAATTCCTCGAGAAATCAAGAATTTATCAATTTCTGTCTTAAAGACACTCAATGTCCTGGCCTCCACCGCCCTCTGTGGCAATGAATTCCACAGACCTACCACTCTCTGGCTGAAGAAATTTCTCCTCATCTCTGTTCTAAAGTGACTCCCTTTTATTCTAAGGCTGTGCCCCCGCGTCCTAGTCTCCCCTGCTAATGGAAACAACTTCCCTACGTCCATCCTATCCAAGCCATTCATTATCTTGTAAGTTTCTATTAGATCTCCCCTCAACCTCCTAAACTCCAATGAATATAATCCCACGATCCTCAGACGTTCGTCGTATGTTAGGCCTACCATTCCTGGGATCATCCGTGTGAATCTCCGCTGGACCCGCTCCAGTGCCAGTATGTCCTTCCTGAGGTGTGGGGCCCAAAATTGCTCACAGTATTCTAAATGGGGCCTAACTAGTGCTTTATAAAGCCTCAGAAGTACATCCCTGCTTTTATATTCCAAGCCTCTTGAGATAAATGACAACATTACATTTGCTTTCTTAATTACGGACTCAACCTGCAAGTTTACCTTTAGAGAATCCTGGACTAGGACTCCCAAGTCCCTTTGCACTTTAGCATTATGAATTTTGTCACCGTTTAGAAAATAGTCCATGCCTCTATTCTTTTTTCCAAAGTGCAAGACCTCGCACTTGCCCACGTTGAATTTCATCAGCCACTTCTTGGACCATTCTCCTAAACTGTCTAAATCTTTCTGCAGCCTCCCCACCTCCTCAATACTACCTGCCCCTCCACCTATCTTTGTATCATCGGCAAACTTGGCCAGAATGCCCCCAGTCCCGTCATCTAGATCGTTAATATATAAAGAGAACAGCTGTGGCCCCAACACTGAACCCTGCGGGACACCACTTGTCACCGGTTGCCATTCCGAAAAAGAACCTTTTATCCCAACTCTCTGCCTTCTGTCTGACAGCCAATCGTCAATCCATGTTAGTACCTTGCCTCGAATACCATGGGCCCTTATTTTACTCAGCAGTCTCCCGTGAGGCACCTTGTCAAAGGCCTTTTGGAAGTCAAGATAGATAACATCCATTGGCTCTCCTTGGTCTAACCTATTTGTTATCTCTTCAAAGAACTCTAACAGATTTGTCAGGCACGACCTCCCCTTACTAAATCCATGCTGACTTGTCCTAATCCGACCCTGCACTTCCAAGAATTTAGAAATCTCATCCTTAACGATGGATTCTAGAATTTTGCCAACAACCGAGGTTAGGCTAATTGGCCTATAATTTTCCATCTTTTTTCTTGTTCCCTTCTTGAACAGGGGGGTTACAACAGCGATTTTCCAATCCTCTGGGACTTTCCCTGATTCCAGTGACTTTTGAAAGATCATAACTAACGCCTCCACTATTTCTTCAGCTATCTCCTTTAGAACTCTAGGATGTAGCCCATCTGGGCCCGGAGATTTATCAATTTTCAGACCTTTTAGTTTCTCTAGCACCTTCTCCTTTGTGATGGCAACCATATTCAACTCTGCCCCCTGACTTTCCTGAATTGTTGGGATATTACTCATGTCTTCTACTGTGAAGACGGACGCAAAGTACTTATTAAGTTCCTCAGCTATTTCCTTGTCTCCCATCACTAGATTACCAGCGTCATTTTGGAGCGGCCCAATGTCTACTTTTGCCTCCCGTTTGTTTTTAATGTATTTAAAGAAACTTTTACTATCATTCCTAATGTTACTGGCTAGCCTACCTTCATATTTGATCCTCTCCTTCCTTATTTCTCTCTTTGTTATCCTCTGTTTGTTTTTGTAGCCTTCCCAATCTTCTGACTTCCCACTACTCTTTGCCACATTATAGGCTCTCTCTTTTGCCTTGATGCATTCCCTGACTTCCTTTGTTAGCCATGGTTGCCTAATCCTCCCTCTGATAACCTTTCTTTTCTTTGGGATGAACCTCTGCACTGTGTCCTCAATTACTCCCAGAAACTCCTGCCATTGCTGTTCTACTGTCTTTCCCACTAGGCTCTGCTTCCAGTCGATTTTCGTCAGTTCCTCCCTCATGCGCCTGTAATTACCTTTATTTAACTGTAAAACCTTTACATCTGATTCTACCTTCCTTCTTTCAAATTGCAGACTGAATTCTACCATATTATGATCACTGCTTCCTAAGTGTTCCCTTACTTTAAGATCTTTTATCAATTCTGGCTCATTACATAACACTAAGTCCAGAATAGCCTGTTCCCTCGTGGGCTCCATCACAAGCTGTTCCAAAAAGCCATCCTGTAAACATTCAATTAATTCCCTTTCTTTGGGTCCACTGGCAACATTATTTACCCAGTCCACCTGCATATTGAAGTCCCCCATGATCACTGTGACCTTGCCTTTCTGACATGCCCTTTCTATTTCGTGGTGCATTTTGTGCCCCTGGTCCTGACCACTGTCAGGAGGCCTGTACATAATTCCCATTATGGTTTTTTTGCCTTTGTGGTTCCTCAACTCTACCCACACAGACTCCACATCGTCTGACCCTATGTCGTTTAGTGCTATTGATTTAATTTCATTTCTAATTAACAAGGCAACCCCGCCCCCTCTACCCATCTCTCTGTCTTTTCGATAGGTTGTAAATCCCTGGATGTTTAACTGCCAGTCCTGAATCCCCTGCAACCATGTCTCTGTGATGCCTACCACATCATACCTGCCAGTCACAATCTGGGCCACAAGCTCATCTACCTTGTTCCGTACACTGCGGGCATTTAAATATAGCACCTTTAATTCCCTATTGACTGTCCCTTTTTGTTTTCTTAGTGTGGTGGACCTTGGTTTACTGAGCCTTTCCATACACTGTGTCATATTTTGTGAGATGGGGACTATCGTAACCTCTCCTGAGCTCTGTCTTTTCGTGATTTTTTGTAATCCTAAGCAGCTACGCTTCCCACTGATTCCTTCACCTCTTGGTTCCCTGACTTTCCCTTCCCCCCCAGTCTCTAGTTTAAAGTCCTATTGACCACCCTATTTACTCTTTTCTCCAGAACACTGGTCCCAGCTCGGTTCAGGTGGAGACCATCCCAACGGTATAGGTCCCCCCTGTCCCAAAACTGATGCCAGTGTCCCATGAAAAGGAACCCCTCTTTCCCACACCACTCTTTCAGCCACGTGTTAACTTCCCTTATTCTTGCCTCCCTATGCCAATTTGCACGTGGCTCGGGCAGTAATCCGGAGATTATGACCCTTGAGGACCTGTTTTTTAATTTGAATCCTAACTCTTTATAATCTCTAAACAGGTCCTCTTTCCTAGACTTGCCTAAGTTGTTGGTACCGACATGGACTACAACAACTGGATCCTCCCCCTCCCTCTCCAATATCCTTTCAAGCCGGTCAGAGATGTCCCGCACCCTAGCACCGGGCAGGCAACATACCATGCGGGACCCTCTATCCTGCTCACAAAGGATACTATCTATCCCTCTGATAATAGAATCCCCTACAACTACAACTTGCCTATTTACTTCCTCCCCTTGAATGGCCTGCTGAACCATGGTGCCTTGGACAGCTGACTCATCCTTCCTGCAGCCCTGTTCGCCATCCACACAGGGAGCAAGTGCCTCGTACCTGTTGGACAGGGTCAAGGGCTGAGGCTCCTGAGTTCCTGACTGCTGGTTCCCTTTACCTGCCTGACTTGCAGTCACACCCTGCTGTCCCTGGCCACTGGCAGGATTTAAACTATTTACTCTGACAGGTGTGACTGCCTCCTGAAACAAAGTGTCCAGGTAAGCCTCCCCCTCCCGGATGTGCCTCAGTGTGTGAAGCTCAGGCTCCAGCTCATCAACTCTGAGCCGGAGTTCTTCGAGCAGCCAACACTTACTGCAGATGTGGTCGCTGCAGCTCGCAATGGGATCTGCCAGCTCCCACATCAAGCAGCTTAAGCACGTCACCTGACCAGCCATCTCTAATTAATTAATTTGTTTAATTTAAGTTTACGAGTTTTAAATTTGGGGCAGATTGGTTATCAACCAATCAGATCACAGCTTCCCTCTGATGTCACTTTTGAAAAAAAAGTGGAAAACAGGAAGTTACCGTTAGGTCTGTATACTCACCCAGAGACTGCTCCTCCTCCTCTGAATGGCTCCCGAAACTAGGCCTCGATCCCCGGGTTAAAGTGAGTTTTTATACTCACCCAGAGACTGCTCCTCCTCCTCTGAACGGCTCCCGAAACTAAGCCTCGATCCCCGGGTTAAAGTGAGTTTTTATACTCACCCAGAGACTGCTCCTCCTCCTCTGAACGGCTCCCGAAACTAGGCCTCGATCCCCGGGTTAAAGTGAGTTTTTATACTCACCCAGAGACTGCTCCTCCTCCTCTCAACGGCTCCCGAAACTAGGCCTCGATCCCCGGGTTAAAGTGAGTTTTTATACTCACCCAGAGACTGCTCTTCCTCCTCTGAACGGCTCCCGAAACTAGGCCTCGATCCCCGGGTTAAAGTGAGTTTTTATACTCACTCAGAGACTGCTCCTCCTCCTCTGAACGGCTCCCGAAACTAGGCCTCGATCCCCGGGTTAAAGTGAGTTTTTATACTCACCCAGAGACTGCTCCTCCTCCTCTGAACGGCTCCCGAAACTAGGCCTCGATCCCCGGGTTAAAGTGAGTTTTTATACTCACTCAGAGACTGCTCCTCCTCCTCTGAACGGCTGAAACTAGGCCAACGGACAGACCTTTTTTTTTGGTTAGAGGAGGAGGATGGGTGGGAGACACTCCGTAAGTAGTGTTTCGGGTAAAGCTGTCACTCGAGAACAGCCCCTTCACAAACCACCTTCAACTTACGCTGACCGCACTGCACGTATGCAAATGTCCCCGGAACAGCCAATCAGAAGCTCTGCTCTGCTGCCCTCTGCTAAAAGGACTAAAAGGAGTTCACTGCCAAACCTTCAGTAAAAAAACAATGTCCTATTTCTCAGAAAAAATGTTCAATGTGTTATGGACACCTGGTCAGCCATAACAATGGCTAAGCGATTGAACCAGAGGCGTAACCTTTTAAAGGTTTAAGACGGCGCAGAAAGATAGATTTTTTTTCTGGCAGTGATAATATAAGAAATAAGGCTTGGTTATTTTATAAACATACTTTATTAAAACAAAAGAAAAGAAAACAATATTTAATCTCTTAAACCAACTCTACCCCTCACAGATTACATATAGTTTCTTAACCTTAACACTAGTTCCCATCAAACAACACTTTTCATGAAAATACAGCTCTCATTACACTTACATATAGAGGCGAAGAACCATTTCCCTCTTTGTTTTTGTTCATGACCTCTTTGATAGCTGCTTACATCCTTCTCCCTTTCCCTGTTCCAAGTCGATTAATTCTCTCTCTCTCTCTTTCTCTCATTCTCTCTCTCTCTCGCTCTAAGCTCTACTCAGCACTTAAAACAAAGGTCCTCCTCAGGGATATCCAGACCGGAGCCTATCAACTGTAATTGGGCTGCTTGATTGTCCACTCCCGTTTACACAAAACACCGTTTCAAATTTTTTTTTTAGAGTATCCAATTATTTTGTTTACAATTAAGGGGCAATTTAACGGGGCCAATCACCTAACCTGCACATCTTTTGGGCTGTGGGGGTGAGACCCACGCAGACATGGAGAGACTGTGCAAACTCACCACAGACAGTGACCTGGGGCCAGGATCGAACCTGGGTCCTCAGCGGTGTCGGCAGCAGTGCTAACCACTGTGCTGCCCTGAGAGCTGCCATTCATGTGCAACTACCTTCCATTGACGGACAAATTAGTTATCAGCCTCTCTAATAGGATCATGGTTTGTCAAACAAGGTTGTCCAGAATGACAATGGATCTTGCGTAGATCATCCAGGGCATCCTGTTAATGAGGTTAAGTCTGAATGGGACAAGGTAACTCAGACTGTGGGCATATCCCTCTGAGTCTGCTGCTAGCAGTCTTTTCTTTCAGTTTGTTCAACCCCGAAATTGCCTGCTAGATGTTGGACCCCATTTCTCGATCCACGTTCCTAATATCTCCCTATCATGACAAATGGCACAGTTGATTAATTAGCCTGCTGATTGTGGAACACAAATTGCTTATTCTGCTTGATGTGTTTTCACACAGGTATTTTTAAAAGACCACTTAACAAAACAGTCTGACATAAATTTGGTGGATTTGGCTGGCAGCGAGAGGCAGAAAACCTCTGGTTCTGAGGGGGACCGGCTGAGAGAGGGGAGTGCCATTAATCTCAGTTTAACTACACTGGGCAACGTCATCAGGTGGGACAACACAGAAAACACTGCCAACTTGCCAGAGGTTACTTTAACAGGCAAGATGCCACCTGGACACTCTGGCAGTGCCATCTGGACACTCTGGCAGTGCCATCTGGGTGCCATCCTGGTGATGCCAGGGAGCCCAGCGAGCACTGCCAGAGTGTCAGTGCCAAGGTGCCCGGGTGGCATCTTGTATGTGCTGGGGATTGGGCCCTTATGAAATGACCCCCTAATTGGTGAGGTAGGGTGTTGGGGGGTCCGGAAGCCACAGTGGGTGAGGGCTAAAGAATTGGCGCCATTCAAAAATGCCGCCCCAACCTCTTCCTGCACAAGCGAACAGAGCTTATCAGTGCAGGAAGTGTCGTCTCGGTGGGCGTTCCTCACCAAGGCCCAGAAATGAAGCATGTCCCGTTTAATAGTGGGTTGTTCTGGAAACACACAGCTAAACGCACCCGACACGGGACTCAATGTTGTCGGCCCTGGTGTTTTGAATTTACCTGGTGTGTGGTCAAGACCCGCCCCTCCACCTCCTGTGTGCCCCCCACCCTCTTAGTCAATCTTAATCCTTCACCCCACAAATGGATGTTTTACTTACTGCTACTTGAGATTCAGACATATCCATTTCATCAAACTAACCAAGGTTTTATTTATTCTGCATTTCCTCCTAGTGTCTTAGCAGAAATAGCCATGGGGAAGAAGGTGCTACATGTGCCATATAGGAACTCCACACTTACCAAACTACTGCAGTCAGCTCTGGGAGGCAACAGTAAGACTATGATGGTAAATGCTTGGTCAGCGAGAGGTACAATCTAATCCGACCTCTTTCGCAAAGCAAGTCTTTTGTTCTTTTCTCTTTCTTAGTTCCCACGCTCAGCCTTGCTAGCCTCTGCTTCCCATTTTGTGTCAGGCCTGCCAATGACACAGGTTGGATTTGCGAAGGGCTGCAGAGTAGGGCAAGGAGGGCCAATAATGTTTCTGCTGCCGGCCTGTGTCCCACCGAGGGATGGAGGCGGGCTGGTGACCTCCTGACGGCAGAACGTCCAACCTCAGGTGTCTGCCTGCCCTCGTTAACCGAATGAGGTGGCTGCTTAATTGGCTACCTTCCCCCAAATTGGTCCCAGGGTCTATTCCAATCCCGGAATAGACCCCAACTGTTGTTAGGATACTGGACTGAATCCCCAATGTTTTATTTTAACTTTGTAAGACTGTGAGGAAAGGATACCTTGCTCCAGGAGTGATGTCACGCAAAATAGGACTATGGAATATTAAAACAAACTTTATTACGAACACAGTATTAAAATACCTTTAACATCACACAAGAAAAATCGCTTATAATTACCCTGTAAACAATGCAAATCATTACAGTGACACAATAACCCTGAACTGTTATCATTATTTCCACTCAAGCAAAAAACAAAACCATCACCAATCACAATCCACTTTTAAATACAGTTAGCAGACTCGGGAATATTTGCTGTAATGAGATATCTCGGACCCTCCATTTTGAGAAAGAAAGATCTTTTGAGACTGCTTGAAAGAAAGAGACGTGACGCCCTGTCGGAATAATGCAGAATCTCTGACTGTATTCATCAGACACCTTCTCAGTTCACCTTGCAGTCAAAAACTAACTCTGAAAACCTCGACCCCTGACTGCTTCAACCCGCTGGTTTGTCCCATTAACCACATCATCTTACTAAGCTGAGCACAATGTCTCTAATTATCCTCTCCCCAGGGAACCCTCTTAATATAAATAAAAGTCTATTCGCCCGAACTTTTACAATGCTTTAATTACAGCTCTGGCTCCAAAATGCCGAGCTGTCTTTCAAACCAGGATTTTTAAAAAACATGACTGCAGCGGTCAAACACACACGAACCCAGGCTTTTTAACCCTTATTGCGCCAAATACATATAATACAATATATCTGAAATTCATCAAAAGTCCTGCCACCAGCAGTTCCAGATTCATGACATGGCTGTGGCATTGGGACAGAACTGTAGAGCCCAAAAAACAGTCTCATGTTTCTGATTGACTGCCCATTCAGTCACCAAAATCCAGTGTGCAATTGTGTCTTCTTACATTTGTGCAGAAATGCACTGCAGGTACTGGTAATATGATAAGGTAGCCTCAGTCATTCATTAACCAAGAATATTTTAATGGTTATCCCATTTTAATTTTATATATTGATTAAGTTATTTTGCAGAGTGAGGGCCCCTAGTGGTATCATGAGCATTCGCCATTTAAGTAAAATAAAAATCAGAAATGTCATGGAGCTTTCAAATCAATCATTTTATTTTTAAAGTTTTAGAATACCCAGTTCATTTTTTCCAATTGAGTGACAATTTAGCGTGGCCAATCCACCCACCCTGCACATCTTTTTTGGGTTGTGGGGACGAAACCCACGCAACCACGGGGAGAATGTTCAAACTCCACACCGACAGTGACCCAGGGCCGGGATCGAACCTGGGACCTCGACGCTGTGAGGCAGTAGGGCTAACCCACTGCCCCACCGTGCTCCCCTTCAAATCAATCATTATTCCGTTTGCAAGTCGTACCACAATAACATATCAGCATTGTCCGAAGGTTTTCCCCACATGAGATGAAGCTGGTGGGGCTGCATTTACACCTTTCAGGGTGTTCCACTGTGACAGGCTCGGGATTCCTTCTGTATGGATACTTGGACATTGTCTTCATTCCCAGTTACCAATAAAATTCAAGGTGGGAAGAAAACAATAAGGGTCACTAATTAAATGGAGACATTTCAATATATAGTATGTTCTTCCCGGTGCACAAGGAGGCGGAAAAGGAGGCACAGTGTATGAGTATAGTAGACAACAGGACAAAAAGGTTTGGCTCACCATTTTAGATCCCAACATCACACATTATGTAATCAAATTGTGTCCTTAATACTTCTGCTTCCACTGCAACTTATTCCAACCATTTACTTCATCTCATGTGGGTGAGCAAATGTTTCCTTTCATCAATTATATCTACTTTTCTGCTGTTGATTCCTTAATTCCCTTTTATTAGAATGATGGTAATTTTCATGCAGCGTTGTAGCAGGTCATAGCACTAAAGCTAAGTGCTTCAGGCAATGAATTACGTTTGAGATGGAGCTGTTGTTCAGTTAGGCAATCAGCAAACAAAATCAGTGCTCTCTCTCAATGCATCAGGGCACATGCATCATAATGCAGCTTAAATTCGGTCTGTCTGGTTGTTTGCTTTTAAGATTTTTGGGCAACACGGTAGCACAAGTGGACAGCACTGTGGCTTCACAGCGCCAGGGTCCCAGGTTCAATTCCCCGCTGGGTCACTGTCTGTGCGGAGTCTGCACGTTCTCCCCGTGTCTGCGTGGGTTTCGTCCGGGTGCTCCGGTTTCCTCCCACAGTCCAGAGACGTGCAGGTTAGGTGGATTGGCAATTAGAGGTGTGCAATCTATTCTGGCCTTGACTGTGACACTCGCATCCCGTGGACGAATAAAAAAATAATCCATTCTAGAATAGAAGACATGGGAGAGACAAGTGCGGAGCTGGGGAACCAGTTTCAGTCCTGCCAATCCTCAACTGATTATTGTCTTACAGATTGCGACAGTCAGTCCAGCTGATATCTGCTACGAGGAAACGCTTTCAACATTACGCTACGCAGAAAGGTAAAAAATAATGGTGGGGGGGGGGGGGCACTGCTGCCTCAATGCGCTGAGGAACCAGATTCAATCCCGGCACCGGGTCACTATCGTGTGGAGTTTGCACATTCTCCCCATGTCTGCGTGGGCCTCACCCCCACAAGATGTGCAGGGTAGGTGGATTGGCCGCACTAAATTCCCCCTTAATTGGAAAAAAAGGTATTGGGTACTCTAAATTTATTTAAAACAATAAATCAGACCAGCTACCTTTCGCTCCAAATCATTTATATATACGACAAACAGCCACGGTCCCTGCAGAACACCACTAGTCACAGCCCTTTATTCAGAAAAGCAACCTTCCACTGATACCCTGTGCCTTCTATAACTGAGCCAGTTCTGTATCCATGTTGCCAGCTCACCTCCGATCCCGTGTGAATTCACCTTCTGTACCAGTCTGCCATAAGGGACCTTGCCTTACTGAAGTCCATGTAGACAACATCCATTGCCCTACCTTCATCAATCATCTTTGTTACGTCCTCGAAAAACTCTATCAAGTTAGTGAGACACTACCTCCCCTTCACAAAACCGTGCTGCCTCTCGATAATACGTCCACTTGCTTCCAAATGGGATTAAATCCTGTCTTGAAGAATCCGCTCCAGTAATTTCCCTACCACTGATGTAAGGCTTACCGGCCTATAATTTCCTGGTTTATCCTTGCTACCTTCTTAAACAAAGGAACAACATTAGCTATTCTCCAGTCCTCTGGGACTTCACCTGTAGCCAGGGAGGATACAAAGATTTCTGTCAAGCCCCCAGCAATTTCCTCCCTTGCCTCCCTCAGTATTCTGGGGTAAATCCCATCAGGCCCTGGGGACTTATCCCCCTTGATGTTTCTCAAAATGCCCAATTCCTCCTCCTTTTTGGTCTCAATGTTGAAAATGTAGCAGCCAACTTCCACATAACAATCAGCAACGTGATGACAAGTGGGTCTTCTCATTTTGGTCACATTGGAAGAATTGGCCAGAGAAGCAGGGAGAACTTTGCTACCCTACTTCGAAATAATGTTGTGGGTATTTTTCAATCCACTTGAAGGAGCAGATCGGATCTCAGTTTGAGCATTAGAAAGACATCGCACACCACTGCCTCATCAGCAAGACCCAAGCCTATGGCGATCAAATTTTGCAGCAAGAATGAACCATGGCTGACACATATGCCAGCGAGTGGTGTGTATAAATGTATATTGGGCCAAGTAGCTAAATTACACGTGATTTAAAAAAAACAAAAAACTTTTTCACAGAATATTTCTCACGTTAAGTATCTTTCCTTTTTCCTTGCAACTTTCTTCTTCCCCTCCACCCTTTCCCTGTGGGCCTGATTGGCTGAAGCTGGGAGGGTAATGGGGCAGTGACAAAGCCTACTTCCGGGAGTTTGTTTGCTACTTTAATCTGTAGCAATCGCAATTTGTAAAAATAACTTTTAGGAAATGTTGTAATCACTTGCCTTCCTCCCCCTTTTCCATTTTCATGGCTGAAGGACTAAGAATATCCAGAACAAGGCAGTGATAAATGAAAATCCAACAGAAAGACTCATATTGGAGCTGAGGGCAGAGAATGTCAAACTGAGATCAACGATCACCAAGATTAGGAAATCTGGACAATGGGTAGAGGACGAAATGAGTAGGTATCTCTGACTGATTGAGCAGAATGTAATTATTTTGTTTATTAAAGTTGATTTAAACTGCCGTCTCCTGCGATGCTCAAACACCTTTTGAAAATTGAAAGAGATTTAAAAAAATCAATAAGCCCGTTCGCTAAAAGCAACCACCAGACAGGGTCCGCTGTTTATTTTCCTGTTGCCTAGATCTCAAAAGTGAGAGGAGACGTTTTTGAAGGGTTGTGGGACTGGCACTGAACTATGGGTGTGATTTAAATGATGAGTGCGTGGATCTCCTCAGGTAACAGGACACACTGACAAATTAATTAGCAAAGCTTCATAAATAGAGGTATTGAGTTGAGCACAATAAAGAGAGAGGTTATGCTGAACTTTTCTCAACCTCTGGTTCTGGCCACAGCTATAGTGTTGTGTCCAGTGTGGTCACTACGCTTTAGGAAAGATATCAGAGTCTTTGAGTGTGCGCCGGTCCCAAGGTTAGCACTGTTGCTTCACAGCGCCAGGGTCCATGTTCGATTCCCGGCTTGGGTCACTGCCTGTGCGGAGTCTGCATGTTTTCCCCCAGTCTGCGTAGAAAAGTACAGGCCCTTTGGCCCTCCAAGCCTGCGCCAACCATGCTGCCCGTCTAAAGTAAAATCGTCTACACTTCCGGGGTCCGTATCCCTCTATTCCCATCCTATTCATGTATTTGTCAAGATGCCCCTTAAACGTCACTATCGTCCCTGCTTCCACCACCTCCTCCGGCTGCGAGTTCCAGGCACCCACTACCCTCTGGGTAAAAAAACTTACCTCGAACATCTAACCGGGTGCTCTGGTTTCCTCCCACAAGTTCTGAAAGACATGCTGTTAGGCGAATTGGACATTCTGAATTCTCCCTCTGTGTATCCAAACAGGCGCCGGAATGTGGCGACTGGGGGCTTTTCACAGTAACTTCATTGCGGTGTTAATGTAAGCCTACTTGTGACAATAAAGATTATTATTATGAGAGATTCTCGCCTCAGTATTAAAGTGGGGTTGCTCTCGGAGATATTGATGTATACAAGATTATGGCACATTCAGGTGAGGTAGACAATGAAAAACTCTGCCTTTGAACTGATTGTACAAGGACTGGGGGGGGACACAGATTTAAGATTTTGGGCAGCAGAGGAAGTGGAAGAGGGGTATGTGAGGAAGGACATTTTAACGCAGCGAGAGGTCATGAGCAACTTTTGGAAGAACCTCCCCTTCCGTCCAAACCTGGACACTGAGTTCATGGCTCCTTTAAGCGCAAACCTCATTCCTGCTCCCCATGTTTAGGAGGTTTATTGCAAAATCACGCTGTCCTTTTCTCACTAGAGGAGTTACGGCGTTCACTGGCTAAGAACGAGCTCCAGATGGCAGAGATTCAGACTTCGTGGGAGCAACGGCTGGCGGGAGCGCGGAAGGAATGGGAGCAGCAATATCAAACTCTAACACAGGTTAGAACGAGCAAAGCACGCCAGATCGTGCCTGCGCCCTCGAGCAGCAGAGTGACAGGAGAAAGGATAGGATGGCCATTCGACCAGGATTTCCATCCAGCATAAAGCAAACAAGTCTGACCAGGAAATTGCTGGAAATACTCAGCTGGCCTTGCAGCATCTGTAGAGAGGGAAGGAGGGTTAACCGAAAGGCCATCAACCTAAACATTAACTAGGTTTTTCTCTCCGTGGATGCTGCCTTAACCACAGAGTGTTTCCAGAACCTTCTGTTTATATTTCACCGGCGAAACCAATTAATGTTGGCCTGACCGGCGATGCCCACAACCCACGAATGGATAAAGCAAAAGAAGTCTGTGGTGATATGCATCACTGTAAATACACAAGGGGTTAATGTAAATACACTACAACTAAGTAAACACTAGAGGGAGCACCAGAGATGTTATGACATGCAGACATACAGCTAATGAACACATAGAATAGGACACGGCCAATGGGCAGTCAAGACACTCAGAGGTGGCACTACCACAAGGGTGCATTTACACAACCCATATAAAAGGACAGGGCACACGTGCTCTTTCTCTTTCCATAGGCGACACTTACAGAGAAGGACAGGGGCAGATCAGAGCATCACACCCACCGCATGGCTTAGAGCAGACTGGTTAGTTAGATTGAGTTACTATAGCAAGATTAGCAGGAGAGTCAAACTCAAGTAGGAGAATTGTTAACTGTTCAATAAATGTGTTAAACCTATCTCCAAGCCTGAACCTTCCTTTGTCAGAGCATACATCAAGGAAGCAGCTTATGCTACATGAAGAAGCATAACACAACAAAGTCATCAGTCAAAACTCGATGCCAGGGTCGTACAGGAATATTAACACACAACAAATAATATGGTATAGGAGCAAGATGTGATACTTGGAGCTGAAAGGGGGCAAGTCTCAGAAGGGCAAAGAAATTAAATACTTTGACTTCTGCTGCCGAACCCCTTCAGCAGAGGGAACTGAATGAGCAAAGGAAAGGTTACAAGGGCTGGCGTCCCAAGTACAAGGAATCTATTCATAATGTGAACATCTGTCTTCATTTCACTAGCTTCTTTGTTACTTTCATAGACATGTTAATCTCAAGTACTTGATGTTGCCAATTCAACCCAGCTGGTTTGAATAATTCATGTCTATTATTTGTTCATGAGCAGTGGCCTTCTCTAACAAGGATAACATTTACTGTCTATGTCTAATTGCCCTTGGGATGGTAGTGGTATGTGTCCTGTGGGGGGGGGGGGGGAATCATAAACCACAATATACACATTTACCAAATGATTCCCCGAATGAAGAAATTACCAACAGTTTAAATTTTTGTAACTTTTACTTTAAAACTACTCCAAATTAACATAAATTAAACATGAATTAACAGGCAAATTACACTTCAAATAAAAAGATACATTGCACTTTAACTGGTCTTAGACAATCACCAGCATTTCTCCATCAGTATGTACGGCATTGCATGGTTACTCAGTTCCCCTTTATTTCCACCGGGAAGGTCAGGAGTCCTATCCAACGACAGCTTTCATCCCAATAGTGAAAATCATCAGCAAAGCACAGGTCTTCATTATTATTGGGCGGCGAATGTGGACAAGGTGCGGCAGTGGTGGGAAGGAGAAGGGGTAGAGTGGGTTAGGATGGAGGAGGAATCTTGTAAGGGGTCTAGTTTGAGGGCTATGGTGATGGCAGCATTACCAATGGTTCCGAGTAGGTATTCAGGGAGCCCAGTGGTGCAGTCCACGGTGAAAATATGGAATCAGCTGAGGAGGCATTTTAGGGTGGAAGGGATGTCGGTGCTAACGCCGCTGTGCGAGAATCATGGGTTTGAGCTGGGGGTGGGGGGGGGGGTGGATAGTGTATACAGGAAGTGGAGGGAAGTGGGGCTGGTCAAGGTGAGGGATTTGTATTTGGAGGACGGGTTCGCCAGTCTGGAGGAGCTAAGGGAGAGGGTACAGCTGCCGAGGGGTAGTGAGTTCAGGTATCTGCAGGTTACGGACTTTGCGCGAAAGGTCTGGAAGGGTTCCCTCAGTTGTCGGGATACACCCTGCTGGAGCGACTGCTGCTTCCAGATGTGGAAGGGGAGGGAAGAATTGGGGATATATATAAGTGGTTGGGGAGCAGGCAGGTGAGCGGGTGGTGAAGATCAAGGAGAAATGGGAAGCGGAGTTAGGAGGGGCGATCAATTGGGGAGCATGGAGTGAGGCACTACGAAGGGTAAACGGGACCTCATGTGCAAGGATGAGCCTGATACAGTTTAAGGTGGTGCACAGGGTGCATATGACTCGGGCGAGAATGAGTGGGTTCTTTCAGGGGGTAGCAGATCAGTGTGAGAGGTGTGGGCGGGGGCCAGCGAATCATGTGCACATGTTTTGGGATTGTGAAAAATTGGGAAGATTCTGGGCGGGAGTGTTCGTGGTCTTAGCCAGGATAGTGGAGGAGGGAGTGGACCAGGACCCTTTGGTGGCGATATTTGGGGTTTCAGAGAAACCGGAGCTCATGGAGAGGAGGAAGGCCGATGTCTTGGCCTTCACCTCTCTGATTGCACAGCGACAAATTTTGTTGGAGTGGCAGTTGGCATCGCCACTGGGGGTAGCAACATGGTTGGATGACCTGTATGACTTCCTGCGATTAGAGAAGATAAAGTATGAGTTAAGGAGCTCTTCAGGGGGTTTCAGGAAAGGTGGGGAATGTTTGTGACCGTGTTTGAGTGGCTGTTCGTCGTGGGGGAGGGGGGGTGAAAAAGGGGAAAAATCTGTACAGACTGGATAGTTGATTGTTGGGAAGCATGTTTCCCGGGGTGTTTGTTCGCTGTAACCTGTTTTGATACATGTTTGTAATAAAATATATGTTTTTTAAAAAGCAAAGCACAGGTCTGTGAACCTCCCTCCCTCGAGTTATAGAACATAGAACAGTACAGCACAGAACAGGCCCTTCGGCCCTCGATGTTGTGCCGAGCAATGATCACCCTACTCAAACCCACGTATCCACCCTATACCCGCAACCCAACAACTTCCCCCCCTTAACCTTACTATTAGGACACTACGGGCAATTTAGCATGGCCAATCCACCTATCCCGCACATCTTTGGACTGTGGGAGGAAACCGGAGCACCCGGAGGAAACCCACGCACACACGGGGAGGACATGCAGACTCCGCACAGACAGTGACCCAGCCGGGAATCGAACCTGGGACCCTGGAGCTGTGAAGCATTTATGCTAACCACCATGCTACCCTGCTGCCCCTTAGTTATGACAGTCCTGATAGTGTAGCTGTCTATCAACAAACCAATAACACACCAGTTCACAGTTTGGCCATATCTGTTTAGTGTTTCTGAGCAATTCACATATCCTCCCGGGTTTTACACCTTGTTTTTATCCAACAACTCCAGCACCTGCCTGCAGATTGCCTTCTGCCTCCAGTTCTCCTTTGTTTATACCAGCCATGTGTGTTTTGTATGCTAACTTCCTTCCTGGTGGTACTATTTCCACATCAAAGGTCACCAGGTCACATGGTCCCAGGTTCGATTCCCGACTTGGCTCACTGTTTATGTGGAGTCTCCACGTTCTACCCGTGTCTGCGTGGGTTTCCTCCGGGTGCTCCGGTTTCCTCCCACAGTCCAAAGATGTGCAGGTTAGCTGAGCAGGAGAGGGGGTGATGGGCAGGAGAGGGGGTGATGGGCGGGAGAGGGGGTGATGGACGGGAGAGGGGGTGATGGGCGGGAGAGGGGGTGATGGGCGGGAGAGGGGGTGATGAGCGGGAGAGGGGGTGACGGGGTGGAGAGGGGGTGATGGGCGGGAGGGGGGTGATGAGCGGGAGAGGGGGTGAGCGGGAGAGGGGGGTGATGGGCGGGAGAGGGGGTGATGGGCGGGAGAGGGGGTGATGGGCGGGAGAGGGGGTGATGGGCGGGAGAGGGGGTGACGGGCAGGAGGGAGGTGATGGGTGGGAGAGGGGGTGATGGGCGGGAGAGGGGGTGATGGGCGGGAGAGGGTGTGACAGGGTGGAGAGGGGGTGATGGGCGGGGGGGTGACGGGGTGGAGAGGGGGTGATGGGTGGGAGGGGGGGGTGATGGGCGGGAGGGGGGTGATGGGCGGGAGAGGGGGTGATGGGCGGGAGAGTGGGTGATGGGCGGGAGAGGGGGTGATGGGCAGGAGGGGGGGTGATGGGCAGGAGGGGGGGTGATGGGCGGGAAAGGGGGTGATGGGTGGGAAAGGGGGGTGATGGGTGGGAAAGGGGGTGATGGGTGGGAGAGGGGGTGACGGGGTGGAGAGGGGGGTGATGGGCGGGAGAGGGGGTGACGGGGTGGAGAGGGGGTGATGGGCGGGAGGGGGTTGATGGGCGGGAGAGGGGGTGATGGGCGGGAGAGGGGGGTGATGGGTGGGAGAGGGGGTGATGGGTGGGAGAGGGGGTGATGGGCGGGGAGAGGGGTTGATGGGCGGGAGAGGGGGTGATGAGCGGGAGAGGAGGTGAGCGGGAGACAGGGTGATGGGCGGGAGAGGGGGTGATGGGCGGGAGAGGGGGTGATGAGGTGGGAGAGGGGGTGATGGGCGGGAGAGGGGGTGATGGGCGGGAGAGGGGATGATGAGCGGGAGAGGGGGTGAGCGGGAGAGGGGGTGAGCGGGAGAGGGGGTGATGGGCGGGGGAGGGGGTGATGGGCGGTAGAGGGGGTGATGAGCGGTAGAGGGGGTGATGGGCGGGAGAGGGGGTGATGGGCGGGAGAGAGGGTGATGAGCGGGGAGAGGGGGTGAGCGGGAGACGGGGTGATGGGCGGGGAGGGGGTGATGGGTGGTAGAGGGGGTGATGAGCGGTAGAGTGGGTGATGGGCGGGAGAGGTGGTGATGAGCGGTAGAGGGGGTGAGCGGGAGACGGGGTGATGGGCGGGAGAGGGGGTGATGGGCGGGAGAGGGGGGTGATGGGCGGGGGAGGGGGGTGATGGGTGGGAGAGGGGGGTGATGAGCGGGAGAGGGGTTGATGGGCGGGAGAGGGGGGGGATGGGCGGGAGAGGGGGTGATGGGCGGGAGAGGGGGTGATGAGCGGTAGAGGGGGTGATGGGCGGGAGAGGGGGGGTGATGGGCGGGTGAGAGGGGGATGAGCGGGAAAGGGGGCGATGAGTGGGAGAGGGGGTGATGGGCGGGAGAGGGGGTGATGGGCGGGGGAGGGGGTGATGGGTGGGAGAGGGGGTGATGAGCGGGAGAGGGGTTGATGGGCGGGAGAGGGGGGTGATGGGCGGGAGAGGGGGTGATGGGCGGGAGAGGGGGTGATGAGCGGTAGAGGGGGTGATGTGCGGGAGAGGGGGTGATGGGCGGGAGAGGGGGTGAGCGGGAAAGGGGGCGATGAGTGGGAGAGGGGGTGATGGGCGGGAGAGGGGGTGAGCGGGAGAGGGGGCGATGAGTGGGAGAGGGGGTGAGCGGGAGAGGGGTTGATGGGCGGGAGAGGGGGTGATGGGCAGGAGGGGGGTGATGGGCGGGAGAGGGGGTTATGAGTGGGAGAGGGGGTGATGAGTGGGAGAGGGGGTGAGCGGGAGAGGGGGTGATGGGTGGGAGAGGGGGTGAGGGCGAGAGGGGTTGAGTTGGCGGGTTGGCCAATGGGCCACGATGATAGCCTACAGGTTGCATAGTGACTATAGCTGTTCTAGGTAGTAGGCGTTCAGGATTGGAAGATGTGTTAAATATAATGGAAAACATTACTAATCAGTTGAAAAATGTGTTTTCCAGGAAAGGCAGATGATCCAAATGTTCCCCCATCTGTCGAATGTGAATGTGGACCCACAGCTCTCTGCCTTTGTCAAGCTCTTCATCAAAGACGGTATTGACCTCTCGCCCTGTCTCCCTGTCTTCAGATCCAAGTCTGCGTTTGACTAACTGCCTTTTCGAATTGTTCTTTCCATCTTCACCTGGATTAGAGTCAACTCTCTTTCCAATTTAAAACTATTTGATTTGTTTTCGACAGCTAGAATATCTGAGTGTTTTAAACTTGGAAAGGAAAATAAAGAAGAATCTAATTTATTTAATGAGCTGCCTTCCAGTTATACATAAGAACATAAGAACTAGGAGCAGGAGTAGGCCAACTGGCCCCTCGAGCCTGCTCCTCCATTCAATGAGATCATGGCTGATGTTTTGTGGGGTCAGCTCCACTTTCCGGCCCGAACACCATAACCCTTAATCCCTTTATTCTTCAAAACACTATCTTTATCTTAAAAACATTTAATGAAGAAGCCTCAACTGCTTCACTGGGCAAGGAATTCCATAGATTCACAACCCTTTGGGTGAAGAAGTTCCTCCTAAACTCAGTCCTAAATCTACTTCCCCTTATTTTGAGGCTATGCTCCCTAGTTCTGCTTTCACCCGCCAGTGGAAACAACCTGCTCGCATCTATCCTATCTATTCCCTTCATAATTTTATGTCTCTATAAGATCCCCCCTCATCCTTCTAAATTCCAACGAGTACAGTCCCAGTCTACTCAACCTGTCCTCGTAATCCAACCCCTTTAGTTCTGGGATTAACCTAGTGAATCTCCTCTGCACACCCTCCAGCGCCAGTACGTCCTTTCTCAAGTAAGGAGACCAAAACTGAACACAATACTCCAGGTGTGGCCGCACTAACACCTTATACAATTGCAACATAACCTCCCTAGTCTTAAACTCCATCCCTCTAGCAATGAAGGACAAAATTCCATTCGCCTTCTTAATCACCTGTTGCACCTGTAAACCAACTTTTTGTGACTCATGCACGAGCACACCCAGGTCTCTCTGCACAGCAGCATGTTTTAATATTTTATCATTTAAATAATAATCCTGTTTGCTGTTATACCTACCAAAATTTGCATTGTATATCTTGGGTTGCCCTATTATGTATTTTCTTGAATTTTGTTTAATTCCCTTTTCTTCCATGTAGTGAATGATCTGTTTAGCTGCTTGCAGAAAATACTTTTCACTGTACCTCGGTACACGTGACAATAAACAAATCCAATCCAAAATGGATAACCTCACATTTGTCAACATTGTATTCCATTTGCCAGACCCTAGCCCATTCACTTAACCTATGCAAATCCCTCTGCAGATTTCCAGTATCCTCTGCAGTTTTTGCTTTAACACTCATCTTAGTGTCATCTGCAAACTTGGACACATTGCACTTGGGCCCCAACTCCAAATCATCTATGTAAATTGTGAACAACTGTGGGACCAACACTGATCCCTGAGGGACACCACTAGCTACTGATTGCCAACCAGAGAAACACCCCATTAATCCCCACTCTTTGCTTTCTATTAATGAACCAATCCTCATAGAATCTCATAGAATTTACAGTGCAGAAGGAGGCCATTTGGCCCATCGAGTCTGCACCAGCCCATGGAATGAGCACCCCACCCAAGCCCACACCTCCACCCGATCCTCGTAACCCAGTCTCACCACACCTTTATCCATCCTCTATCCATGCTACTACTTTACCCTTAATGCCATGCATCTTTATCTTATGCAGCAACCTTTTGTGTGGCACCTTGTCAAAGGCTTTCTGGAAATCCAGATATACCACATCCATTGGCTCCCCATTATCTACCGCTCTGGTAATGTCCTCAAAAAATTCCACTGAATTTGTTAGGCACGACCTGCCCTTTATGAACCCATGCTGCGTCTGCCCAATGGGGCAATTTCCATCCAGATGCCTCGCTATTTCATCTTTGATGATAGATTCCAGCATCTTCCCTACTATGAAGTTAAGCTCACTGGCCTATAATTACCCACTTTCTGCCTACCTCCTTTTGTAAACAGTGGTATCACGTTTGCTAATTTCCAATCCACCGGGACCACCCCAGAGTCTAGTGAATTTTGGTAAATTATCACGAGTGCATTTGCAATTTCCCTAGCCATCTCTTTTAGTACCCTGGGATATATTCCATCAGGGCAAGGAGACTTGTCTACCTTTAGCCCCATTAGCTTGCCCATCACTACCTCCTTAGTGATAACAATCATCTCAAGGTCCTCACCTGTCATAGCCTCATTTCTATCAGTCGCTGGCATGTTATTTGTGTCTTCCACTGTGAAGGCCGATCCAAAAAACCTGTTCAGTTCCTCAGCCATTTCCTCATCTCTCATTATTAAATCTCCCTTCTCATCCTCTAAAGGACCAATATTTACCATAGCCACTCTTTTTTGTTTTATATATTTGTAAAAACTTTTACTGTCTGTTTTTATATTCTGAGCAAGTTTACTCTCATAATCTATCTTACTCTTCTTTATAGCTATTTTAATAGCTTTCTGTTGCTCCCTAAAGATTTCCCAGTCCTCTAGTCTCCCACTAATCTTTGCCACTTTATATGCTTTTTCCTTCAATTTGATACTCTCCCTTATTTCCTTAGATATCCACGGTTGATTTTCCCTCTTTCTACCGTCCTTCCTTTTTGCTGGTATAAACTTTTGCTGAGCACTGTGAAAAATCGCTTGGAATGTTCTCCACTGTTCCTCAACTGTTTCACCATAAAGTATTTGCTCCCAGTCTACCTTAGCTGGCTCTTCTCTCATCCCATTGTAATCTCCTTTGTTAAAGCACAAAACACTAGTGTTTGATTTTACCTTCTCACCCTCCATCTGTATTTTAAATTCCACCATATTGTGATCGCTCCTTCCGAGAGGATCCCTAACTATGAGATCATTAATCAATCCTGTCTCATTACACAGGACCAGATTCAGAACCGCTTGTTCCCTTGTAGGTTCCATTACATACTGTTCCAGGAAATTATCGCGGATACATTCTATAAACTCCTCCTCAAGTCTGCCTTGACCGACCTGGTTAAACCAATCGACATGTAGATTAAAATCCCCCAAGATAACTGCTGTACCATTTCTACATGCATCAGTTATTTCTTTGTTTATTGCCTGCCCCACCATAATGTTACTATTTGGTGGCCTATAGACTACTCCTATCAATGACTTTTTTCGCCTTACTATTCCTGATTTCCACCCAAATGGATTCAACCTTATCCTCCATAGCACCGATGTCATCCCTTACTATTGCCCGGATGTCATCCTTAAATAATAGAGCTACACCACCTCCCTTACCATCCACTCTGTCCTTCCGAATAGTTTGATACCCTTGGATATGTAACTCCCAGTCGTGACCATCCTTTCACTATGTTTCAGTGATGGCCACTAAATCATAGTCATTCACGATGATTTGCGCCGTCAATTCATTTACCTTATTTCGAATACTACAAGCATTCAGGTAAAGTACACTTATGTTGGCTTTTATACCTCTGTTTTGAATCTTAATACCTCGATCAGTAACCTCTCCTAAGTTATATTTCCTCTTAACTTTTCTCCTAATTTTCCTTGTCATTGAACACATATCTTCATGTAACAACCTGCCGTGTTGCTTACCATTTATGTTTTTACTTCCTGTTTTATTCCTTTTGTTATTACTGGGCCTATTCACTGAGCTCCCCTCAGTCACTGTACCTTGTACTGTCGCCCTTATGGATTTCTGACTATGTCTTCTCTGCCTTACACTTTCCCCCTTACTGCCTTTTGTTTCTGTCCCTGTTTTACTACCTTCCGACTTCCTCCATTGGTTCCCATCCCCCTGCCACATTAGTTTAAACCCTCCCCAACAGCTCTAGAAAACACCCCCCCTAGGACATCGGTTCCAGTCCTGCCCAGGTGCAGACCGTCCGGTTTGTACTGGTCCCACCTCCCCCAGAACCGGTTCCAATGCCCCAGGAATTTGAATCCCTCCCTCTTGCACCATCTCTCGAGCCACGCATTCATCCTATCTATCCTGATATTCCTACTCTGACTAGCTTGTGGCACAGGTAGCAATCCTGAGATTACTACCTTTGTGGTCCTACTTTTTAGTTTAACTCCTAACTCCTTGATTTCAACTTGTAGGACCTCATCCCGTTTTTTACCTATATCATTGGTGCCTATGTGCACCACGACAGCTGGCTGTTCACCCCCCCACCCCCCAGAATATCCTGCAGCCGCTCCGAGACATCCTTGACCCTTGCACCAGGGAGGCAACATACCATCCTGGAGTCTCAATTGCATCCACAGAACCGCCTGTCTATTCCCCTTATGATCGAGTCCCCTATCACTATAGCCCTGTCATTCTTCTTCCTGCCCTGCTGCACAGCAGAGCCAGCCACGGTGCCATGAACCTGGCTGATGCTGCCTTGCCCTGGTGAGCCAACTCCCTCAACAGTATCCAAAGCGGTATATCTGTTTTGCATGGAGATGACCGCAGGGGACACCTGCACTGCCTTCCTACTCTCGCTCTGTCTTTTGGTCACCCATTTTCTATTTCCCTCAGTAACCTTCACCTACGGTGTGACCAACTCACTAAACGTGCTATCCACGACGTCCTCAGCATCGCGGATGCTCCAAAGTGAGTCCATCCGCAGCTCCAGAGCCGTCAAGCGGTCTAACAGGAGCTGCAGCTGTTGTGGTCTACATAGGCACCAACAATATAGTTGCACGTTCTTGCACGTGAAGGAGCCAGGGACAGTGACGTGTCCCTGAGCTCCCACATCGCACATGAGGAGCATGACACGGGTCTGGGATCTACTGCCATGTCTTAAACCTTTGGTTAACTTATACAACTACAATTCCAAAAAAAGCAAAGAAAAAAATAAATATACCAATGAAAAGAAAAAGAAAACAGAAAAACTACTTACCAGTCACTCACCAAGGATAAAAAGCACATCCTCCCCACCCAGCTTAGAATTCCCACCTAGCTTCAAATTCCCAAACTCACTCTTTGCTGTATCTCACTCTGGCTGTGTCTCCTCTGGCTCACTGGGAGAACTCACTGGGAGGGAGTGAGTTACAAGTTGCTCTTTTAAATTGGCCTGAGTTGACTCCCCTCCCCACCTGCTTTTAGATCAAAGTAGATTAAGGTGACTGACACTTATACAGATTAATACAGATGAGGAATCCTCTTTCCTGGCCTTCTACTTATCTGAAGCGTTTCTCTTCCACCGTCTTCGCCTCTGTCATTTAATCGCTTCTCGGCCTTTTGGCTCAGATTCGGTATGTCTCTCTTGTGGGGACCATGAATTGGATTCAATTTGAATTGGTTTTTGGAGCAGGCAAGGAGCTGGATTAGGGGTTCGCCCCTGACCACACTCTGAGCCCTGGCTTTGTAACTCAGAAAAAGTAATTTTAAAAAAAATTAGTCACTCCTCCCTCGAACTCTCATAGAAACCCTCTCTCCTTTCTGTTATTTTTAAAACTTCCCTTATCCTCAGCCCATCAGTTGCTTAACGGATTTTGAAACTGAAATGAAAATCGCTTATTGTCACAAGTAGGCTTCAATGAAGTTACCGTGAAAAGCTCCTAGTCGCCACATTCCGGTGCCTGTTCGGGGAGGCGGGTACGGGAATCGAACCGTGCTGCTGGCCTGCCTTGGTCTGCTTTCAAAGCCAGCGATTTAGCCCAGTGTGCTAAACCAGCCCCTTCCAGCTGTGGTAAAATGACCCTTGAAGCATTAGCCCCGATTTACGAGGAGGCAGAGAGGGAGTAGAGATTGACTTGTAGTGACCGTGCAGGGTGGGGGGGGGGGGGGGGGGGGGGGGGGGGGCTACCCATATAGATGAGGAGCACGGAAAGCCCCGCCAAACCCAACTGCAGGAGCTCATTTGAAATGGAGAATAGAGGTGGGAAATCCTGTGGGAAAGGGATAGGCCAGGGAGGATCCTGAAAAACACATCAGACCAGTATTCACATTTTCCCGTTATACTGTTTTTTTTCCCCTACTCAGGAGTGGGGAAGGGGAATGTTTCCCACCTGATTACAGCGGGTTGCACCTCCTGGTTTAGATCACTCGGCTAAATCGCTGGCTTTTAAAGCAGACCAAGCAGGCCAGCGGCACGGTTCGATTCCCGTACCAGCCTCCCGAACAGGCGCCGGAATGCGGCGACTAGGGGCTTTTCACAGTAACTCCATTGAAGCCTACGCGTGACAATAAGCGATTTTCATTTCATTTCTTTTCCTGCTCCTCCTGGCCCACAGGCAGTGCTGTACCTGGCACACCCCTCGTCCCTTTAGCTGCCCTGTTTCCTCGGCCCTGGGAAGTCTGTCCCGAACCCATTAAATGTGAAAGTCCCTAAAAAATAACCCTGAGGCAAGCCGTCACTACAGCATATTTCAATAAATGACCTGGCTCTTGAGAGACGGTTACTTACCTGACCCACGACCCCATCACTCGCGCTCCCCCCCCCCCCCCCCCCCCCCCCCCCCCCCCCCCCCCCCCCCCCCCCCCCCCGCCCAACCTTTCCAGTCATTGGTTACGACAGAAACAAAAACTTGGTGGGGTGGAAACGCTTGATCAAAGGTGCACTAATTGTTCATGGTTTCAATCTGTTCCATTGAAATAACTTATCAGGAAATGGTGAATTGCCCCTGCCTGCTTCATTTGTGCCAACCACAGCCATTTTAATGCTCCTACACCTGGATACCGAAGAAGCAGTTCAGCTCCATGCAGTGCAGAATCTTAAAGAAAAGCCAGAGTGACTGCGGAGGGCCTGTAAGATAAAATGAGGGAGGCTCCCGACCCAGTTTGCCATTCAGCAGGCTTATATTTAGGGGAGACGGCAGAACACCGGTAATGTCCCTGGGCTAATAACCTAGAAACGTAGAATAATTTTCTGGGGACATGGGTTCAAATCCCACCATAGCAGTTGGTGGAGTTTTAGTTCAGTTCATGAAAATTTTGGGACTTGAAGCCAGTCCCCGTGATGGTGACCATGAAAATATAAATTGTTGTAAAAACAAAACCCATCTGGTCCTTTAAGGAAGGAAATCTGCCACCCTTGCCTGGCCTGTCCTACATGTGGCTCCAGATCCATAGCAATGTGGTTGACACTTATTGTGCCCTCTGAAATGACCAAGAACGCCACTGGATTCGGGATGGGCAACAGGTGCTGACCCTTCCAGCGACACTCACATCCTCTGAAATTATTTATTTTAAATTGTGGATGAACAGTTCAACCGGACCACTAAGGTCTGCATTTCAGTGTCTCGCAATGCTTGTTACCGTGTTCAGCTTTTCACACTTTGAGAAGACAGGTTGATTAAGTGCAGGTTTATGCGACGCATTCACTCACCTTCCTGTTCTTGGCCCACCTGAGTTCAAAGAATGACGTGTCTTCATCTATACTTCAAACATGCTGATTATTTTAGAATGTCCGTGTTTTGTTTCAGGAGAGACTGTCATCGGACAATCCGGAAATTTCCCACAGGCCATTGTTATTAAAGGTTTTGGGTAGGTGGAAACGTTTTTAAAAAGATATTTGCAGGCTAGGCTGCTGGAGAGTCAACTAGAATGTTCAACAAAGTGCCAATACAGTAGCTAGGTTACTGAAAGTGATGATATGTAAATGAGGGGCTATTTACACGCTCCGGTTTATGATTACATTATGCTAATATTTTACTTGCGTCTTTGAAGGAGGGAATATAGTGCACCCCTTATTAGTATTGAGTCAAATAGACTTAGAAGACTTCCCATGTCTAGACATATCAGAGATACACAAAGTACATACTTACAATTGTGTTTCACAGCTTGGGCGGGATTCTCCCGTACCCGGCGGGGCTGGGGGTCCCGGCGGGACAGAGTGGCATGAACCACTCCGGCGTCAGGCCGCCCCAAAGGTGCGGAATCCTCCACACCTTTAGGGGCTAGGCCCGTCCCGGAGTGGTTGGCGCCCCGCCGGCTGGCGTGGAAAGCCTCTGGCGACGCGCCAGCCGGCAGGCACGGGTCCGCACATGCGTGGGAGCGTTACCGGCTGCTGAAGTCATCCCCGCGTATGCGCAGGAGGGGTTCACCTATACGTCGGCCATTGCGGAGGCTTACACGGCCGGCGCGTAGGAATAGAGTGCCCCCACGGCACAGGCCCGCCCGCAGATCGATGGGCCCCGATCGCGGGCCAGGCCACAGTGGGGGCACCCCCCGGGACCAGATCTCCCCGCGTCCTCCCCCCCAGGACCCCGGAGCCCGCCCACGCAGCCAGGTCTCGCCGGTAAGGGACCTAGTCCAATTACGCTGGCGGGACCTGCATAGAACGAGTGGGAGTTCGGCCCAATGCAGGCCGGAGAATCCTGGGGGGGGGGGGGACTGCCAGCAGCCACCAACCGGCGCGGCGCGATTCCCGCCCCCGCCAATTCTCTGGCGCCGGAGAATTCGGCAGCCGGCAGGGGCGGGATTCACGCCGCCCCTCAGCGATTCTCCGACCCAGCGATTCTCCGACCCAGCGGGGGGGGGGGTCGGAGAATCCCGCCCCTTGGTTTTCCTGTCATAGTCGCTGACCTGAAACTGTAGCTGGAGAAGTGTCACTGCACATCAAAGTGCGGCAGATGAGGAGTCGCTCCCACTCTTGTTACCTGCCATAGGCATGTTGGATTTGCAGGTCTACAATCAATCTGTTTGGTCACACTTTGAACATGTCTTCTGTGGTCCTCAAGTTCTGGGGTGAAACCTGAACCCAGAACCTTTGGTTTAGAGACAGGGACTCTGCAACAACTGTTGATTCCTGTCTGGCACAAAAGCAAAATGGGTAAGAGGGCCAATCCATGGCTCACAAAATTAGAAATAGTATCTGATCCAAGGAAGAAGCATTCAGATTGACCAAGAAAAATCATAGGTCTGAGGATTGGGAGCAGTTTAGAATTCAGCAAAAAAGAACGAAGGGATTGATTAAGACGGGAAAGTGCAGTACGGAAGGAAGCTTGCAGGGAACATAAAGACTGGCACGAAGAGTTTCTGTCAGTATGTGAAGAGAAAGAGTTTGGTGAAGACGAATGTACGTCCCCGACAGACAGAAACAGGGAATGTATAATAGGGGACAAAGAAATGGCTGAGCAACTGAATACATACTTTGGTTCTGTCTTCACAAAATAGGACACAAATCAGTTACCAGAAATGTTGGAGAATGCAAGATTTAGTGAGAGGGAAGAATTGTGGAATTATAGACCAGTAAGCCTAATATTAGTAGAAAAATGGGGCTGGATTATCCGTTACAATTATGTCCCATGCCAGTGTCAGAATTGTGGAGTGTTACGCCAGAAAAACTGGCGTGAAAGAGACACAAATTCCTAGCCCCACAGGGGGCTAGCAGGGACCCGCCGTAAATCTAGCAGCTTTTGCTGCAGATACGGGGCTCCGCACCTGGCGGAACCGGACTGTGGAGCTGGACTCTGAAAATAGCCCCTCCATGGTCAGCCACGCGCCCGACTCTGTCCACCCGCACAAACATTTCCCAGCCGCATATAAGGCCCTCCCAGCCCTCCGATCGGCCCGCTCCGGACCAAGGCGGCCGCGGACTGAATCCACCGCCGCCACACTAGTTTCCCGACCGGCTGGACCACATTAGATCCACACCGTCAGGACTTTGGCTGGTCGGGTGTGGAGAATGGTAGAGTGGGCCTCCAGCAATTGCTCCAGGTCAGGTGCAAGGCAGCGTGGCATACCCTCCGAGTACAACGCTTTTCGGGGCCCGCAGAATCAGGGAACCGGTGTCGGTCCCAATTCCGTGCGGGAAAATGGATTCTCCGCCCCCACGCCAGCCGCGATTTCAGCGTTGGGGTGCGGAGAATCCAGCCCATGATGCTGGGGAAATTGATGCGATTGAAGGCTGATAAATCCCCAGAGCCTGATAATTTACATCCCAGAGTACTTAAGGAAGTGGCTCTAGAAATAGTGGTTGCATTGGTGGTCATCTTCCAGGATTCTATAGACTCTGGAGCAGGCCCTACAGATAGCAGGGTAGCTAATGTCACTCCAATATTCAAAAAGGGAAGTAGAGAGAAAACTGAATTATAGACCAGTAAGCCTAACATCGGTAGTGGGGAAAATTCATTATCAAGGACTTTTTAGCGGAGCATTTAGAAAACAGTGGCAGAGTCAGCATGAATTTATGAAGGGGAATCATGCTTGACAAATCTATTGGAATTCTTTGAAGATGTAACTAGTAGAGTTGACAAGGGGAGCCAGTCGATGTGGTATATTTGGACTTTCAGAAAGCGTTTGACAAAGTCCCACATAATAGATTGTTGCGCAAGATTATAGCGCATGGGAGTGGGGGAAATGTATTGAGATGGATAAAAAACTAGTTGGCAGAAAGGAAACAAAGAGTAGGAATTAACTAGTCCTTTTCAAATTGGCAGGCAGTAACGATGGGGTGTCAGAGGGATCGGTGCTGGGACCCCAGCTATTCACTACATATATAATAATGATTTGGATGAGGGAACAAAATGTAACATCACAAAGTTTGCAGATGATACCAAGTTGGGTGGGAGGGTGAATTGTGACGAGGATGCAGGGATCCTACAGCATGCTCTGCACAGGTTGGGCGAGTGGGCAAATCAATGGCAGATGCAGTATAATTTGGGTAAGTGTGAGGTTATTCACTTTGGAAGCAAAAACAGGAAAGCAGGTTACTACCTGAACGGTTGTAAATTGGGAGAGGGGAGTGTGCAGTGGGACCTGGGTGTCCTTGTGCACCATTTGCTGAAGGTAAGCATGCAGGTGCAGCAGGCGGTAAAGAAGGCAAATGGTATGTTGGCCTTCATTGCGAGAGGTTTCGAGAACAGGATGTATTGTTGGAATTATACAGGGCCTTGGTGAGGCCACACCTGGAGTATTGGGTGGAGTTTTGGTCTCCTTCTCTGAGGAAGGATGTTCTTGCTCTTGAGGGAGTGCAGCAAAGGTTTACCAGACTGATTCCAGGGATGGCGGGACTGACGTATGAAGAGAAATTGACTAGATTAGGATTGTGTTCGCTGGAATTCTGACAAATGAGGGGGAATCTCATAGAGACTTATAAAATTCTAATAAGACTAGATAGGGTGGATGCAGCAAAGATGTTCCCGATGGTGGGTATGTCCAGAGCCAGGGGCCACAGTCTGAGGATTTTGGGAAGACTATTTAGGATAGGGAT
Source organism: Scyliorhinus canicula (assembly GCF_902713615.1). Classification (NCBI taxonomy): domain Eukaryota; kingdom Metazoa; phylum Chordata; class Chondrichthyes; order Carcharhiniformes; family Scyliorhinidae; genus Scyliorhinus; species Scyliorhinus canicula. The sequence continues at coordinate 293,138,542 of NC_052146.1, forward strand.
GTCACAGCAAGGGAGCTGCAATTCCTTCAATATCCCAGATTGAGGGTAGCCTCATTGCCCTCTTGTAGATAACACGGATATCAGGCAAAGACAGACTGAGGTGTGGCTGCGTATCCCTCTGATCTAAAAGGCTTCAGGAACACAGGTTAGCGGAATGGGCAGACAGGTGATAGATGCAATTTAATCTGGATCACTTGAGACAAAAACACAAGAGCAAGGTGCACAAGCAGCTGAATTTATAAAATGTAGGCATACAAACAAATAATTCTCTGAAACTGTAGATACATAAAGCCTCAAAAAAAGGCTAACAGAATATCAGGTTTTATTAGTAGGGGAATAACACACAAAATATAGTGATGAATTCTTACAAATTATTGATTATGGCACAGGTAGAGTGCTGCTTTCAGATTTAGGTGCCTCATTACAGGATGGACCTTATGGTCATAGAAAGCGTACGTCTAAATTCACAAAAACTCTATCAGTAATGGAAAAACTATAAATGTGACAAGAGACTCCAGAGACTGAAACAGGTCACACAGGAAAAAAAGGAGATTGAATTAGAGATTTGTTTTAAATTATTAATTCGATGGAGCAAACAAGGAGAAAAAAAGTCTTCTGGGTTGGGGAGTCCACGATTGTTGTGAAAAGCATGAGGGGAGAAGCTCGGGAATTTCTCCACACAGAGTTGTTGGAACACAAGATGCTTTGAGAGAGTGGATGTGGCAGAGACGATTGTATTTTCTAATAGAATATGTGAAAAATATTTGAAGCAAATGTGCAAGGCCATGGGTGAATAGCTCAAACACGGCCACAATGGGCTGAATGGTCTCCTTTTGAGACGTTCTACAGTGCGATGGTCTGTTAACGCTGTGATATAGTGGAGTATATAGTGTGAAGCCTTTATTGTTTGGATAAACAAGGTTAATTTTATGTTGTGGATGTTATCTTTCTTCTTTAGTATTGCCGATAAACATGCCATCATCACAAACCTAGACAATAAAGTCACCCTGGAGCCACATGGACAAGCTAAAGTGACTTTAAACGGGGTCCTTGTCCTTACTAAAGTTCAACTTCAACATTTGGTAAGTCACTTGTTCTTTATGCAGGGTGATGTGATCTGGCACTGTTGGTAGCCTCCTCATCTATACATCACAAGGCTTTGGGTTCAATACTCACTCCAGACATTGAGCACAAAAATATGGATCGATGAGGGAGTGCAGCACTGTTGGAATTGCTATGTTTTGAATGAGATGTTGAACTGAGACCACATCTTCCTGCTTGCGTGGATATAAAAGTCAGGAATGTGATGGAATACTCCCCACTTGCCTCAATGGGTGAAGCTCCAACAACACTCAAGAAGCCCGACACCATCCAGGACAAAGCAACCCACTTGATTGCCCCCCCCCCCCTTTCCATAAGCATTCAGGCCCTCCACCACTGATGCACGTAGCAGCCATGTGTACCATCTACAAGATGCGCTGCAGTAATCCACCAAGGTTCCTTAGACAACACCTTCCAAACCCATGACCATAACCATCTAGAAGGACAAGAGCAGCAGATACCTGGAAACCCCACCACCTGGAGGTTCCCCTCCAAGTCACTCACCACCCCGACTTGGAAATAATCATTGTTCCTTCACTGTCCTAGCAAAATCCTGGAACTCCTTCCCTAACAGCACAGTGTGTGTGCCTACACCAATGGGTTCAAGAAGGCAGCTCACTACCATTTTCTGAAGGGCAACTAGGAATAGGCAATAAATGTTGGCCGAGTGAGCAACACCGACATCCCATAAATGAATTTTTTTTTAATTTTATGAAACTGTTGAAGAAGAGCAAGCCAATTATTCATGGTTCTTTGGGCAATATTCGTCCCTCAATGAACATCACGAATAAAAGATCAGCTCAATGTTACATTGCTGTTTGTGGTGGTTTGCTGTGCATAAATTAGCTGCTGCCTTTCCCGCATTATAACAGAGTCTACTTTCCAAAATTATTTTATTTGCTGTGAAGAGGAGGCAGTGGCCTGGTGCTGTTGTCGCTGGTAATCCTGATTGCTCTCGGGACCTGGCTTCGAATCCGATTGTAGCAGATGGTAAATTTGAATTCAGTATTTTTTAAAAACATGGAATTAAAAGTCTAATGATAAAACCATTGGTGATTGTTGTGAAACGCATTTGGTTCACTAATATCCTTTAGGGGAAGGAAATCTGCATCCTTGCCTGGTCTGGCCTACATGTGACTCCAGATCCACAGCAATGTGGCTCTTAAATACCCTCAAGGAGAGATTACGGATAAGCAATAAATGCTGGCCTAGCCAGCGACACCCACATCGCATGAATGAATATCTAAAGAAGTTATTTGGGATGCCTGGTGGCAGCGCCGGCTCTAGGGTTGCTGGCGCCCCGGGCAAGCTGAACTTCGGCGCCCTTGGGGCGGGGGGGGGGGGGGGGGGGGGGGGGGGGGGCGGGGGGCGGGGGGGGGGGCGGCGCGGGGGGGGGGGGCGGCGCCGGGGGGGGGGGGGCCGGGGCTGGGGGGGGGGGGGGCCGGGGCTGGGGGGGGGGGCGGGGGACGAGGGGGGGGCGGGGCTGAGGGGGGCGGGGCCGGGGAGGGGCGGGGGGGGCGAGGCCGAGGAGGGGCGGGGGGCGAGGCCGAGGAGGGGCGGGGGGGCGAGGCCGAGGAGGGGCGGGGGGCGAGGCCGAGGAGGGGCGGGGGGCGAGGCCGAGGAGGGGCGGGGGGGCCCGAGGGTGGGCGGGGGGGGCGGACGCGGGGGGCGGACCCGGAGGGGGGGCGGACCCGAGGGCGGGGCGGGGCGGGGGGGCGGACCCGAGAGGGGGGCGGACCCGAGGGCGGGGAGGGGAGGGGCGGGGGGGCGGACCCGAGGGCGGGGCGGGGGGGGCGGACCCGAGGGCGGGGCGGGGGGACTGAGCGGGGGGGCGGACCGAGCCGGGGGGCCGCCCTCGGGGCGGGCGGCCACCGCGCATGCGCTGGTTGGCACCGGCCCAACTGCGCATGCGCGGGACCCGAGTCTCTGGCGCCCCCGAGCACATGGCGCCCCGGGCAGTCGCCCGAGTTGCCGGTGCCTTGAGCCGGCCCTGCTGGTGGTCATGAAAAGTTCTACATCGATACAAGTTATATTTTATCCTGAGTCTATGGGGATGTTTTCACTTAAAAGCTGTTTATGCTAAAATGTATTGTAAAATATCATGTTTTACCTTTTAAACAAAGTCAACAATTTCAGAAAAGGAATAAAACAAAAGGAAGTTCTTTGTCCAGAACGATGCACCATTTCGGGCCTTCATTATTTCGGGCCTCCTTTCATTCCAACACCTGGGGTGGAATTCTCCCATTTGGGGACTAAGACAAATTCTCTGCCCCTCCCGCCAGTGAACCCACTGGGGAATTCCATCCCTAGTTTTGCAATCCGAATGCAGGCATTTTCTGGAATTTTCCGCAATGGGTTTCCCCATGGCGGACGCAGCTCACCACCGGCAGCTGTCGGGATCTTCTGGTCACGTCGAAGTCAATGGTGTTTTGCGTAGCTCGCCCCTCTGCTGCCAGGGAACCCGCGGCGCAGGTCGACTTCCGCAAGGACTGCAAAATCCCACCCATTGAGTCTGTCAGGTTCCTAACAGGTGGGAGTGAATTGTCAGGTTTTCCCAAGATACTTTTATGTTTACGTCAAACCGGGACCATTAATGAATGGCGGGCCTTTTTATAACATTTGTGTTTATGTACCTCAGGACCGAGTTATTCTAGGAGCCAACAGCACCTACCTTTATGTGGGACTTCCGTGTGAGTGGAATGCTGAGGACATGAGCAAATATGACTACGATTTTTTCCAATCAGAGCTGGCAGCAGTAGAAGGTTTTGACAGAGATGCTCTTGGTAAGCAGTAGAGGAGCGGATGGAGGGTGGTGGGGAGAGGGTGGTGGGGAGAGGGGAGGGGGGACAGCGGTGCTAGGGATATGGATGGTAGTGTCATAGTTATCTTATTGGACAAGTAATCCAGAGGTCGTGAACTCAACACCCACCAAGTTGTAACGCCAACTGCAATAAATGTGGGAGTGCGTGAGTTGGCACTAGAGAAAAATGACTGTCAGATTGTCATTATAGACCCCAACACACATCCATCAGGGAATCTGCTCCATCTGTTAAGGCCTACACATGATTTCAGCCTGCAGAATATGGTTGGCTCCTAATATCGTCTGAAATAGGCCCCTCAGTTGCAACGGCCATTGATATCAGCTCAGATAATTAAGATGCTTGATGAATACAACCTGGTCAGAGTTACCCAGATCTCGGGAGCAAATATTTATACAAGTCAAGTGTTAAAGGTACATTGCGTAATGTGATTAACTTTTTGGTTGAAAATAACGTGAGGTTTTGGTGTTGGTGGCTGTCCACAGTTTCTGGAAACATCAGTAACTCTATGATGATTCCTGATCATTTTTCTAATCTAAATAAAAACGATGAATTATAGCCCTTGAGAAAGGCCATGGATAACTTTCAATCATATATCTACTTTTCCTTCTGCTAATACTGTCGCTCAACTGCGCAGCAATTTAGCACAATGGGTAGCACTGTTGTTTCACAGCTCCAGGGTCCCAGGCTCAATTCCCGGCTTGGGTCACTGTCTGTGAGGAGTCTGCATGTTCTCCCCGTGTCTGTGTGGGTTTTCTCCGGGTGCTCCGGTTTCCTCCCACAAGTCCCGAAAGATAATTTGGACATTCTGAATTCTCCCTCCGTGTACCCGAACAGGCGCTGGAATGTAGCGACTAGGGGCTTTTCACAGTAACTTAATTGCAGAGTTAGTATAAGTCTACTTGTGACAATAAAGATTATTATGATTATTATAATAATAATTATTATTATTATTATTTAGTATTTAGGGTTGGGTTAAGCGATGCATGACCACTGCTTGCTCCTTGTGGCTCTAATAACCTTCTGACCATCCCCATACCAGCTCCTTCAGGTAAAAACCGGAAAGTGGACCCGAGTGTGCTCGCTGTGTTCCTTGACTACATCAGGGTGAAGCCATTGGTGGCTGAAGCAAACCAGATCAGCAAAGAGTTAAATAAGGTAATCATTCCATTTCTCTTCTGGGAGGGTATCTCACCATCTTCCTCCTTCATCTAGGCAAGCAAATACAGCCCCTCTCAGCCAAGGACACCAAACGTACATATACATAACACCTTCCACATCCTTGGGAATTCTCAATTAATGGTACCAACGAGAAAATGCTGGAAAATCTCAGCAGGTCTGGCAGCATCTGTAGGAAGAGGAAAGAGCTAACGTTTCGAGTCCAGATGACCCTTTGTCAAAGACAATTAATGGTGTCTGTCTGGAATAAAGATGAGTTTGTGGCAGCCATTCTCCCCATAGAACCATAGAATCCCTACAATGCAGAAAGAGGCCATTCAGCCCATCAGGTCTGCACTGTCATGTTCTTCTGTCAGGCCGGTGTGAATGATGCGCAGAAGAACATCTAGTTCTTGACTAGTTAAAATCATTTATTATAAAACAAATGTGATGTAAAGATAACTGGAATAAGAGATTGCTGGTGGCGGCCATGGAGGAGTAGGTCGCACATTTGATAGCTCCCGCCTGTGACGGACGTTTGGACCTTTTTCCGCCGTTTTTTCCCGGATTTTATGGGATAAATCGGTGAAGAGTGAGACAGTGAGGAGAGAATTGGACCAGAAGTGGCCATGTGAGAAGACAAAGTCCTATAAGGAAGGTGCGAGCAGAGCCGGTAGCGCGGGAAAGCATGGCGGAGAGCAGGGGCCGCGGGGAGACGGCACAGTGGTCGATGGAGCAGCTGGTGAAGTTTTCCGAAGATTGCTTCGCCAAGCTGAAGAAGGACACGCTGGACCCAATTAAGGCTTCGATTGGTCAAGTTATGCAGAATCAGGACACCCACGGATGTACGATCCAGGAGGTGGAGAAAAAAGTGACCGAGCATGAGGTGTACATAAGCGTGCTGGAGACCAAGGTGGAGATGATGAACGACCGCCAGTAAAGAATGCAGGGGAAGCTGAAGGACCTGGAGAACAGGTCCTGGAGGCAGAATCTAAGAATTATTGGCCTCCCTGAAAGCAGTGAGGGATCGGATGCGAGGGCTTATGTGACGGACATGTTGGAGACGTTGATGGGGGCTGAGGCGTTCCCTCGGCCCCTGGAAGTGTATAGAGCGCACAGAGCCCTCGTGAAGAAGCCCTGAGCGAATGAGCCGCCGAGGGTAATGGTGGTGCGCTTTCACCGATTCCTGGACAAGGAACACGTTCTGCGGTGGGCCAAGAAGGAACGGAGCAACAAGTGGGAGAATTGTGAGCTGCGCATTTATCAACACCTAGGCACAGATTTGGCCAAGAGGCGAGCTAGGTTTAATTGGGCAAATAAGGCCCTCTTTAAGAAGGGGGTGAAGTTCGGGATGTTGTACCCAGCCCGTGTTTGGGTCACACATGAGGAATGGGACTTTTATTCAAGAAAAGAGGCTGGAGGCGAACTAAAAGACACTGAAGCCTTGGAGAAGTACTGTGGTGGCGATTTGTTGTGCTGGGCTGAATAAGTATAAGTAGTGTTATGTGTAATAAGGGGCTGTTTGGATGGCTGATGGTAACTTTGTCTTGCAGGGAGCTGGTTAGAGCGGGGGGGGGGGGGGTCTTTGGGGCTGGTTCTGTTTTTGGGTGGGTTTTTTTCTAAGGTGGCTGGTTCTTCACTGTTTTTTCTGATGTTTGTTTACTGGGGAATGTGATGCTTTTAATATGTTTGTCCAAGTGGGGAGAGAGGGGACAGAACAATGGGGAGACAGACTGCTTGGTGCCAGGGGCGGGCGCAATCAAGTCAGCATGGGTCAGCTGACTCACTGAAGCACGGTGAGGGGGGGCGAATAGGTGTTAAGCTGGAGATTGACTTGGGGGGTTGGGTTTCGAGTGTTGTTGCTAGGGGGGAGGTGCTTTGCTGACAGGGGAGGAACTGTTACTAGGGGACAAATGGGAGGTCGGGAACGGCAAATGCCCGAGGGGGTGCTCGAGAAGGCGAAGGGCGCGAGCTAGAGGCTGGCCTAAAAAGGGTGATGGCTAGTCAGCAGGGGGGGGGGGGGGGGGGCAGTAAGCCCCCCAACCTGGCTGATTACATGGAACGTCAGAGGGTTGAATGGGCCGGTCAAGAGGGCTCGCGTGTTTGCACATTGAGGGGCTGAAGGCGGACGTGGCAATGCAACGAGGACACACCTAAAGGTTACATACCAGACGAGATTGAGAAAGGGGTGGGTTAGCCAAGTATTCCACTCAGGGCTGGACTCAAAGATCAGGGGGGTAGCGATCTTGATCAACAAACAAGTGGCATTCGAGGCAGGGAGAATCGTGTCAGACAATGGGGGGTAGGTACATAATGGTGAGTGGGAAGCTGGAGGGGGTGCGGGTGGTACTCGTGAACATATATACTCCGAATTGGGACGATGTGGAATTTATGAGGTGGGTGTTAGGTAAGGTCCCAGACTTAGAGTCACATAACCTGATTATGGGAGGAGATTTAACACAGTCATTGATCTGGAATTAAACTGGTCAAAATCCAGGTCAGGGAGGGTGCCAGCTACGGCAAAGGAATTGAAGGGGTTTATGGAACAGATGGGGGAGTAGATCCATGGAGCTTTGCACGGCCAAAGGCGAAGGAGTTTTCTTTTTTCTCACATGTCCATAAGGTATACTCTCGCATTGACGTTTTTGATCTGAGCAGGGCGCTAATTCCGGGGGTGGTGGATACTGAGTACTCAGCAATTGCAGTGTCGGATCATGCCCCACATTGGGTGGATCTATGGGTTAGTGGAGAGAGGGCAACGCCCACTGTGGACACTGGATGTGGGGTTGCTAGCGGATGAAGTGATCGTGGGCGGGTTAACAAGTCCATCCAGAACTACCTGGAAACAAATGATACGGGGGAGGTCTCTGCGGCGACGGTTTGGGAAGCTTTGAAGGCAGTGGTCAGAGGGTAATTAATCTCGATACGGGCCCACATAGAAAAGGCGGAACTGGCTGAAAGGGATAGGTTAGGTGAGGAGATACTCCAGGTGGACAGGAGATACTCAGAGGCTCCAGACACGGGGCTACTGAGGGAGCAGCGGAGGTTACAGGTGGAGTTTGGGCTGTTGACCACAGGGAAAGCAGTGGAACAGTTGAGGAAGGCAAGGGGGCGATCTATGAGTACGGGGAAAAGGCAAGCAGAATGTTAGAGCACCAGCTCAGGAAAAGGGAGGCGGCAAGGGAGATAAGGAAAGTAAAGAACAGAGGAGGGAATACTGTCCTGGACCCAGCGGGGGTGAATGCGGTGTTGAAAGACTTGTATAGTAAATTATATGAGTCAGAAGAACCCCCGGCTGGGGTGGAGGGGATGTGGCAGCTTTTGGATCAGTTGAGGTTTCCAAAGGTAGATGAGGATCTGGTGGAAGACCTGGGAGCCCCAATTGAGATTGAGGAAATAATGGAGGGGCTCGAGGGCATGCAGTCGGGCAAGGCCCCGGGGCCTGATGGCTATCTGGTGGAATTCTATAAGATGTTTTCAGAAATATTGAGCCCAGGAAGGCGGAGGCGCAGTGGAGGAAGATCCAGGGGGCGATCTATGAGTATGGGGGAAAAGGCAAGCCAGATGCTGGAGCATCAGCTTCTGAAGCGGGATGGAAGCTAGGGAGATTGGGGGAGTTAAGGACAGGAGGGGGAGTGTGGCATGAAGTGGGGTTGACGTCAATGGGGTCTTCAGGGACTTTTATGAGGAACTAGAACATAGAACATAGAACAGTACAGCACAGAACAGGCCCTTCGGCCCTCAATGTTGTGCCGAGCAATGATCACCCTACTTAAACCCACGTAACCCGTAACCCAGCAATCCCCCCATTAACCTTATACTACGGGCAATTTAGCATGGCCAATCCACCTAACCCGCACATCTTTGGACTGTGGGAGGAAACCGGAGCACCCGGAGGAAACCCACGCACACACGGGGAGGACGTGCAGACTCCACACAGACAGTGACCCAGCCGGGAATCGAACCTGGGACCCTGGAGCTGTGAAGCATTGATGCTAACCACCATGCTACCGTGAGGCCCCTGTATCGGTCCGAGCCCCCACTGGAGAGGGAGAAATGGGCCGCTTTCTGGACCAACTGAGGTTCCCGAGGGTGGAGGAGGGACTGGTGGTGGGTTTCGGAGCTCCGATTGGGCTGGAGGAGCTGACCAAAGGGATAGGGAGCATGAAGGGTGGGAAGGCACCGGGGCCGGATGGTTTCCCGGCCGAATTTTACAAAAAGTATGTGGATTTGCTGGGCCCGTTGTTGGTTAGGACCTTCAATGAGGCAAGGGAGAGTGGGGCTTTGCCCCCGACGATGTCCAGGGCACTTATTTCCTTGATCCTGAAGCGGGACAAGGACCCCCTGTAGTGTTGGTCTTACAGGCCGATTTCGCTGTTAAATGTGGATGCGATGGTGCTGGCGAAGGTCTTAGCCTCGAGAATTGAGGATTGTGTACCGCAGGTCATTCACAAAGACCAGACGGGGTTCGTGAAGGGGAGGCAATTGAATGCGAATGTGCGGAGGCTCCTGAACGTCATTATGATGCCAGCAAGTGAGGGGGAGGCGGAGATAGTGGCGGCGATGGACGCTGAGAAGGCCTTTGATCGGGTAGAGTGGGGGTACTTGTGGGAGGTGCTGAATAGGTTCGGGTTTGGGGAGGGGTTTATCAGGTGGGTCAGGTTGTGGTATGAAGCCCCAGTGGCGAGTGTGGCCATGAACAAGAGGTCTGAGTACTTTTGGCTGTATCGAGGGACGAGGCAGGGGTGTCCCCTGTCCCCCCTGCTCTTCGCACTGGCGATTGAACCCCTGGCTATGGCACTGAGGGAGTCGAGGAACTGGAGGGGGCTGGTGCGGGGTGGGGAGGAGTACAGGGTATCGCTCTATGCGGACGACCTGCTACTTTATGTCGTGGACCCGGTGGGGGGGATGCCAGAGGTAATGAGAATCCTCAGGGAGTTTGGGGAATTTTCAGGGTACAAGCTCAACATGGGGAAGAGCGAGCTGTTTGTGGTTCACCCAGGAGACCAGGAGAGGGGGACTGGTGAGCTCCCACTAAAAAGGGCGGAGAGGAGCTTTAGATATTTGGGGGTCGAGGTGGCCAGGAGCTGGGGGGCCCTGCATAGACTTAATTTCACGAGGCAAGTGGAGCAGATGGAGGAGTTCAAGAGGTGGGATGCGCTACCGCTGTCTTTGGCAGGTAGGGTTCAGTCAGTGAAGAAGACGGTGCTCCCAAGGTTTTTGTTTCTGTTCCAGTGCCTCCCCATTCTTATCCCGAAGGCCTTTTTTAGATGGGTCAATAGGAGCATAACGGGGTTTGTATGGGCACGTGGGACTCCGAGGGTGAGAAGAATATTCCTGGAGCGGAGCAGGGATTGGGGGGGGGGCTGGCGCTGCCCAATCTCTGTGGGCCGCTAATGTGGCGATGGTGCGCAAGTGGGTGCTGGAGGGGCAGGGGGCGGCATGGGAGAGGCTGGAAACGGCGTCTTGTGAGGGTACGAGTCTGGAGGCGCTGGCAACGGCGCCGCTGCTGCTGCCTCCAACGAGGTATACCACGAGCCCGGTGGTAGCGGCTACCCTCAAAATCTGGGGGCAGTGGAGGCGGCACAGGGGGGAATTGGGGGCCTCGGTGGGAGGACGAGCTAGGAGGAGAGATGGAGGTGGGTCTATGGCTGGATGCCCTAAGCAGGGTTAATACCTCCTCATCATGTGCCAGATACAATTTAAGGTAGTCCACCGGGCGCACATGATGGTGGCTAGGATGAGCAAGTTTTTGGGGGTAGAGGATAGGTGTATGAGGTGCGCGGGAAGCCCAGCAAATCATGTCCACATGTTTTGGGCATGCCCGAAGCTTGGAGGGTTTTGGCAGGGTTTTGCTAAGGCAATGTCCACAGTACTAAAAACACAGTTGGTGCCGAAACCGGAGGTGGTGATCTTTGGAGTGTCGGAAGAGCCGGAAGTTCAGAGGGCGAAAGAGGCTGACGTCTTGGCCTTTGCCTCCCTGGTAGCCCGGAGACGGATCTTGATAATGTGGAGGGACTCAAAGCCCCCGAGTGTAGAGACCTGGGTTAGTGACATGGCTGGGTTTCTCAGTCTCGAGAAGATAAAGTTCGCCTTAAGCGGGTCAATGGTCGGGTTCACCCGGAGGTGGCAGCCGTTCGTCGACTTTCTCGGGGACAATTAAAATGTCAGCAGATGCAGTATTCGGGTGGGGGGTGGATTATTGTTTTATGGTTGGATTGTGATGGGGTGGAAATGTTTATTAGACCATGTTTATGTCATTGTTATTGGTATTATTATAAAAATTTTCAAATACCTTAATAAAATATTTAACAAAAAAGATAACTGGAATAAATATATTACAAACTAATATACTAATATACTAACTAATATACAAATTACTAACACTAACTAATTATTCTTGAGCTGCTGCAAAATACGTCTAACCACCAACGCAACTTGCTTCCAATTCCCCGAGGCACATAGTCACATGGTAGGTTTACACTGCCACCTGCTGGCCAGAGGTTGTGTACATTATTATGTTCAAGATTGCTTGTGCATATCATCACATCCCTTTCCTTTGGAAATGTAGTTATTTACATTCATACCTCAATTTTTTTACAATACTGTATGATAGGCATGAATCTTTAGAAAATGTAACTAATTACAGTCCATTCCAAATTCAGTTTCTCAGGTTTACATCTTCGCTTTGTTGATCTTCTGAGTGGCGGTTAAATTTGTGAAGTTACTTCATCTTTGTAGTTGTGGATGCTGCTTGTTGTTCTTGTATCGTTGTGTCTTTTATCTTGTTGTTGTGGCTCTGTGTGCTGGACTGTATCTTCCTCAGGTTGCTCAGGGTTACTCACCATTTCTTCTTGCAGTTGCGTTACAAAAGGTTGCTGAAGTTTCAGCAGAGCTCTTCTGTTTCTTCTTCAGACTGTGCCGTCATCAGTGGATGAGATACAAATTTGGACCTACCTGTCGCTGTACCTTTGCAGACTTTGACCATCCATTCCCTTTGGAATGTTTCAGTCTGAGTGTGTCATCTGGCTGCAGTGGTTGGAGTATTCTCGCAGATCTATTGTCAAATCTCTTTGTGGATTTGTCATCAAATCTACTTGTGCATTTGTCCTCAAATCTCCTTTTTTGAACAGTGATGTGCCATCAATTGTACAAGAGACGAGTTGCTTTACAAAAGTTAGGCTTTAACAAACTAGAACTTAGCCCTGCGGTCGTCTACAATAAAATGGACGACCACCGGACGTTTGACTATTTATACCTCGGCAAGGAGGCGCGGTTAACTCAGCCTCTCGACCAATCGGTCGAGAGGCACATGACCGACCAGGGCCAATGGTAAGCCGGTGTTCTGCCCCAATGGCAGACAGGTATGCAAATCATATCACCACAAACAGTAAGAAGTCTTACAACACCAGGTTAAAGTCCAACAGATTTGTTTCAAACACGAGCTTTCGGAGCGCAGCTCCTTCCTCAGGTGAAGTTCGGGAAACAAACCTGTTGGACTTTAACCTGGTGTTGTAAGACTTCTTACTGTGCCCACCCCAGTCCAACGCCGGCATCTCCACATCATGGCTACCATCCTTTTTTGAAAGATCTATTTCCTCTCTGAACTTGGAGTAACTGACTCTTTAGGCTGTTTGAACTCAAGCTTCCGATACTGTGTGCATTTTTTTTTAGCTTTCTGCATTGTGTGCAACCGTTCACTCTCCTACACTTTGCACCGTTTTGTACCACTGCTTCAATATCTCGGTTAATGGCCAGCCAATAGACTGTCTTTGGCTCTTTTCTTGCATTTTTTTTTTGACACAAACCACAGAGTTTACCCAATCTGTAGGTTGTTCTATGCGTTTAATTACACATAAAGCTGTCATCCTTTCTAGCTCAGCCTTCAATTTGTCTTTCAATGGAGCTGGTACATGTCTCGGTGCGTGAATTACTGACTTCTCCTTTAATTGAACTTTATACGTGTAAGGTAAAGTGCCAAAGCTTTGAAATATCTCATGAAATTCCTTCAGTACAGGATCGACTGATGCATGTTGTCTGGTGCAGTGCTGTCTGCACTGTAAACCTCTTAGAATCACAGAATTTAGTGCAGAAGGAGGCCATTCGGCCCATCGATTCTGCACCAGCTCTTGGAAAGAGCACCCTACTTAAGCCCACACCGCCATCCTATCCCTGTAACCGAGTAACCCCGCCTAACCTTTTTTCCGGAAAATCATTATGTCGCAAAATGATTTCTGCCGATACAGTTGCAGCGTATCTTTCCAAACGCTGGATATTGTCGTGGCAAATGTCATTTTCCCCATCGCTGGCATGAAATGGAGGACCGGGTTGGCCGCTCAAAATGGCCGCCTGTGCTGGGAGCACGTTTTTTATTCGAGTGCATCACTGCACTTTTTATTTTATTTTATTCATTTATTTTATTCATTCTATTTTTTTCATTCATTTTATTCATTTTCTTTTATTTTTTTTTCGGAGGGGGGGAAAAATGCAGAACTTTGGACAGATGGAGACTCCATACTTTCCGACCCCCGAAAGCTTCACCTTCATCCAACAGGTTCCATTGGAGGAGCGTGTACGAGGGCCAAAGGGACCCAAAACCATTTGCTCCATTTTTGTCAGAAGCAAACAAGGCAAGAGGAAATGCTGGGACATGCATGTCAGCTGGCGTAGCCCGCGTAGGTCGGCTGGCATGGTTTGCAAAGGTCAGCCAGCGTGGGCCGCGAAGGTTGGCCGGCGTGGGTTGCAAAGGTCGGCCGGCGTGGGTTGCAAAGGTCGGCCAGCGTGGGTTGCAAAGGTTGGCCGGCGTGGGTCGCGAATGTCAGCTGGGTTGGGTCCCGAATGTTGGCCGGTTGGTAAAAATGAGACCCCGGAAAAAAAGTTTGAAAAACACTGTTCGAACCGACTTGCGGTTGAAGGTGCAGTCGTGTAATTTTAGTACCCTCCAGTCGTCAATGATCCGCTATTTTTTTAACATGTTCGTGGCCATTTTGAAGGCCGTTATTAAAAGCCGGCTGCTGCGGCTGTTGCGCGCGGATTTGCGCGATTGGGAGCGCAGTGACGGACGGCTCCGCGACCCTCCTGTCACCCGCCCGTGACCCACCCGCGGGTCGCGCCCCCGAGTTTGACAATGCCTGGGTTAGAAAACTATCAAATGAATCGCCTGCTTTCTGGATGATCATGAGAAATATGTAGCGCTTGAAAGTTTCATTTTTTTTCGGCGAGCAATACTGATCAAATTGCTTGAGAACTTTGTCGAAATTTTTGTTATCCGCCTCACTATTGAAGACAAATGTGTTAAATATTTCAATTGCTTGGGGACCTGCTACAGTGAGCAGCAACGCGATACGCCTCTCGTCAGGCTGTGCCTGCAGACCAAGGGCTGCAACATGGAATTTGAACTGCTGCTTGAACACCCGCCAATTCTTCTCTATGTTACCGGTGACCTGAAGCTGTTGAGGTGCCTTCAGACCTTCCATAGTGGTCTTCAAAGTCTTACAGTGCATTGAGTACTAGTTGCCAGTAGCTTAGGACTTTAGTAGAAAAAAATTGTTTTCTCATTTGTACCTTATTCTTCTTTGGAGTTTAAATTGTTCGGATCTTCTCAGAATCTTCTTGTTCTTAGTCGATCTTCAGACCTGGTACCATGTCATGTTCTTCTGTCCTGGCCAGCGTGAATGGTACACAGTAGAACATCTAGTTCTTGACTAGTTAAAATAAGTTATAATAAAACAAATGTGAGGTAAAGATAACTGTAATAAATATATTACAAACTACTAACACTAACTAACTATTCTGAACTACTGCACAATATTTCTATTCACCAACCCGACTTACTCCTAACTCCCCGAGGCAGAGAGTCACGTGGTAGGTTTACACTGCCACCTGCTGGTCGGAGGTTGTGTACATTATTATATACAAAATTGCTTATGCATATCATCAAATGCACCAACCCTCTGAAAGAGGACTCTACCTAGACCCACTCTCCCCACCTTCTGTGCCCTATCTCTGTAACCACCTCACCCTACCAAACCTTCGCATCAACAGGTCACAATTAATTAATTAATGATGTTTTATTGATTGTTGTCCAAGACACCAGGAGAATGCTTTGGTCTTATTTGAATATTGCCACGATATCCCGTCTGTCCAGCTGGGTGGGCCGATATGGCCTCAGGTTAATGTCTAATCTAAAAGAGGACACTTCCGTCAGACTAGTGGAAAACCTCACTGAGGTGACGGTGTGTCTGAGTCGACAGTTCGGCCTTGGAGATGTTGAAAGGTTTGAGTGCATCTTTTTTTAAAAAATGTTTGAACAACTATTTCAATTGTTCGATCCCAGAATCTCAAGTTTGAATTGGAAGTGAAGAACCTGGCATTAACAGATTCCAAAGGCCATGATCTGATAAAGGAGGTGATGGTGAAAGTGACAAATACATTGACTCATCAGGTACGAAGGAATGCGCTCGCACTTCACGTTTTGATATCATTTGAATTATGATAGAAGTAAGAAATTCTGACCTCTTTTTCCCAATTTTAAAATCTGTTTTCCTATCGTGAGCACTATTTAATATCAAGGGAACATAGATATTACTGGAGGCCTTGGAAGGGGTGATACTGTGGTTTTGTCAATGGGCTGGTGATCCAGAGGCCCAGGCTAATGGTCTGGGTCCATGGATTCAAATCCCAACGTGGCTGCTGGTGGAATCTGAAATCCGTTAATAAAACTGAACCTGAAACTAGTTTCTGTAACGGTGACCAGGAAACTATCATCAATTGTCGTAAACACCCATCTGGTTCACAGCTGTCCTTTAGGGGAAGGAAATCTGCCATCCTAACCTGGTCTGGCCTACCTGTGACTCCAGACCCACAGCAAAGTAGTTGGCTCTTAGACGCTCTCGTAAATGACCTAGCAAGGGTCGTTCAAGGGCAATTAGCAGTGAGCAGCAAATGTTGGCCTTCTAGCGACACCCACATCCCATGAAGGAGACGTACCATTTGTCATGTTATCTGTTGATTATTCTGTTGTCTACTATGTACGTACTGTGTACGTTCCCTCGGCCGCAGAAAAATACTTTTCACTGTACTTCGGTACATGTGACAATAAATCAAATCAAAATCGAAAGAAAGGTTACAATGGAAAAGAGAGTGGCAAAGCAAAATGCCCCTGGAATAAGTTTGGTCAACATGATTAAGGATTTCCTCACCTGCGAAGTTCTTAAGTTTTTTAAATTATTTTCTGAGATGTGGACTGATCCCAGTTATTCTCCAATGTAACAGGTGTGGGTCTGGTCACTGGCCAAGTTTGTGAACAGGAAGTTCATCATGGAGGACATTGTTCAGCGTTTTGTCGATGGAGAGAAGATTTCTCTGGATACAGAAAGTGATCCATTCTGGGATCCTATCGAGGCAGTCCACTTAGGTACTGCATACATCTGGCTCCAGTCTCTGAACTACTGTATTGCACTGGAAGAACATGTGGAATTTCACAATTCCCAGGGTGAAGAGGAGGCCATTTTGCAAATGAACCTGGTACCATGCACCACAACTGGACAGTAAGTTCCCAAATGGATCTCTTCAGCTTGTATTTTTCTTTCTAAAGTATGACTCAACTCAAAATACATACTAATAATTTGCACGCCTGCTTTGTGTCTGAAGGCTGTACCAAAGAGACTGAAATAATAACCTTTATTGTCACAAGTAGGCTTACATTAACACTGCAATGAAGTTACTGTGGAAAGCCCCCAGTCACTGCATTCCGGCGCCTGTTCGGGTACACAGAGGGAGAATTCAGGATGTCCAAATTACCTAACAGCACGTCTTTTGGGACTTGTGGGAGGAAACTGGAGAACTCTGAGGAAACCCACACAGACACGGGGAGAACGTGCAGACTCCGCAGGCAGTGACCCAAGCCGGGAATCGAACCTGGGATCCTGGAGCTGTGAAGCAACAGTGCGAACCACTGTTCTACCGTGCTGCAAGCTTGTAAGACAGCCAACAATAGGGAGGCACGGAGGCACAGTGGTTAGCACTGCTGCCTCTCAGCGGCGAGCACCTGGATTCGATCCCGGTCCTAGGTCACTGCCCGTGTGGAGTTTGCACATTCTCTCCGTGTCTGCGTGGGTCTCACCCCCACAGGCCAAAGATTTGCAGGTTAGGTGGATTGGCCAAGTTAAATTGCCCCTTAATTGGAAATGTTTTTAAAATACAGCCAGCAATAAAATCACTCCACTATAGTAAATATATCTCAAAGCGAGTTACAACACAAAGAGAGGCCATTTGGCCCATTTTCCCTGTGCTGGCTCTTCTATATCCCAGTTCAAAATTAATCCATTCCTCCACTCTCTCCCCATAGTCCTGTAGTTTCCTCTACTTCATAAACTTAGTTATAAAGTTTTACAACACCAAAAGAGGCCATTTGGCCCAACATGTCTGCATTATCTCATCCACTTTTCCTTTGCAAAAAGCAGCGGTCTCGGCCCCAGTCACTCCTGGTGGGAAAGCATCCCAAGCTGTGATAAATCTCTGCAGGTACAGATAATACTAGATATTGTGGGACAACTCCATCACCACGAGAAGACACTAATGAGCAGGTTTTGAAGCTTTATTCCTGTGGTAGTCAGCACTAGTAGTATATTACATGTATTATGGCACTGCCTGTATATTAGAGGTAAATCCCTGCCTGCTGGCTCCGCCCAGTAGGCGGTGTATAAAAGTGTGTGCTCTCCTGCGCTATTCTGGTTCCAGCTACAGGGGCTGGTTTAGCTCACAAGGCTAAATCGCTGGCTTATAAAGCAGACCAAGCAGGCCAGCAGCACGGTTCGATTCCCGTACCAGCCTCCCCGGACAGGTGCCGGAATGTGGCGACTAGGGGCTTTTCACAGTAACTTCATTGAAGCCTACTCGTGACAATAAGCGATTTTCATTTTTCATTTCAGGAGGCACAACATCTTGTTCAATAAAGCCTCGACTGTTCCACTATTCTCGTCCTGGTGGTAATTGATAGGGCATCATTCGCTGGCGGCAGAATTCTCTGATCCCGGTCGTGTGGGGTGGCATCAATGGAAATTCCCATTGACAGCAGCGGGAGCAGAGAATCCTGCCCACCAGAGAACGGCACTCCGCCAAGAGACATGCGGCTGGGAGGCCAGAGAATTAAACCCTGAAAGCTGCAACAAAGTCATTTTTTTATACACGCCAAGTCACGTACACACTCCATTAACCACTTCTAATCTTGACGCTTAGATTCATGTGCAAAACATACCTCTCAGACTCTAGTGACCTGCTTCCTGCGAGTTGGGCATTGTTCACACAAATGGAGGCCCCCAAATCTCACCCCAACCTCTTGCTTCTGTCCCATTTCTTATCCTGCCCAGAGCACACCTACTACCCATCAGTTCTGCCGTTCCTAGCTTGGTGGTTTATTTTGCAAAAAGACACTTTCCAACAAAAAACGCTTCAACCCTTTCACTGGACGAAACAAAATTAGTTTTTTTTTTGTGCAGAACTCTCTTCAGAGACCAGTTACATCACACATTTTGTATTGAATCAAAGTGGTCTGAGATTTCTATCAACATGATATGCATGCGTAATGCAACACAAATCTGAAGGCAATTGAGTTAAAATCTAAACGTTTGATTCCTCAACTGTGTTTGACCCATTTCTTATACCTCTGCTCCCAACTCTCCCTCTCCTTCTCAGAACCATGATAAAGTGCCCATTGTCCTGAATTTAAATAAAGGAAACTCTAATGTTGAGTCGTGAGTTGGTTATGATGGATTGGGGGATGTTACTTAAAGGAATGATAGGTGGCTAGGCAATGGCAAACATTCAAAGAGCGCATGAATGAACTGCAAAGATCAGCCATGATCTCGTTGAATGGTGGAGCAGGCTCGAGGGGCCAGATGGCCTACTCCTGCTCCTAGTTCTTATGTTCTTATTTGTTCATTCCAAAAATAAAACGGAAAAAGTCGCACAACCGTAGGGAAATTAGAGATAATATTAGATCCAAGGAAGAAATATATAAATTGGCCAGAAAAACAGCAGACCTAAGGATTGGGAGCAATTTAGGATTCCGCAAAGGAGGACAAAGGAATTGATGTACTGTAGAAGGGAAAAATAAAGTACGAGAGTAAACTTGTGGGAAACATGAAAACTGACTGTAAAGTTTCTATAGGTATGCGAGGAGAAAAAGATTAGTCAGAAACGGGAATTTATTTTGTTATTTTTTATTTATTAATTTAGAGTATCCAATTAACTTTTTCCAATTAAGGGGCAATTTAGCGTGGCCAATCCACCTCGCCTGCACATCTTTGGGTTGTGGGGACGAAACCCACTCAAACACGGGGAGAATGTGTAAACTCCACATGGACAGTGACCCAGAGCCAGGATCAAACCTGGGACCTCGGTGCCGTGAGGCAGCAGTGCTAACCACTGTGCCACTGTGCTGCCCATGAAACGGGAATTTATAACGGGGAACAAAGAAATAGCTGACCAACTAAATACATACTTTGATTCTGTCTTCACAAAATAGGACGCAAATAATGTACCAGAAATGTTGGGGAACTCAGGGTTTAGTGAGAGGGAGGAACTGAAGGAAATCAGTATTAGTAGAGAAATGGTGGTGGGGACGTTGTTGGGATTGAAGGCCGGTAAATCCCCAGGGCCTGATAATCTACAGCCCAGTACTTAAGGAAATTTTCCTGGAAATAGTGGATGGATTGGTGGACATCTTCCAAGATTCTGTAGACTCTGGAACAGTTCCTACAGATTGGAGGATAGCTAACGTAACCTCACTATTTAAAAAGGGAGGTAGGACTTCCGGTGGCGGCAATGCAGAGCTAAGCCGCACATTCGGCAGCTCCCGCTGAAAACGGACTTTGGGGCTCTTTTCAGGGCCCCCAACGGAGCTGTGTCGGCAAATCCCGACGTGGGAAGAGGACAGGAGTCGACCCCTACGGTCCTATGGTCCGGACCAGGAGTGGGGTAAGGAGAAAAACGGAGCAAGCACCCCTGAAAAAGCGGGGGAAGCAAGACAAAATGGCGGCCGGCAGAGACCCGGAGGACTGGAGGCAGTGGGCTCAGGGGCAACAGGCGACTCTGCTGCGCTGCTTCCAGGAGCTTAAGTTGGGGCTGCTGGAGTCGTTGAAGGTAACCACCAGGAAACTGATGGAGACCCAGACAGCCCAGGGGGCTGCGATCCGGGAGCTGCAGAAGCAAGCCTCCGAAAGGGAGGATGAGGCCGTGGCCGTGGCGGGGAAGGTGGAGATGCACGAGGCGCTCCATAAAAGATGGCAGGAGCGGTTCGAGGAGCTGGACAACCGGTCGAGGAGGAAGAATTTGTGGATTCTGGGCCTCACGGAGGGGCTGGAAGGGTCGGACCTGGCGGCCTATGTGGCGGTTATGTTAAACTTGCTGATGGGAGCTGGGTCCTTCCAGGGGCCCCTGGAGCTGGAGGGGGCCCACAGAATTCTGGTTAGGAGGCCCAAGCCGAACGAGCCGCCGCGGGCGGTATTGGTGCGGTTTCATCGGTTCGTGGATCGTGAGTGTGTGCTCCGGTGGGCCAAGAAGGAGCGGAGCAGCAAGTGGGAGAAGACGGAGGTGCGGATCTTCCAGACTGGAGTGCGGTGGTGGCAAGGCGGAGGGCCGGGTTTAACCGGACGAAGGCGGTGCTCCATAGACGGAGTGTGAAGTTCGGCATGTTGCAGCCGGCGCGTCTGTGGGTCACCTATAAGGATCGGCACCATTATTTTGAGTCCCCGGAGGAGGCGTGGGCCTTTGTGCAGGCCGAGAAATTGGACTCAAACTGAGGGTCTAAGAAGATGGGGGATGCTGTATAATACTGTATTTGTATTTGCTTGGTTTAATGTAAGATATGGGTTGGCCTTAGGGTGGGTGGGGTGATGTCGATTTGTCTTTTCTATATGGGTTTTTCTGTAGGGATCTGGTGGACGGGTTCAGGCAGGGGGGTAAACGGGGAGTTCGAGGAGCTGGTGGGGGGGGGGGGACTGACAATGGGAGTTGCCCTGGAGGAGGCGGGGCTGGGCAGGGCGAAAGCGCGGGCTTTCTGCGGATTTCCCGCGCTGGGAGGTGGTGGGGGTGGGGTCGGGGCTGAGAAGTGCGGGTCGTTGCTGGCTGTTTTCTTTTCCCGCGCAAGAGCGGGGGGGTGGGAGGAGGACCCATTGACGGGCACGATGGAGGAAGGGTAGTCCCACGTGGGGAGGAGTCGGAGGTAGGGCGGGAGTCGCTGGGGTCAACAGAAGTTAGCTGGCTCACGGGAGTGCTATGGAGGGAGGGGCGCGGCTAGGAGGGGTCCTAGCCTTTTGGGGGGGGGGGGGTACCGGGTTGCTGCTGAAACGGTCGGGAAGGAGCTGGAGGACGCAGGGGGTGCTGGAGGGGGGGAGTTGCCGCCGTGGGAAACTGGCTGAGCGGGGGACGTGTTGGGCCCCCTGTTGGTCCGGACCTTTAACGAGGCAGGGGGAGGGGGGGGCTTTGCCCCCAACTATGTCACGGGCGCTGATTTCCTTGATCCTGAAGCGGGACAAGGACCCTCTGCAGTGCGGGTCATATAGGCCGATTTCGCTGCTGAATGCCGATGCTAAGCTGCTGGCAAAGATCCTGGCCACTAGAATAGAGGATTGAGTGCCCGGGGTCATTCATGAGGACCAGACGGGGTTTGTGAAGGGAAGGCAGTTGAATACAAACGTGCGAGGGCTCCTCAATGTCATTATGATGCCAACCATGGAAGGGGAGGCGGAGATAGTGGTGGCATTGGATGCGGAGAAGGCCTTTGATAGGGTTGAGTGGGAGTATTTGTGGGAGGTGTTGGAGAGGTTTGGGATTGGGGAGGGGTTTATCCGGTGGGTGAGGCTGCTCTACGAGGCCCCGATGGCGAGTGTAGCCACAAATAGGAGGAGGTCGGAGTACTTTCGGCTGTACTGGGGGACGAGACAGGGGTGCCCCCTGTCCCCCTTGCTCTTCGCGTTGGCGATTGAGCCCCTGGCCATGGCATTGAGGGAGTCAGGGAACTGGAGGGGCTTGGTGCAGGGTGGGGTGGAGCATCGAGTGTCGCTGTATGCGGACGACCTGTTGCTGTATGTGGCGGACCCGGTGGGGGGGATGCCGGGGTGATGAGAATTCTTAGTGAATTTGGGGGTTTCTCTGGGTATAAGTTGAACCTGGGCAAGAGTGAGTTGTTTGTGGTGCATCCGGGAGATCAAGAGGAGGGGATTGGTAGACTCCCACTGAAGCAGGCTGGGAAGAGATTCAGGTACCTAGGGGTCCAGGTGGCTGGGAGCTGGGGGGCCCTACATAAGCTCAACCTCACAAGGTTGGTGGAGCAGATGGAGGAAGAGTTTAAGAGGTGGGATATGTTACCGCTGTCACTGGCGGGGAGGGTGCAGTCCGTTAAGATGACGGTGCTCCCGAGGTTTTTGTTCCTGTTCCAGTGCCTCCCCTGAAGGCCTTTTTTAGGAGGGTCAACATGAGTATCACGGGATTTGTGTGGGCGCATGGGACTCCGAGGGTGAGAAGAGTGTTCCTGGAACGGGGCAGGGATAGGGGGGGCTGGCGTTGCCCAACCTCTGTGGGTACTATTGGGCTGCCAACACAGCGATGGTGCGTAAGTGGGTAATGGATGAGGAAGGGGCAGCATGGAAGAGGATGGAGGCGGCGTCATGTGTGGGCACGAGCCTGGAGGCGCTGGTAATGGTGCCGTTGCCACTCCCTCCAATGAGGTATACCATGAGCCCGGTGGTGGCGGCTACCCTCAAAATATGGGGGCAATGGAGAAAGGCATAGGGGAGAAGTGGGGGGCTCGATGGAGGCCCCGATTTGGGGGAACCATTGGTTCGTCCCAGGGAGCATTGATGGCGGATTTCTGGGCTGGCACAGGGCAGGGGTTAGGAGGTTGAGGGACCTGTTTGTGGAGGGGAGGTTCGCGAGCTTGGGGGAGTTAGAGGGGAAGTTTGGGCTCCCCCCGGGGAACATGTTTAGGTACATCCAGGTGAGGGCATTTGCCAGGCAGCAGGTGGAGGGGTTCCCCTTGTTGCCCCCACGAGGGGTGCGGGATTGGTTGCTCTCGGGGGTGTGGATTGGAGGAGGGAGGATTTCGGACATATACCGGGTGATGCAGGAAGTAGACGAGGCCATTGAGTTCAACAACTTTAGACTGTGACCGTTCTCCTCCATCTTGACCCTTTTTTTTAAATATCCAAAACATTTTTTGTCCCAATGCAAACCCCCCATCCCTCCCCCTCCTCCACCGGGCCATCTGTCACTTGTTCTTCAGTTTTGCTTTCACTGAGCACTGATCTTTATTCTCCCACTAACACATTCTGATATCTTACCTTTATGCAACTACCAGCAGCTTCTCCTGCTTCCTCTGTCTAGTGACCGACACATCTCCCTTACAATCTCTCCCAACAATCACTGACTCTACTACTCTACTCCAGCTGCTTATGCAGTATATCATCCTTCACTTTTCTCTCTCTCTTTAACTCTGAAGAAGAGCCATACGGATTTGAAACATTAATTCTATTTTCTCTCGCCACAGACCTGCTGAGATTTTCCGGTTTTCTTTTGGATGATGACTGTTCCTTTGTTGAATATGTTCTCAGAGTATTAATTAAGTCTGCATCTTTCTCCAGACCTCTAGGAGAAGATGAGATCCTCATAGACCCCACAGAGTTAGTGGGCCAGAGGCTAGATTTTCAAGTTCAGATCATCCAATGCTTGGGAATCAAATGGGTGAGACAGAACAGCAAGAGAGGAATCCAGCTTCGGTGAGAACATCCCTTATTGTGGAATTAACTATTGATTGTTTGGTCAATAGGTACCAATCAGGCTGCAGGACCTCCATGAAGCAGCCATAGGAATGGAACACACCGATGCCATCTTGTTCGTTGGTCCCAAAGTATGGACATACTATACACTTTGTGCCTCCCAAATTCCCGAGCCCTTTTCCTGCCAGATGATCTTTCCAATTCCCATTTGAATTCACATTCCAGGGAATTCTGGTCCAAAGTTTCACTATCTTTTCTGTAAAGTCATTAAATCCAAACTGCCAAGTTCCTTCCTCCTCTTCTGCACGTGAGTCCGTTCCATTTGCGGTAGAGTTTCTGATTGGTGGTGTGTGTGTGTGTTACGGTGTCCTCAGGTAGTCTGAGTTACTATGGCAACGTGCATTTCTTTTACATACAGGTTGTTGTCTGGAGCTATGGATAGTGGAAGACGGGGAGCCAACATTCTTTCAATCACGTGACTGACCAGGAAAATCTCTCACTCTGACCACCTGTCATTGGTGTGTTGGAAGGATTTTGCAGGTTGATATTCAAAGTGTTTGGCTGTGCTATGAACGTACCTTCCTTGGCCATTGACTCCTGGGGTGGGACTTAAACCCAGAGCTTCCAGCTCATAGGTAGAGACACTACACTGCACCACAAGATCTCCATAGAGCTTCTGAAGACATTTTTATGCCCCTTGCAAAAGTAAAGTAGATTTTCCCAGAGCTGCCTTTTGCTAGGGTAAATATTCCCAGCCTTGATTGTCCCTCCTTTGTAACTCAGATGTTTAATCCAAATTTCTTCACCGCACCTTCTCCAACAGCAGGAGAGTCCAAAGTGGGACATTGTGACTAAAACTGTACGAAATACTCCAAATGGGGCTTTTACAAGATGATCAAAACTTCCTGAGGCTTGTTCCTTATGCCTCTAAA
This sequence comes from Scyliorhinus canicula, assembly GCF_902713615.1. Lineage (NCBI taxonomy): Eukaryota > Metazoa > Chordata > Chondrichthyes > Carcharhiniformes > Scyliorhinidae > Scyliorhinus > Scyliorhinus canicula. The sequence goes on from NC_052146.1 coordinate 293,163,328, forward strand.
TCCTAAACTATACATCTCTCAATTGGGAATGGAGGCAAGAAAAGGGGTTCATTGGTTGCTATGAGGTAGAATAGGAAAGTGGGAAGCTTTTCCTCCCATTTCCCTCCTTCCATTGACGAAGTATCTGCCCGGCCTACAAGATAACCTTTCTGAAGATGGGTCCCACCCGAAACAATGAACTGTCTTTTCCTCCTTTCCCTGTCAGCCATGTTTCAGAGTTCCAGGGTTTGTGGTCTCTGATTGGAATATTCCATATTCACGCACTGATCCAGCATCTCAATGAAGCCAGTGGGGTTGTGCAGTTTGTCTCGGTGCCTGAGGCTACGACAGAAATATATTCAGCTGGGACTTAAACTCCTCTGCCAGGCAACAACTGGAGATGGACCCACATGTGGACCATACTGAAAGCACCACTCATTTTCCTATCTCGACGAAGTGCCCCCTAATAACCCCCCCCCCCCCCCCCCCACACACCCCTGGATGCCAGGCTCTTTCCACTTCAGTACTCTATGTCCCCAATTCTTCCCGGTATCTTCTTCCACTTCTCTGTGCTCCCATCCCCACCTCACACACACCCCCCCCCCCCCCCCCCCCCCCACCATTCAATTTAATTTTATTTATTGTCAAATGTACCGAGGTACAGTGAAAAGTATTGTTCTGCGCACAGTCCAGACAGATCGTTCCATAGGACAAACGGTAAATACACAATGTAAATACATAGACACAGATATTGTGTGAGAATTAAGTTTTAAAAGGTTATAAGAGATGTCGGAAGAGGATCTGTGGGAGAGAGCTCACCGGGAGATCACCACGGTACGGCGCCATCTTTTTTTAAACATAAATTTAGAGTACCCTAATAATTTTGTTCCAATTAAGGGGCAATTTAGCGTGGCCAATCCACCTACCCTGCACATCTTTGGGTTGTGATTGCTTCTTGGCCCTTTGGCTAAGATGAGCGTGAGGTCGGGTGTATTGCCTGGATCTGGTATGTCTCTCTTGTGGGGGCCATGAATTGGATTCAATTTGAATTTGAATTGGTTTTTGGAGCAGGCAAGGAGTTGGATTAAATCCTTGTCCACACTCTGAGCTCTGTAACTCTGATTAAGTAATGTAAAAAAAAAATCCTTGAGTTGTGGATGTGAAATCCACGCAGACACGGGGAGAATGTGCAAACTCCACACATGACAGTGACCCAGAGCCGAGATCGAACCTGGGACCTCGGCGCCGCGAGACAGCAGTGCTAACCACTGCGCCACCGTGCTGCCCTATTCCGGCGCCATCTTCCAGACTCATCTTTATCAGCTTTGAGCCTCCAGGCAAGCTGCCATTGTCCCCCTCCCCCTCCCTTGTGCATAGGAGTTCAACAAGGAAAACCGCTGACCTCGGACACATCAGCAGCCGACTGGTGCATGACATCTTCAAAGAAATGTGAACCGCAGGTACGAAGAGATTTTGGTGTGCCACTGACTTTTTATCTCGAAAGTAGGACTTTGTTTAAAATAATAGTTTTAAGCTAACAAATACCCATCTGCTGTTTGGGTTGACTGAATTGGGTGAGGTGCAAAATTCTTATTTTCTGATGGCGGGTTGCGACGCAGAGATAAAGTCGGTGGCGTGTTTGTGGTGTCTCGGACCTCATCCTGGCCTGTGGTGGGTTCCCACTTGCCAGGCACCAAAAATACCCACTGATGTTATAACAATACCTGAACCCATCATGGAGAAATCAGAAATTTGCATCCCGCCTACATATGTCAACACGCCCTTGTCCTGTTCTTGCCGTTCCCATAAAATTCCCTCCCTAACTGTGTGTTAATCTCTCCAGATATCATGTGTTGAACCATCCACACCCTTTCCACACCAAATCTGTCTGGAACACTGTAAATGCCAGAATAGATCAAGTAATGCAGTTCACTGTCAAAAGCGTGTCACAGGAGCTGCTGAACTATCTACAGAACCATGCTCTGGTCCTGGATCTGTGGGGCCTTCAAGGTAACAAAAGATGAAAAGCCTGCATATATTTGACATAAGAGAAAGGACAGTCTTGGGGGTAGGGGGGGTGGAGAGAGAGACTTAACTGAGGATAAGGGGGAGCTGAAGTAAGTCAATTGAAACTGCTTTTGAAGACATGCAGCCAGAGTTACTGCAGGGATTTGGACTGGACTCCGATCTGTTCGGTAAAGCAGTGTTAAGGGATCTCTTTCTCAAAGAATAATTCTGTGAAGCAAGTATTGCTCTGTGCCATTGGTATTTAAGGTGGATTAAGAGCTGGGATGGTCTATTTTCTTCTTGTTTAAGTGAGAATAAAGATAGCGAGTGAAGGTGTATTCATTGTGTTGCGTAGTATTGTTTAAGGGATAATTGTATGCTACGTTTGGGTGTGATGTTAAAAATTCTACACTGTTTTCGTAATATAGTTTTGTTGTAAAACACCATACCCTTGTTTCCTTGTGAAATCGCTCGAAATCGGAGCGAGCTGTTCTTTCCTCAGAGTCTTACAAATTAAAATAAAATATTGGGGTTTTGGTCCAGTATCCTAGCTACTGTTGGGGTTGTAATAAGTTGGACTTCAAGGAAAGGTGGCCTTGACAAAGCAGGTATTTGCATTTTGCATTGCAGTATAAGTCACATTCTAGTCACTGCTGCCTGTAAATTGTACGTCAATTGTTGCATTGTCTGCGGTGTAGGGCACTAATTGGCATTTTACTTGAGCAGGTAAGAGGGAGTCACTTACTGAGACTGAGTTAGAAGGCATACACATATAATGTTTCACTCTGTAAATAAATATAAGGTTGGGTAAAGATGTAAAGACGTACATGTAAAATTTAAAATAAAATTTAAGGATTACGAACACCCACCAAGCCTGTCAGATAACCCACGGCAACTTTTGGAGAGAAAATCTACACGTCTTAACTAGTTTGGTTTTTTAAAAAATTAATTAATCATCTTTATTGTCACAAGTAGGTTTACATTAACACTGCAATTAAGTTACTGTGAAAAGCCCCTAGTCGCCACATTCTGGCACTTGTTTGGGTTCACTGAGGGAGAATTCAGAATGTCCAATTCACCTAACAGCACGGCTTTCGGGACTTGTGGGAGGAAACTGGAGCACCCGGAGGAAACTCACACAGACACTGGGAGAACGTGCAGACTCCGCATAGGCAGTGACCCAAGCCGGGAATCGAACCTGGGACCCTAGAGCCCTGAAGCAACAGTGCTAATCACTGTGCTACTGGGAATTTTACAATGCAATTCCAAACCACAGTTTTTTAATAAATTTAGAGTACCCAATTCTTTATTTTTTCCAATTAAGGGGCAATTTAGCGTGGCCAATCCAACTACCCTGCACATCTTTGGGTTGTGGGGTGCGACCCATGCAGACACAGGGAGAATGTGCAAACTCCACACGGACAGTGGCCCGGGGCCGGGATTGAACCCGTGTCCTCAGCGCCGTGAGGCAGCAGTGCTAACCACTGTGACGCCATGCTGACCTTACCACACAGTTGAACAGCATTGGTAACAACATTGCGTTTGCGAGGCCTATTGATTTAATCCGCGGAAAGATCACGGCAGTAAATAGCTGTTTGTTTTTCTCTTATTGTCACTCAATTACTGACCTGTGGGATCAACGTGTTGGTTGACTCCAAATGAGAGTATCAGGATTGTAATTGTGTTCTGTTTTGTTGCTTTTTCATGCTGTGAAGAGGATTGTACAGGAATCAATTATTCTTTGGGTGACATTGAACTCACTGATGAAGGCAGCATCATTATTGATTATGTGAGACCACGACCTCCTAGTCACGTGGTGAGTACACACTTGCTTCTTCTGAAAGTATACCCCAGTAGGTTTCGTTTTGGTGCTCTGGTATACTGGAGCTGACCACCTAACACGTGAAGGGAATGTGTTCACGTCTGCCTCCTTGAGGAGGCCAGCTGTAGGAAGAGAGAGGTTAAAGTAGCAGGGATTGCCATCACCTGCAGTTGGCTTTTTGAGTGGATTGTTGTAAATTTGTAACTTATAAACTAGCCATATATAATTGCATATAATTTGCCAATTGCATAAGGATTGGTGGTTGTGTCGGCCACAGTGTAAAATTACAAAGAGACACTGATGGGTTAAATAATCACAATGGCTATTGGAATGTTACCCTTTATAAATGGAAGGCTAGAGTATAAAAGGGAGGGCGTTATGCAATTAAAAGCCTTGGTTAGACCACATCTGGAGTACTCTGCAGTTCTTTGCAATTAACCGTAGAAAAGATATATTGGCCTAGGAACGATACAGCACAGATTCATCAGGATGTTATCAGGGCTCCAAAGGGTTGATTAAGATGGAAATAAATTTATATGGAAGATTAAGGGTGAAATGCTTGAGGGTTGAAAGGAATTGATAGGGTAAATAGAGAGAAAGTATTTCTGCTGGCTTCGAATCCAGGACAAGGGGACTTTACATGAGCAAATACTTTGTCGCACACGTTCCGAGAGGGTCCTTCTTGTCTTTGGACTTTAGGTATGGTTCTTGGTTTCTGGACAGACTGTAGACACACTCTGGTATGTGCTTAACATATCTCTGTGCGGAGTCTGCACATTCTCCCCGTGCCTGCGTGGGTTTCCTCCGGGTGCTCCGGTTTCCTCCCACAGTCCAAAGACTTGCAGGTTAGGTGGATTGGCCATGATAAATTGCCCTTAGTGACCAAAAAAGGTTAGGAGCGGTTATTGGATTACGGGGATAGGGTGGAAGTGTGGGCTTAAGTGGGTCGGTGTAGACTCGATGGGCCGAATGGCCTCCTTCTGCACTGTATGCTCTATATTAGTATATTCTATCCATTAACCCTTTATGCTGCAGCACAAAGTGTGGTAGAAGTGTGGAACACACTCCCACAAGAAGCATTAGATGGTCTTTCGAAGGTCCCAACTTGGACCCAAATTGACTATTTTAGCTTCGAAAGGCAGACCTATGATACAGCTTAGAAATTTTTTTAAAAACAACAACATTGTAATTTGATTAAATTAATATATTATTGCCAATTATCCAGAAAAACAAGATGGTTTGAATCTCTATATTTTATTCGCAACAATGTGGGCATTTTATTAAAATTATGGAAGGAATTGCTGGCAGACCAGATTACGATTGTAATACGCATTTTCTGCAGGAAACTTAATAAAGGTTAGAAAATAACAAACATTGAATGCATTCCAGGTCAACATTTCACAATCAGATTTTCTGCCCAATTGCAGGAGATGGACGATGACCAGCTCTCCAAACTTTACGTTAAGTTATCAAAGTTGGAGCAAGAGATCGACCTTCTGAGAAATGTCAACAGAACCTTAAGAAAAGACAATGTTAGCCTGAAGGACACCTTAAAGAGAATGATGACTGATGGTATGCAGAACCTACAGAATGTATTGTGGTGCCTACTGCAAATTACCTCAATCTGTTGTTATCATAGATTATCATAGAATTTACAGTGCAGAAGGAGGCCATTTGGCCCATTGAGTCTGCACTGGCTCTTGGAAAGAGCACCCTGCCCAAGGTCAACACCTCCACCCTATCCCCATAACTTAGTAACCCCACTCAACACTAAGGGCAATTTTGGACACTAAGGGCAATTTATCATGGCCAATCCACATCTTTGGGCTGTGGGAGGAAACCGGAGCACCCGGAGGAAACCCACGCACACACGGGGAGGATGTGCAGACTCCGCACAGACAGTGACACAAGCTGGAATCAAACCTGGGACCCTGGAGCTGTGCAGCAATTGTGCTATCCACAATGCTACCGTGCTGCCCACTAATGGGCGAGGTGTTATGGGAGAGGTGTTTTCAGAACACCAAAATGTATCAAGGAGTTCAACCAAACCCCACCTTTAATGGATTGTTGCTTTTGAAGCTTGTTCCCCAGGTGTAGTATTACAATTATGGACACGTGGTTTTTAAAACAAAACAATGTTTATTCCATGAACTCAAATTAACCTTTTAAATAAACATTGGATCTCTTGACACCCCTTACTTCAAAGATAACCCCAAAAATAATACGACACTACCCAATCCTGCAAACTGTTCCTTTACACATCCAAAAGACTTAACAAATCCTTCAAACAGAAGCACATTAGATTTATATTCAATACTGAGACCTTTTTACAATTCCGATTTCACCAAAGGATTCAGAGATAGTCCTTCATGGCAGAGATCATCAGCAATGCAGCTCACAGCCACACCCAAGCTTTCTTCAAACTGAAACTAAAACTCCCAAAAAGCAAAAGTGAGCTCAGCTCCCCCCCTGTGACATCATTTGAGTAATATGATCAGCTTCATTTCTTAAAGGTACATTTCTCAAACATCCAATTCTTAAAGGCACTCTCACATGACACTGTATAGCCAACACTCCCTTTCTATTGGTATTCCACTTACCAAACATGCATTTATTTATGGAATGTGGGCGTCATTGCCAAGGCCAGCACCTGTTGCCGATCCTTAATTGCCACTGAACTGAGTGGCTTGCTGGGCCTTTGCAGAGGGTAGTTAAGAGTCATCCACATTGCTGTGGGTTTGGAGTCACAATTAAGGCCAGAACAGATAAGGACGACCGTCTTCCTTTCCTAAAGGACATTAGTGAACCAGGTGATTTTTGATGATGATTGATGATGGTTCAGGTCAGCAGACCTGAAACAAACTTTAGATTCCAAATTTATAAACTGAATTTAAATTCCACCAGTTGCCGTGGTGGGATTTGAACCCATATCCACAAAGCATTAGCCTAGACCTCTGGATTACTAGTCCTACAATATTACCACAATCGCCCCAAATCACCGAGATCAAAACTCTGATTTTGCACCTTCCTTCTCGTACTGAATTATCCAAAAAGAACAATCGGGCAGAATTTTACACACCCACCACGAGGCGGCGTCTGAGGCGGAGGGAGGAGGGGGAAAATTGAATGGGCGGGATGTCCCCCCCCCCCCAAAAAAAACTGGGAAACCGCCTGCCTAAAACCAGATGCAATTCCTCGGTTGGGTGGGCAGGGCCTTGGGCAGGAAACCCACCCATTCTTCTGTTCGGGTTGCACAGTGGCTAGCACTGGTGCCTCACAGCATCAGGGACCCAGGTTCAATTCTGTGTGGAGTTTGCACTTTCCCCCCGTGCCTGCGTGGGTTCCCTCCGGGTGCTCCGGTTTTCTCCCACAGTCCAAAGATGTGCAGATTAGGTGGATTGGCCCTGATAAATTGCCCTTAGTGTCCAAAGGTTAGATAGGCTAAATGTGATTTGGGGGGGGAGGGGGGGGGGGGGGGGAGGGGGGGGGGGAGTGGCCTCTTTTGGGGTTAGTGCAGATAAATGTGCCACTTAAGAGCCTTATCCTGCCCAGCCTCAATTTTTAGACTGGTGGGAGCTGTGTGGGTAGGGTGGGAAAATGGTGTTTGCTCTTTTCCCCAACCTGGGTGGGAATGGGGGGGGGGGGGGGGGGGCACTTCACACTGAAGGCTCCCTCCGAGCTGGAGAGTCCTCCCCCAGGACATTGTAGGTGGGAGAGCCTCTCCCCCTCTTCCCTACCCCCCGACACTGCGTTCGCCCCCCCCCCCCCCAATCCCTCTGGGTGTCCCCTACCTTCCTGCCCCTGGGAGTCGCTGGGAGCCCCCGTGTCTTCCCCTTTCAAAGACCCCAGGACTTAGTCCCAAGCAGAGTGCGGCAGTACCACCTCTGACCACTGCAACGCTGTGCCTCGCCGGGTTGAAAAGTTAGCAGCCAATCAGTTTGGCTGCCAGCTCTCATGGGCGGAACTTCGTCCAAGGATGGATCAAAGCCCCGCCCACTGCCAATCAATGCTAAAGTGAGAGTTAAATGGCAGTGGAAATTCGAGAGTCAGCAGGTGCGCGCTACGCATTGACTCTTGGGGTGGCGATCACAGATCGCTCGCCATCCTTAGAATTCTACCCATGAACATCATTAAGCCATTCGGCCCTTCAAATCTGTCCATCCATTCTACTAAGTAATGGCTAATGAGCACCTTATCTCCATTCGTCCACCTTCGTTCCATGTCCCTTGATACTCTTAACTAACAAAAGTATATCAGTCTCCAATTTTTACATTTTCAACTGACCCAGTATTCACGACCTTTTGGACCAGCGAGTTCCAGATTTCTACTACCCTATGTGTGAAAAGTCCAACTGCCGGATTTCACTTTTATGGCCTAAACTCTAATTTTAAGATCGTGTCTCCATGTACCTCATTCCCCCACCAGAGGGAATCGTTTCTCTGCATCCAAGGTACCTGATTTGAATTCCTTTATCACCTTACATCACCCCAGCAGCTACCAAGCTCAAAGGAATACCAGCCAAGATTAGACGACACGTCCTCATAATTTAACTCTTTAATCCCTGATATAATTCTGGGATATCTGCATTGTATCTTTCCAAGGCTAATATTGTCATAATGGTGTAAAAACAGAAAATGCTGGATAAACTTAGCAGCATCTGGGGAAAGAGAAACAGAGTTAATGTTTTGGGTCCATATGACCCTGCTACGGTTGAGGAACTGTTCTTGGTCTTATGTATGTAAACAGTAAGTTTTTATTAACTACTTTGTAACTATATATTTATATACAGTAAAGAGTACAGGCAAGGAACTAGCTCCATCTTTAGGTCTTAACGTCTTTGACCAATACAACACTGATCCTAAGTCTGGGCCACGTGTCTTCTTACATCACCATGTGGGCTGTACTCCACTCAGTCCCACGTTAACCTTGTGTATGCCAGACCCTTATACTACACCCCCCAGACTTTATCCCATGGATATAGTTACTTCAAGTCTTACATTATCATTCGTCACATGCATTTATAGCAACAACTTTAATGTTATTCCAACATTATTGCTACAGTATTACACTATTAGTATTAACAACATTGCATTCCAATAGAACATGGAATATAGAACATACAGTGCAGAAGGAGGCCATTCGGCCCATTGAGTCTGCACCGACACACTTAAGCCCTCACTTCCACCCTATCCCCGCAACCCAGTAACCCCTCCTATCCTTTTTGGTCACTAAGGGCAATTTATCATGGCCAATCCACCTAACCTGCACGTCTTTGGACTGTGGGAGGAAACTGGAGCACCCGGAGGAAATCCACGCAGACACGGGGAGAACGTGCAGACTCCGCACAGACAATGACCCAGTGAGGAATCGAACCTGGGACCCTGGCACTGTGAAGCCACAGTGCTATCCACTTGTGCTACCGTGCTGCCCACAGAGTTTGTTACCGATGTAATAATAATAATCTTTATTAGTAGGCTTACATTAACACTGCAATGAAGTTACTGTGAAATCCCCTTGTCGTCACACTCTGGCGTCTGTTCGGGTACACTGAGGGAGAATTCAGAATGTCCAATTCACCTAACAAGCACATCTTTCGGGACTTGTGGGAGGAAACTGGAGCACCCGGAGGAAACCCACGCAGACACGGGGAGAGTGTGTAGACTCCATACAGGCAGTGTCCCAAGCCAGAAATCAAACCCAGGTCCCTGGCACTGTGGAGCAACAGTGCTAACCACTCTGCTACCATGTCACCCACTTTCAATACTCTGGAGGTCACGTCTAACAGCGTTCAATCTGCCAGAGAACATCTGCCTCGGTATTCAAAAATCTTTTAAAAATGAATTACTGATGAGACTGATATCCTCGGGTAAATTAACTGATCCTGACACTTGAGTCATGATCAAAGGTTGTACATGTCAAAGAATCAGTGCAGAGGTTTGGACATTGCAACACGGCTAAGCGAAAATTCCTTAGTAAGTGAAAACGTGAACAGGGAAGGGCAAAAGGTGGACTTTACTGTATGTGTGAGTGACAACGGGAACCTTAGCCACTGCATGTTCACCCAAAGATGGGCGGAGTGTTAACTAATATAGCAGTTACTCACGGCAACAATCCACTGCTTGATTAGTGACTCCACAGCTACGCCTTTCTTAAACACAAATGTGCCAGCAACGACCTGAAAATAAAAACAGAAATGTTGGAAATACTCAGCAAGTCAGGCAGCATCTGTGGAGAGAAACAGAGGGCGGGCTTCTCCAGTAGCCGACGCCGAAATTGCATTCAGTGATCGGCCGGTATAATCTGTTTCTACGCCGAAATCGGGGGGGCGGCACCGTTTTTCCGATGCTCCATCCCCTCACAAACGGCATACTTGAGGCATACACCGTATGCGTTCTCGGTAGCACGGGGCAGCATGGTAGCACAATGGTTAGCACAGTTGTTTCACAGCTCCAGGGTCCCAGGTTCGATTCCTGGCTTGGATCACTGCCCGATCCACTGTCTGGCTGGAAGCGTGGGCTTGGATGAGGTGCTCTTTCCAAGAGCCGGTGCAGTCTCGATGGGCAAAAGGGCCTCCTTCTGCACTGTAAATTCTGTGATTCTATGCCATCGGGAAGGCCTCGAGACATCACCAGAGGCCCTCTCCCGATGCTCCGCCCACAATGGACTGAATTCCCGACGGCGTGGAACACGTGCTCTCACTTTTCATAAACTTGGCGTGGCGGTTGCAGACTGTATCGAGTACCGCCATAGTCAGGCGGGGCGTTCTTCTGCTGGCAGGGGGACTTGGGCTGCAACTGGGGGTGGGAAATCGCAGAATCGGTGAGGGTTCGGCGCCAATTTTGGTGTCGTAAAACGCCCGCAAATTCTCCATTTGAGTTAGCAATAAGCCTCTGAAGCGGAGAATCAGCCCAGTGTTTCTCTCAGGTTTGTTGTGTTTTGCGCCAGCGTGCCATTGTAAGTGCCGAGCACCTTTACATGTGTGGTGAATTATATACCTCGTAATTCACACTGTATTGCCTGATATTTATTGTGTCCTTGTGGGTTCTGTATACGAGCCGTTGCGCGGCTCTGCCCATAGGGGGAGATGAGGAGTTTGTTCTGGGCTCCGCCCATGGCTCCTCCCACTAACCGGAAGTATAAAGCACTGCAGCCGTAAGCCTGCTCTCAGTTCCTCTGGTCGCAGGCTGGCTTAGTTGTAAGACTATTAAAACCACGGTTTACTTCCAATCACGTGTCTTGTGAATTGATGGTCACATCAACATGACAATGGCATGACAATGGCATACTGGTGCAAAACACAACAGGGTGACGGCCCTTCACCAGCACTGAGGAAAGATAGAAATATAATAGGTTTTGAGCAAGTAAAGGTGGTGGAGAGGGTAAAAGAACAAGAGGGAAGGTATCTTGTGGAGGGAAAGAGAGGTTAAATGACAGACGTTTTCATGGTACAAAGGCCATGGGACAGGTCAAGCAATAACAGCTGTGCCCAGATGATGTGTACGGATTACTGCAATATTTTGTTTTTGTATCAATGACATGAATTTGTGTCTTATTTCTTGGACTCATTTTGCTTTTCTCTAGCCCCAAGGCCTGATGGGGAGTCTTTCACCCAAATGAACACACAGGCCTCTGGCAGTAAGGGTACATCCAAGGCCAGTTATGAAGTTGAATTTGCCAAGGCTCTTAAAAAGTTTTATCAAAGCATGAACAGGGTGCGAAGCCAACTGCTGGGATTAAGGCGCCATCGAACGCCGGTATGTTTGCCGCAGTTTCATTTCTCTAACCTGCCTGGTTGTATGTGCACTGAGCGAAGCCAAGTCTAAATGGGATATGGGTCTTGCAGGACATGTTGATTCATCAGTGTCCTTCCGCTCCATGCCAGTGCAAGTGTTTGCGGCTGTATTTCCCAACATTGCAGAGTGCCGATCTTGGTTGTGCTGTGGTGGGAGGTGATACGCAGACACCACACAATGTGGCCATTACTTCATCAGGTCCAACAATACGGGCTGGATTTTATACTCAGGATGGGCTCCCCACACCACAGCATAAATTTCGAGCCAAGCCTGCCCTCACTTGGCTGGCTCGTCCCTCTACAGTCCTATAATAAGAACAAACAAAGAACAAAGAAAAGTACAGCACAGGCACAGGTCCCTCGCACATCCCTCGCACATCTCCTCTAAACTTTGCCCCTCGCACCTTAAACCTATGCCCCCTAGTAATTGACTCTTCCACTCTGGGGGAAAAAGATTCTGACTATTCGCTCTGTCTATGCCCCTCATAATTTTGTAGACTTCTATTAGGTCGCCCCTCAACCTCTGTCGTTTCAGTGAGAACAAACCGAGTTTATCCAACCTCTCCTCACAGCTAATGCCCTTCACACCAACAACATCCTGATAAATCTCTTCAGTATCCTCTCCAAACCCTCCACATCCTAATAAAAATGAGGCAGGGCCTCCGACCATCTCGAGGAAGACGATCCACCCCATAGAGCTGCCAGCCAATCAGAGACTTGTATCTATGCACACTGGCAGCGATGAGTAGGGGTGGGTGTCGCTGCGGGTACTGTAGGGAGGCCAAGACAATGGTATTCAGCGTTGGACCAAGATCTCGCTGGGGCCAAGCTGACAGGTTCCAGCAAATGGGGTGGGGTGCATTTTGGATAGGGCAGTGGAGGAAGGTAGATGGGGGGAGGCAAAACTGTTGGTCGGGGGAGGGGGAGTGCCTCTAATTGACACAGGGGAAGCAGGAAGTAGGCACCCCTTCACTGGCAAACAGGGTTAAACATGCCAGGCTACACACTGGGCACAGATCTATCTCATTACATGTAACAGAGTGGTGGCAGGTTGAGACCCTTAAGTGGGCATTAATTTTCCACTTTAAGGGCTCAATAGGGCCATGGGTAGGTGACCCACCCAATGCCTTTCTGATAAATCCCTGGATGGTGTGAGGGTGGGAAGATCTATGGCAGGCACCACCAATGGCACGGAACCCTAATTTACAGGTACCCCCGCCTGTTTCCCCATCCATCGGCGCAATGTCAAATTCAGCCTTATGTGTACTTTTCCATATCTGCCACAATTTGAGTTTATACCTGTTTACCTGTGTGCCGCAGGATGAAGCTGATGTTGACGGACTGCAATTATATCTGGACAAGCAAACTCGGGCAATAAAGGATCTGGGAGATTCTTTTGAATTGTGCATGAACACTCTGAAGAATGATGTCAGCCTCATTGTAAAGAAAAAGAAGGAACACAGCCTGTGAGCTCAGTGACAAAGTGAAGCCAGGTCGCTATTGTACACAGTGAATCCTCTCTGGGGGAAATGAAGAAGGCAGCAACTGACTCCTCTTTCCAAAACAAAGTTGTTTTTCTTTGAGAGGGTTAGAAAAGTCCAGCTCTCTGTTCAATGACAGCAGCTGCGTACTCACTTCCCTTTTTATGTAAAGGGTGCTTCTCCCCTCTCTATCTCTGTAATCCCCTACATCGCTCTGGGATCTCTGCATTCCTCCCCTTTGGTCAGTGTGGTGGAAGTGTCCACAGTTGTCCAGGCCCTAAGTTCTGTAATTCTTACCCTTATCTCTTTCAAAGGGATGGGCGGCACATGGCACAGCGGTTAGCACTGCTGCCTTAGGGCACTGAGAACCGGATTCGAATCCCGGCCCTGGGTCACTGTCCGTGTGGAGTTTGCACATTCTCCCCATGTCCGCGTGGGTCTCACCCCACAACCCAAAGATGTGCAGTGTAGGTGGATTGGCCACGCTAAATTGCCCCTTAATTGGAAAAAAAAAATTGGGTACTCTAAATTTACTTTTAAAAATCTCTCTCAAAAGTTTTAAAATGTTTTTTCCCAATTAAGGAACAGCTTAGCGTGGCCAATCATACTACCCTACACACCTTTGGGATGTGGGGGTGAGACTCCACACGGACAATGACCTGGGGCCGGGATTGAACCCGGGTCCTCAGTAATGTGAGGCAGCAGTGCTAACCACTGTGCCACCTGATGCACAATCAATGGACATGAAATGTAGGTGAAGTCCGAAACAAAAGGCTCTAATCAGCAAGAAGTGAGCCCGGCAGCAGATGTACAGAAATGGTCTGGCTGCTGGGGCACACAGGTTCTTATACCCCGCCTCATAGGCGGAGCTACCTTCCTCTTAGCCAATAGGAACATGGAGAACACGATACCTGGGCCAATTGGCAGCGAGCCCTCCGCACCAATGGCAGCTCACACTCCCAGGTACCGTAATACCCATGGTCATACTACCACACACCTAATCTCTCTCAAACTTAAAAACCTACCTCCTTGGGCAGCACGGTGGCGCAGTGAGTTAGTCCTGCAGCCTCACGGTGCAGAGGTCCCAGGTTCGATCCCGCCTTTGGGTCACTGTGTGTGGAGTTTGCACATTCTCCCCGTATTTGTGTGGGTTTTGCCCCCACAACCCAAAAATGTGCAGGCTAGGTGGATTGGCCATGCTAAATTGCTCCTTAATTGGAAAAATGAATTGGGTACTCTAAATTTTTTTTTTTTAAACTACTTCCTTGACCAAGATTTGGGTTACTTGTTCTAATGTTTCCTTCTTTGGTTTGGTGCCTCTGTGGGTGTTTTGCTTAGTTAACAGTGCAATATAAATGTAGGTTGTTGTTTTTCCAGTTGTAAAGGAGTTCATTTTAAGTGTCTGACAAGGACCTACCGACAGTACAGGCTGATCAAATCACCCTCACGATGAATTATTAGAAAAGTGAGCATAACCCCCAAATGCTAGAAGGTTAAAAAATGACTATTCAGTGGTGCCCCGTCCTTGTTAAAGTAGCATATTGCTTTCTGAAGTCTTTCAATATTTCCCTTTCTATGTGTCCAGTGCCAGTGATTGCTTGCTAAAGTGATGCAGAATTCCATGGTGTACAATCAAGAAGCTATCAATGTGGACAATACATAAGCTTCTAATTGATGTCAGGACCGGCTCGGCACACCTTCCCCAATAGGATGAGCAGCAGTCTTAAAGAGACAGGCCAATCCACCTACCCTGCACATCTTTGAGTTGTGGGGGTGAAACCCACACAGACACGGGGAGAATGTGCAAACTCCCAGGGATCGAACCTGGGACCTCAGCGCTGCAGTCCCAGTGCTAACCACTGCGCCGTGTGCCCCCCCCCCCCCCCCCCCCCCCCCACAGGAGTTGAGATTTAGCTGAACTCATGAAACAATAATAAATTATCATCGGACAACTAGCAATTGTTTTTGAAAAGTTAATCCTCTGGTTCATTCTGACTTTGATAATCTGGTCCCCCCCTGACCTGGGATTTACAAACAGCTTGCGATTCAGAGAATACCTGGGATTTACAAACAGCTTGCGATTCAGAGAATACCTCAGCAATCGCAATTAGCCGCTGTCTTACCTCAGGAATTCCTTATTTAGATCACTTGCCCGAAGGAGGTATTGGAAGCTTATTCAGAAAGGAATGGAGAAGGTTAAACATAACTCCACATGAACATCATTTTTTTTATAAATGTTTTTATTCAGTTTTCGTATTTTATATTGAACAAATTACAAATTGTTAGGAGAGAGAAACAAAAAAAAACAAACAAAAACAAACACGCAAAAATTAACATACATATTTACAGGTAAGCATCTTCGTAGTAGTAACTGCGCCCCCCCCCCCCCCCCCCCCTCAACATGTTTATTTAGCTTGGTTTTGGGCCTTAGCTAGCCATTGAACCCCCGTAACGAACCTGTAGCCCCCCCCCCCCTCCCGCTACCTTCCCCCGACTATTCTTCCTCTTGTACATTGGCCACAAATAGGTCCCGGAACAGTTGCATGAATGGCTCCCACGTTCTGTGGAAGCCGTCGCCCGACCCTCGGATGGCAAATTTGATTTTCTCCATTTGGAGAGATTCCGAGAGGTCGGACAGCCAGTCCGCAGCTTTGGGCGGTGCTGCTGACCGCCAGCCAAACAGGATTCTACGGCGGGCGATCAGGGAGGCAAAGGCAAGGGCATCCGCCCTCCTCCCCAGGAATAGATCTGGCTGTTCTGAAACCCCGAAGACCGCCACTATCGGGCATGGCTCCACCCTCACTCCCACCACTTTGGACATTACCTCGAAGAAGGCTGTCCAGTACTCCACGAGTCTGGGGCAAGACCAGAACATGTGGGCGTGGTTGGCCGGGCCTCTTTGGCACCGTTCACATCTGTCTTCCACCTCCGGGAAGAACCTACTCATACGGGTTCTTGTTAAGTGGGCTCTATGTACCACTTTTAGTTGCGTCAGGCTGAGCCTTGCGCACGTGGAGGTGGAGTTGACCCTATGCAGTGCTTCGCTCCAGAGTCCCCACCCGATCTCCATCCCCAGGTCGTCCTCCCATTTCCTCCTTGTTGCGTCCAGTACGGTGTCGTCCCTATCTACCAGTCGGTCATACATGTCACTACAGTTCCCTTTCTCTAGGATACTTGCGTCCAGTAGGTCTTCCAGTAGTGTCTGTCGTGGCGGTTGTGGGTACGTCCTTGTCTCCTTTCGTAGGAAGTTTTTGAGCTGCAGGTACCGTAGCTCGTTCCCCCCAGCTAGCTGAAATTTCTCTGTCAGTTCGTCCAGTGTTGCGATCCTGTCGTCCGTGTATAGGTCCCTGACTGTCAGTGTCCCCCCGTCCTGCCTCCACCTTTTGAAGGTGGCGTCGGTCAGTGCTGGTTTGAACCTATGGTTGTTGCAGATGGGAGCCCTGTTCGACATTTTGGTCAGGCCAAGTTGCTGCCGCAGTTGGTTCCAGGATTGGAGGGTGGCTGTCACCACTGGGCTGCTGGAGTGTTTTTTGGGTGGGGATGGGAGTGCTGCCGTGGCGAGGGCCCGGAGGGAGGTTCCCATGCAGGAGGCCTCCTCCGCACGCACCCACTCAGCTTCTGGCTCCTGGATCCATCCCCTTACTCGCTCGGCTGTTGCTGCCCAGTGGTAGAATTGTAGATTCGGGAGGGCTAACCCTCCCCTGGTTTTTGTTTTTTGTAAGACCTTCTTTGGGATCCTAGCATTTTTACCCCCCCATACGAACGCCATGATGAGTTTGTCCAGCGCTTTGAAAAAGGCCTTGGGGATGTAGATCGGAATGGATCTAAACAGGAAGAGGAACCTGGGCAGTACGTTCATTTTGATCGTCTGAACTCTCCCCGCGTGGGAGAGCGGGAGTGTGTTCCATCTTTGCAGGTCCTTTTTAACTTCCTCCGTCAGGCTGGTGAGGTTCCATTTGTGGATCCCTTTCCAGTCATGGGCTATTTGGATCCCCAGGTAGCGGAATTTATGTTGGGCTTGTTTGAACGGCAGCCCCTTTAGTGCTGCCCCCCCCCCCCCCCCCCCCCCCCCCCCCCCCCCCCCCTTGCGGGTGTAATGGGAAGATCTCACTTTTGCTCATGTTGAGTTTGTAGCCCGAGAAGGCTCCAAACTCTTTCAGGAGCGCGATGATTCCGTCCATGCTGCTTTGTGGGTCCGAGATATAGAGGAGCAGATCATCCGCATAGAGTGAGACTCTGTGCTCTCTATCTCCCCTTCGGATCCCCCTCCAATTTTTTGCTGCCCTGAGCGCGATTGCTAGCGGTTCGATTGCTAGTGCGAACAGCAGCGGGGACAGTGGGCATCCTTGTCTGGTGCCCCTGTGCAGCTGGAAGTATTGGGAGTTGGTATTGTTGGTCTGTACACTCGCCATGGGAGCGTTGTACAGGAGCTTTACCCAAGCGGTGAACCCTGTTCCAAGCCCGAACCGCTCCAGTACCTCTATGAGGTATATCCATTCGACTCTGTCGAAGGCCTTTTCTGCGTCCAGGGAGACGATCACCTCTTGTGTTCTCTCCCCGGAGGGGGTCATTATCACGTTGAGCAGGCGCCTGATGTTCGCGGTCAGCTGTCTACCTTTGACAAAGCCCGTCTGGTCCTCTGTGACCACCTCAGGTACACAGTCTTCTAGCCTTTTGGCTAGGATTTTGGCCAGTATTTTGGCGTCTGCATTCAGCAGAGATATGGGTCTGTATGACCCACATTCCGTTGGGTCTTTGTCTTTCTTAGGTATCAGCGAGATTGAGGCCTGTGCTAACGTGGGTGGCAACGTGCCCCTAGCTAGCGAGTCTGTGAACATCTCCCGCATGTGCGGGGCCAGCGCTGTCGCAAATTTTTTGTAGAAGTCCGCCGGGAATCCGTCCGGTCCCGGCGCCTTCCCCGCCTGCATGGAGCTAATGCTGTCCATGATCTCTCCCAGTGCTAGTGGTGCTTCCAGATCCCGTTTTCTGCCCTCTCCCACAACTGGTATGTTCAGTCCGTCAAGAACACATGAACATCATAACTGTTCGCCAAGACACGAGATTACCGCTGACCAACACCGGGTACTCGGAATAGAAATGATGTTGGAAATACACAGCAAGTACATTCAGCAGCTGAATTAGAATAACTTTTTTTCCCTTTATTCTTTAATGGGATGGGGCCTCGCTGGCAAGACCCATCCTAATTGCCCATCCTAATTGCCCTTGTACTGAGTGGCTTGCTTGGCCATTTGAGAGGACAGTGAAGAGTCAACCACATTGTGTTGGTTTGAAGTCACGTGTCGGCCAGACCAGGTAAGGATGGCAGATTTCCTTCCCTAAAGAACATTAGTTTTTTTTTTAGTCTACCCAATTATTATTTTTTTCAATTAGCGTGGCCAATCCACCTAGCCTTTGTGTTGTGGGGGTGAGACCCACACAGACACAGGGAGAATGTGCAAATTCCACACTGACAGTGACCCAGGGCTGGGATCGAACCTGGATCCTTGGCGGCGTGAGGCAGCAATGCTAACCACTGCACCACCGTGCTGCCCGCTAAAGTACATTAGTGAATCAGATGGGTTTTACGTCAATCAATGATAGTATCATAGTCCCCATATATTCTAGACTTTAGGAACTGAATTGAATTTCCACAAGCTGCCATGGTGGGATTTGAACCTATGTCCCCAGATCACTCGCCCAGTGACATTACCACTGTGAGACCATCTACAACCGAAAACCTATCGGCTCTAAACAGGAGGCCAATTTACACCCATTTAATAACATCCTATTTTTGTAAGGGATTCCTGCTAAATGAATAAAATGTTACACATTATTTCTATTCACTTAGTGAGAACTGGCTGTACTAGAGAGAGGACTGTAAGTTCTAGGGGCAGGTTCTGGTGAGCAATTCTGTTGCACAGTTTGGACTGTTATTTTGGTTAAGATACTTGACATTCATTTTTGTCTTTTTAAAAGTTTTAATAAAGGTTTGGAATGAAAGAAGTTGTTTTACAATCAGTGATCGGCGTTCACTGATGATTTCAAGAAGCAGGATTTAGCAATTTCTATTGTTGCCATTAAATAATCATTTATCAGAGGTTTCTAACTAACCTATTCTAAATGCTTCAATTGGGCGGCGTGTCACACAGTGGTTAGCACTGCTGCTTACGGCGTTGAGGACCCGGGTTTGAATCCTGGCCCTGGGTCACTGTCTGTGTGGAGTTTGCAGGTGTCTGCGTGGGTTTACCCCCACAACCCAAAGATGTGCAGGTTAGGTGGATTGGCCACGCTAAACTGCCCTTTAATTGGGAAAAAAAATAATTGGATGCTCAAAATTTATTTTTTAAATGTTACAATTTAATTGTGACACAAAATACCCAGTGGAGGAACACAGCCTTGGTTAGGGGCAGCAATGGAGAATAAGACTTTGGCAACAATCTCTTTCTCTAAATGGGAGTGGGGAGTGGCAGTAACAGATTCTTGAAAAATAGAAATTATTCAAGAAACTTGTCATCAAGGTCAGCAATTATTGCCTACCCTTAGTTGTCCTTTAGAAAGTGATGGTGGGCCTTCATCTTGAACCGTTGCAGTCCGTGTGGTGAAGTGGGTTGAATAATTGTTTGGTAGGGAGTTTTCAGATTTCGACCCAGTGACATGATGTATGCTGACGTCAGGATGGTGTGTGACCTGGAGGGGAACCTGGAGGTTCTGATGGTCCCATTCACTTTCTGCAGTTTTCCAAAAGGTTGCAGGTTTGAAAAGTGCTGCCCAGGAAACATTGGCAAGTTTATGGATTACATCCTGTGGATAGATCAGAAGATGAGAACAAATAGGTGCAGAAGTAGACCATTCAGCCTATCGAGTTTACTCCGCCATTTAAAAAAAAAGTTATTAAGATTTTAACATTTTATACATAATAAATAAAAACACACCCCAACTCAAACAAAAAATACCCCACCCATATACCATTCCCCAGCAGCTAACGGTGACCAACTCTTTGAAAGACAGAATGAATGGGCACCATCTTTAGTAGAACCCTTCGATCATGCCTCCCACGGTGAGCTTAACTTTTTCAAGATATTGGAGTTCTATTAAATCCCTCCAGCCATACTGAGGCTGAGGGTGAAGAAACTGACCTCTACCCTGTAGCCATCTCAGATGGCCACCTGCAAAGGACCATGGGAATTATGGCCAACCCAGGACTCAGACACACTCAGAGCTTGTGTGTGTATTTGCAACCCAGATAACTAGACGTGATCGAAACCCCTGCTCGTTTGCATTCTAATGGTCCATTTCCCCAGAACAAAAGGACTGTACTCAGGTAACCGATACAGATGCAGACTAACCGGCGCCACTCCCTTTGCTAAGACAGCCCAACAGCCAAGGTCAATGACCGGTCAGGACACTCCCAGCCATCAAGGCACCCGCTCCTTTATTGGCCAAAATCGAAGGCAGTGATCGAAGCCTACCGAATTGTTAGGTCCAAAGCTAAGGACCGCCCCAATGAACGTGAAATCCCAGAGAGATAAAAAGAGACACAACCATGTGTTCAGTCTCTCTTAGATCCGGCCTATGCCAACCCAAGTGCAGCATAATGACCAGGTAGACAAGTTCAAGACAAACGATCGCTACCAGACAGATGAGCCCAACAGAAACAGAGCCACATCTTCCACCCAGCGATGCAAGATCCAGACAAAGGCCTTATCCATCTGCATAGAGCCGGTTGCCCTGAAGTTAAGAATAGGTTATTGTAGTTGTTAGGTGTAGTTTAACTTGAAGTGTTTTGTGTTGCATGTTGACGTAATCCTTGTGTGTAAATAAACCATCTTTGAACTTGAACTGACTAACTGGTTGTGTGGTCCTTTGATCGATATCCAGTAAAGCCTTGTGGTGGTATCATTTGATACCTGGCAACCCTAAAGAGCATCATTATTAATTAGTGACATTACTCCGGTGCCGATTGGCAACAACCCCAACAGAACCCGCCTGTGAGCCAACAGGGAGGCGAAGGCTGGGCAGCATGGTAGCACAGTGGTTAGCACTGTTGCCTCACAGCACCAGGGACCCGGGTTAAATTCTCGGCTTGGGTCACTGTCTGTGCAGAGTCTGCACGTTCTCCCCATGTCTGCATGAGTTTCCTCCGGGTGGTCCAGTTTCCTCCCACAAGTCCCAAAAGACGTGCTTGTTAGGTAATTTGGACATTCTGAATTCTCTCTCTGTGTACCCGAACAGACGCGAGAATGTGGCGACTAGGGGCTTTTCACAGTAACTTCATTGCAGCGTTAATATAAGCCTACTTGTGACACTATTAAAGATTTTTTTAAAAATCCATTCCCATCTATAGCTCCGGCAGGTCTGATTGGGCTCCAAGTATATTTGCAAGATTGCTGACATGGTGCTGAAGGAACCACAAAACCTTCCCAGCTCGGGGCAAGACCAGAACATATCAACATGATTGGCCAGGCCCCTCCACACCACTCACACTTGAACTCCACTCCCACAAACAACCAACTCAGCCTCAAACTCGTTAGATGTGCCCTATGCACCACATTTATCTGTATTAGCCCGAGTCTCTGTGCGCCACCATTCAAATCATGGCTGGTCTGACTGCGGTCTTAACTCCACTTTCCTGCCTGTCTTCCATAACTCTTGACTCCCTTGTCGTTCAAAAATCTAACTCAGCCTTGATTATATTCAATGACCCAACCTCCACTGTTTTCTATGGAAGATAATTCAAAAGATTAATGACCCTCTGAGAGATTTTTCCTCATCTCTGTCTTAAATGGAAGACATTTTATTTTTAAACTGGGGTTCCGAGTTCCAGATTCCTCCATGAGGGGAAACACACTCTCTACCAAGCCCCTCAGAATATATTATGTTTCAATAAGATCATTCATCATTCTTCTAAATCCCAATAACATAAGAACATAAGAACTAGGAGCAGGAGTAGGCCATCTGGCCCCTCGAGCCTGCTCTGTCATTCAATGAGATCATGGCTGATCTTATGTGGACTCAGCTCCACTTTCCCGCCCGAAAACCTTAACCCTTTATTCCTTTATTCTTAAAAAAAACCATTGTGGTGAATGTATTCACCTAAGTATGAACTGTCTGTACAGTGCTGTGACCTATGACCTGGAAATGATAAAGCGGTCTACTTCCAGGTACTGTACTGGAACCCCGGTGGGCTCCGCCTCTGGCTCAGCCCTCCCCGGGGCGATATATAGACCGGCCACCTGTGGGTGGCACTCATTTGTAAAGCAGACACTGGCAGGCGAGTTCCTGGATAGTAAAGCCTTATGTTCACTCGTTCTCACAGTCTCGCAGTGAATTGACGGTATAACAATTTATTATCCAGCGACATCACCATGGAAGCAGCTCTAAAGCCAGATAAACTCGAACTCGATGCACGAGCAACAGAACTAAGGAGATCTTCTCACACTGGCTTCACTGTTTCCAGGCCTACCTCGACTCCTCCGCAACGCCTCCCTCCGAAACCCTCAAGCTGCGACTCCTCCATGCACGAGTGAGCCATCAAATCTCCGTAATGATAGAGAAAGCTGCCAAGTACGAGGCGGCGGTTGCGACCCTCAAGGCGCATTTCGTGAAGCCCGTAAATGAGATGTTCGCGCGACACCTCCACACTACTCGCCGTCAACGCATCGGGGAATTGCTGGATGAGTACTTAGAGAACCTGACCCTACTTGCAAGGAACTGCAACTATTGGGATGTGACGGCCGAGGAGCACATGAAGCTGCAGTTTCGGGACACCTAAGTGGCTGGGGTCCGGTCTAACTACATCAGGCAACGCCTGCTGGAAAACGGGACCACTGACCTGCAGGACACAGTAAAACTAGCCACCTTGTTAGAGGTGGCCTACCAGAGCCTCAGCGCGTTCCCTGCGAAGCTGGCGAACCCCTCGTGGACACCACCGTCATGGCCCCCACCCTCACAGGCCTGTGTCGCGTGGCTGCCCGTCCAGACCGGGGAACCGCAGTGCTACTTCTGCGGCCAGGGTTAACACCCCCGGCAGCGTTGCCCAGCCCGCACAGCAACATGCAGCGACTGTGGGAAAAAGGGGCACTTTGCCAGAGTCTGTCTGGGGTGACCTAATGCCCAGAAGTCAAAAACTCACCAGGCCCGAATCATGGACTCACAGGCCCGCAGACCCCGCAATGTGTGCCTGCCGGACACGCCCCCTTCAGACGCGTCATCAGCCTCGTGCAACTCTTGAAGGCTGCCAACTTGGCCGCCAGCTCCAACACCGACCGATACGTGTGACTCGTGGGGGCCGCCATCTTGGCCGCCGGTTCCGACACGACCGACACGTGCGACGGATGGGGCGGCCACCTTGGTCGCCATCTTCGACCCAGCCCGACATGTGCCACTTCTGGGGGCCGTCATTTTGTGACCCCGATTCCTTCGCCCACGCAGGTTACCTGCAGCTTGGCACAGTCACCCTCGACCAGTCAGAGCCGAAGCACCTGAAAAATTCTATGATGGTCAATGGGCACGAGACCCCCCTGTCTGTTCGACTCCGGGAGCACAGAAAGCTTTGTTCACCCTGACACGGTAAGGCACTGCTCCCATCACATCTACCCCGCATCCCAAACAATCTCCGAGTACGCCCATTTAAGCTGTACGTCCTCCCTCACCTCTGCGCCCCCCCCCCCATTGCTTGGATTAGACTTCCAATGCAGTCACCAAAGCCTGACCCTACAGTTCGGTGGACCCTTACCCCCCCCCCCCTCCCTCACGGTATGTAGCCTCGCGACCCTTAAGCTCCCCCCCCCTTCGCTCTTTGCGAACCTCACTCCCATCTGTAAGCCCATCGCCACCAGGAGCAGGCGGTACAGTTCCCAAGACATGACGTTTATCAAGGCGGAGGTCCAGCAACTGTTGAGTGAAGGGATCATCGAGGCCAACAACAGCCCCTGGAGAGCGCAAGTGGTGGTCGTCTGGACCGGGGAAAAGAATCGGATGGTTGTGGACTACAGCCAGACCATTAACTGGTTCATGCAACTGGAGATGGTCAACCAGATCGCACAGTACAGGGTGTTCTCAGCGGTCGATCTGAAGTCGGCCGACCACCAGCTCCCGATCCGCCCGGAAGAGCGCCACTACACTGCCTTCGAAGCAGCCGACCAACTCTTCCATTTCCTCAGGGTCCCTTTCGGCATTACTAACGGGGTCTCGGTCTTTCAGAGAACGATGGACCGGATGGTTGACCAGTACGGGTTGCGGGCTACATACCCGTACTTGGACAATGTTACCATCTGTGGCCATGATCAGCAAGACCACGACGGCAACCTTCAGAGGTTCCTCCAGGCCGCCCGATCCCTCAACCTCACGTATACAAAGAGAAGTTCATTTTCCGCACTACCCGGCTCCCCGACCCCGACCGTATGCGCCCCCTCATGAAACTTCCCCCTCCCCACAGCCTCAAGGCCCTCAAACAATGCCTGAGGCTATTCTCCTACTATGCACAGTGGGTCCCCAACTATGCAGACAAAGCCCGCCCACTTATTAAAACCACTACATTTCCCCTGACGGCTGAGGCCCACTCGGCCTTCAGCCGCATAAAGGCCGATATCACTAAGGCCGCAATGCACGTAGTGGACGAATCCATCCCCTTCCAGGTAGAGAGCGATGCGTCAGACGTCACACTGGCCGCCACACTCAACCAGGCGGGCAGGCCAGTAGCATTCTTCTCTAGAATCCTCCTCGCTTCCGAAATCGGAAACTCCTCAGTCGAGGAGGAAGCACAAGCCATAGTGGAAGCCGTGTGGCACTGGAGGCACTACCTAGCCGGTAGGAGGTTCACCCTCGTCACCGACCAGCGGTCTTTACATAGAATTTACAGTGCAGAAGGAGGCCATTCGGCCCATCGAGTCTGCACCGGCTCTTGGAAAGAGCACCCCATCCCCTACCCAAGGTCAACACCTCCACCCTATCCCCATAACTCAGTAACCCCACCCAACACTAAGGGCAATCTTGGACAATAAGGGCAATTTATCATGGCCAATCCACCTAACCCGCACATCTTTGGACTGTGGGAGGAAACCGGAGCGCCCGGAGGAAACCCACGC
Organism: Scyliorhinus canicula; assembly: GCF_902713615.1. Lineage (NCBI taxonomy): Eukaryota > Metazoa > Chordata > Chondrichthyes > Carcharhiniformes > Scyliorhinidae > Scyliorhinus > Scyliorhinus canicula. Next base: position 293,188,495 of record NC_052146.1, read on the forward strand.
ACACAACAGGTCGGTTGCCTTTATGTTTGACGACGCACAACGGGGCAAAATTAAAAATGACAAAATCTTGAGGTGGAGGATTGAACTCTCCACCTACAATTACGATATCAAGTATTGTCCTGGGAAGCTCAATGAGCCCCCGATGCCCTGTCCCGCGGCACATGCGCCAGCGCGTAAGATGACCGACTTCGGGCTATCCACGATGACCTCTGTCACCCGGGGGTCACCCGGCTGACCCACTTTATTAAGGCTCGCAATCTGCCGTTCTCCACCGAGGAGGTCAACACAATTACCAGGGACTGGCAAGTCTGCGTGGTGTGCAATCTGCACTTCTACTAGCTAGACAAGGCCCAACTGGTAAAGGCCTCCCGGCCCTTTGAGTGCCTCAGTATTGACTTCAAAGGGCCCCTCCCCTCCACTAACCATAATATATACAGCCTGACCGTCATTGATGAATACTCCCGCTTCCCCTTCGCTGTCCCCTGCCCCGACATGACCTCGGCCTCTGTGATAAAGGCACTGCACAGCATCTTCACACTGTTCGGTTTCCCTGCCTACGTCCACAGCGACCGGGGCACATCGTTCATGAACGATGAGCTGCGTCAGTACCTGCTCAGTAAAGGCGTCGCCTCAAGCAGGACTACGAGCTATAACCCACAGGGAAACAGGCAGGTGGAGAGGGAGAATGCAATGGTATGGAAGGCTGTCCTTCTTGCCCTTCGGTCTAGAAGTCTCCCGATCCCCCGCTGGCAGGAGGTCCTCCCTGACGCCCTCCACTCCATTAGATCACTCCTCTGCACAGCCACGAACGAGACCCCTCACGACCGTTTGTTTGTCTTCCCTAGGAAGTCCATCTCCGGGGTCTTGCTTCCATCCTGGCTGACAACTCCGGGACCTGTTCTTCTCTGGAAGCATAAGACCGACCCCCTCGTCGAGAGGGTACAGCTGCTACACCCCAACTCCCAGTACGCCTACATCACGCACCAGGACGGACGGCAAGAGACGGTCTCCCTACAGGACCTGGCGCCAGCTGGTTCCTATGCCAACGCACCGCCCCCCACAGCCTACCATCATCCCCGGCACCCCTTATGCCCCCCAGGGTCTCCTGTATTGTCCCACACCTGCACTGCCGCCACCCACCCGCGCCCCCCCCCCCCCCTGCCCACCCCCACCCCCACCCCTCAACCATCTCTGACACGCCGGACTAAAGCCCCAGACAACAAGCTCCAGAGTCACCATCTGCAACAACCGCATCCGCCGCAACGCCAGAGCTGAGGAGGTCTAAAAGAACGATCCGGCCTCCAGACAGACTGAATATTTGATGACCCCATGTCTGCCTCGCTGGACTTGATTTTTTTTAACAGGGGGTGAATGTGGTGAATGCATTCACCTAAGTATGAACCGTCTGTATAGTGCTGTGACCTATGACCTGGAAATGATAATACGGTCTACTTCCAGGTACTGTACTGGAACCCCAGTGGGTTCCGCCTCTGGCTCCACCCTCCCTGGGGGAACACCGCTTCATCCTGATTAAGAAAGCTGTTGAAATCTACAAGGTAAAAGGGAACAGATTTGATTCCCTGATTATTTGATTACATTTTCAAGGTTGATCACTTTTATATAGACCGGCCACCTGTGGGAGGCACTCATTTGTAAAGCAGACACTGGCAGGCAAGTTCCTGGATAATAAAGCCTTATGCTCACTCGTTCTCACAGTCCTGCAGTGAATTGACAGTATAACAACTATCTATCTTTATCTTGACAACATGTAATGAAGGAACCTCAACTGCTTCACTGGGCAGGGAATTCCATAGATTCACAACCGTTTGGGTGAAGAAGTTCCTCCTAAACTCAGTCCCAAATCTACTTCCCCTTACTTTGAGGCTATTCCCCCTAGTTCTGCTTCCTCCTGCCAGTGAAAACAACCTGCCCGCATCTATCCTATTTATTCCATTCATAATTTTATATGTTTCTATAAGATCCCCCGCATCCTTCTAAATTCCAACGAGTACAGTCCCAGTCTATTCAACCTCGCCTCATAATCCAACCCCTTCAGCTCTGGGATTAACCTAGTGAATCTCCTCTACACACCCTCCAGCGCCAGTACATTCTTTCTCAGGTAAGGAGACCAAAACTGAACACAATACTCCAGGTGTGACCTCACTAACACCTTATACAATTGCAGCATAACCGTCCTAGTCTTAAACTCCCTCCCTCTAGCAATGAAGGACAAAACTCCATTCGCCTTCTTAATCACCTGTTGCACCTGTAAACCAACTTTTTGCGACTCATGCATTAGGACACTCAGGTCCCTCTGCACAGCAGCATGTTTTAATATTTTATCATTTAAATAATAATCCCGTTTGCTGTTATTCCTACCAAAATGGATAATCTCACATTTGTCAACATTGTATTCCATCTGCCAGACCCTAGCCCATTCACTTAACCTATCCAAATCCCTCTGCAGACTTCCGGTATCATCTGCACTTTTCGCTTTACCACTCATTTTAGTGTCGTCTGCAAACCTGGACACATTGCACTTGGTTCCCAACTCCAAATCATCTATGTAAATTGTGAACAATTGTGGGCCCAACACTGATCCCTGAGGGACACCACTAGCTACTGATTGCCGACCAGAGAAACACCCATTAATCCCCACTCTTTGCTTTCTATTAATTAACCAATCCTCTATCCATGCTAGTACTTTACCCTTAATGCCATGCATCTTTATCTTATGCAGCAACCTTTTGTGTGGCACCTTATCAAAGGCTTTCTGGAAATCCAGATATACCACATCCATTGGCTCCCTGTTGTCTGCAGCACTGGTAATGTCCTCAAAAAATTCCACTAAATTAGTTAGGCATGACCTGCCCTTTATGAACCCATGCTGCGTCTGCCCAATGGGACAATTTCCATCCAGATGCCTAGCTTTTTCTTCCTTGATGATAGATTCCAGCATCTTCCCTACTACCGAAGTTAAGCTCCCTGGCCTATAATTACCTGTTTTCTGCTGACCTCCTTTTTTAAACAGTTGTGTCACGTTTGCTAATTTCCAATCCGGGGTAGAAATCTACCATGCGGTTTAAGTGTAGTCTCGTATACACTTTGAACTCAGTAGAAATTGAAGTTACACTTCTCGGGTGTGAAATAAAGATCTTTTATTGTTTCTTCTGATTATAATTGAGAGTTTGAGGTCATCTTGTGGTTACAAATCAAATGTTCTCAATAAGGCCTGCCAGCAGAAGACTTAAAGAGATATAATCGACTTAGTGGTTTACAAACAGATTTAACTTTCAAAATACAGTAATGGTTTCTTGCTTAAAGCAAAAATAGCTTGCGCAGACTTTAAGAGTTAGAGTGGAAATCTGAAAATACAAAATAAGGATAGCGAATAGTTAGGTAAAAGATTTAGAGTGATCCCGTAATGGAAAATGTCTGCCTGGACCTCTGTGTTTAAGGAGAATGTTATCAGTCTGACTCCATCTGTTCCTAACCCTGCAATGTGCTGATTGGCTTGGATGGGTCTCAAATGCATTTGGTTGGATAATCAGTTGTCAGTCATCAATATGCAACATACCTACAGATATGTTGCTTTTTAGATGTTTGTCGTGTGCTGGAATGTAATATATACTTTTAATCAATTCTGGTTTCTACTGGTTTTTCTGCTGACTGCATATTATCTATATTCTGAACAATGGTGGATTCATGTTGTCATGGTGCTTATTTTGACCTTGATCAGATTGTGGTATAGTTGAATAACCTCTGCAATTTTGTTCATTAGAACAATGGATAGTTTTATAATGTCAATTTAACCTTTCAGTAAAAATGTTGCATAAGCTGTAGCTGGCCTGCAGATGTTTCAAATTCTGTGCTTTTGTTACTGCAAGCTGTGTGTTTTTGTAATCTAAGTTGTGCTTGAAGTTTTATGATGAAATCCATTTTAAAATGGATTTCAATTTGGGCTTTCGCATTTACATTAAAATGGCTAAATCAATAACCCTTTTACCTATCAGAAATAGCTGGTTCCCTTCAGCCGGAACCACCCCAGAGTCTAGTGAATTTTGGTAAATTATCACAAGTGCATTTTCAATTTCCCTAGCCATCTCTTTTAGTACCCTGGGATATATTCCATCAGGGCCAGGAGACCTGTGTACCTTTAGCCCCATTAGCTTGCCCATCACTACCTCCTTAGTGATAACAATTGTCTCAAGGTCCTCACCTGTCACAGACTCATTTCCATCAGTCACTGGCATGTTATTTGTGTCTTCCACTGTGAAGACCGACCCAAAAAAACTGTTCCATTCCTCAGCCACTTCCTCATCTCCCATTATTAAATCTCCCTTCTCATCCTCTAAGGACCAAAATTTACCTTAGCCACTCTTTTTTGTTTTATATATTTGTAGAAACTTTTACTATCTGTTTTTATATTGTGAGCAAGTTTACTCTCATAATCTATCTTAGTCTTCTTTCTAGATTTTTTAGTAACATTCTGTTGCCCCCTAACGATTTTGCAATCCGAGGGCAGCACCTCACTGCGCGAGGTCCCAGGTTCGATCTCGGCTCTGGGTCACTGTCCGTGTGGAGTTTGACCGTTCTCCCTATGTTTGCGTGGGTTTCACCCGCTCAACCCAAAGATGTGGAGGCTAGGTGGATTGGCCATGCTAAATTGCCCCTTAATTGTAAAAAATGAATTGGGTATTCTTAATTTATTTTTAAAAAAATTCCCAATCCTCTAGTCTCCCACTAATCTTTGCCACTTTGTATGCTTTTTCCTTCAATTTGATACTCTCCCTTATTTCCTTCGATATCCACGGTCGATTTTCCCTCTTTCCAGCATCCTTTCTTTTTGTTGGTATAAACCTTTGCTGAGCACTATGAAAAATCGCTTGGAATGTTCTCCACTGTTCCTCAACTGTTTCACCATGAAGTCTTTGCTCCCAGTCTACTTTAGCCAGTTCTTCTCTCATCCCATTGTAATCTCCTTTGTTTAAGCACAAAATACTAGTGTATGATTTTACCTTCTCACCCTCCATCTGTATTTTAAATTCCACCATATTGTGATCGCTCCTTCCGAGAGGATCCCTAACTATGAGATCATTAATCAATCCTGTCTCATTTCACAGGACCAGATCTAGGATCGCTTGTTCCCTCGTAGGTTCCAAAACATACTGTTCTAGGAAACAATTGCGGATAAATTCTATAAACTTCTCCTCAAGGCTGCCTTGACCGACCTGGTTAAACCAATCGACACGTAAATTAAAATCCCCCATGATAACTGCTGTACCATTTCTACATGCATCAGTTATTTCTTTGTTTATTGCCCACCCCACCGTAATGTTAGTATTTGGTGGCCTATAGACTACTCCTATTAGTGACTTTTTCACCTTACTATTCCTGATTTCCATCCAAATGGATTCAACCTTATCCTCCATAGCACCGATGTCATCCCTCACTACTGCCCGGATGGCATCCTTGAAAACAGGCCCAACCTGCTCAACCTTGCCACATAAAACAACCCCATCATCCTGGGAATCAGTCTCGAAGTGAAGCTTCTCTGAACTTCTTACAATGCAAGCATATTTTCCTTGAAGCAAGGAGACCCAAAACTGTACACAGTACTCTTGGCGTGGTTTCACCAATGCCCTGTATAGTTGTAACGAAACTTCCCTGCTTTTATATTCCATTCCCCTTCCAATAAAGGTTAACATTCCATTTGCCTTCCTAATTACTTGCTGTACCTGCATGCTAACATATTGTGATTTCTGTACATGGGCGCCCAGATCCCTCTGTAACACAGCGTTCTGATGTCTTTCTCCATTTAAATACTATTGTTCTTCTTGCCAAAGTGAACAGCCTCACATTTTCCCCGCTATAAATTCCACCTGCCCCAAATCTCTGCCTACTCACCGTCTATTTTCATTCCTTTATACACGCTTTACATCCTCCTCGCAATTTCCTCTCCTATCTATCTTTATGTTATCACTAAATTTAGCCACAACACTAAGTCCCTTCATCTAAGTTGCTAATATGAATCGTAAATAGTTGAGACCCCTGTGGTATTACACTCATTAAGGTTTGCCAACCTGAAAATGATCCATTTATGCTGACTCTGTTTCCTGTTAATTATTCAATCCTCCATCCGTGCTAATATCTATTTCCAAACACCATGGGCTGGGTTTTCCGTCGGCGGGACCCTCCGCTTTGCCGGCAGCGCGCTCACACCCACGGATTTCCCAACAACGTGGGGCTGGCCGCAATGGGAAACCCCATTGGCCAGCTGCTGGGACGGAGGATCTTGCCACCGACGGGGAATTGCGTGCTGCACGAGAAAATGGGTGAGGTTGAACGGAGAATCCCGCCCCAGGAGTACCTTTTTATGTGGAACCTTGTTGAATGCTTTTTGGAAATCCAAATGCACTATAGGATATGTCTCCTGATGTCACCCTGCTTGTTACATCCTCAAAGAACTTAACAAGAACAGTTTCCTTTTCACAAAACATATTGACTGCCTGATTATATTATGGTTTTCTAAATGTCCTGCTGACACCTACTTAATAATGGATTCCAGCATTTTCAAAATGACAGATGTTAGGCTAACTGGCATATAGTTTTTATTTTCACAGTAACTTAATTGCAGTGTTAATGTAAGCCTACTTGTGACACTAATAAAGATTGTTATTATTCTGCTTTCTGTCTTCATTCTTTCTTGAAGAAGTATTACATTTACGGTTTTCCAATCAATCTGCTTGGACTTTTCCAGAAGTTCAAAGATGTTGGACATACAATCAATGAGGACATTTTGAAGACACTAGGATGGAGGTCCAGGGGTATTTGGAAGCCTTCATCCACGAGTTGTCCTATTCCTTTTCTCTAGTGGTTGTGATTGATTTAAATTCCTCACTCCCTTTTGCCCCCTTGCATTTTCTACTGTTCTTGGATGCAGTACTTCTGCAAAGTTTCTGCCTTGATTTCTATTTTTACTTTCCCACTCTCGCCCTCTAAAGGGACCAATGTTCACTTTAGCTACTCTTTTCTATATGCTTGCTGAAGCTTTCATTGCCTGGTTTGATACTGATTCGTAGTTTTTTTTCTTCTACTCTTACTTTTTTCCTCTTTATTATTTTTTAGTCATCCTTTTCTAAGGAGAATTCTAAAATAATTCTCCCAATCTTTGCAGCATGCATGTCCTTTTTTCAACTTGATACCATCCTTAACTTCCTTAGTTAGTCATGGGTGATGTACCTTTCTTGTATAGGTTTTCTTTCTCAATGGAATGTATCTTTGTTAAGAATCATGAAACATATCCTTCAATGCCTTTCACTGCTTCTCTACCATTTTTCTTTTTAACCATTTCCCCATTCCACTGCAGCCAACTGTCTTCATACTCTTGTAATTGCCTTTATTTAAGTTTATGACCCTAGTTTCAGACCCACATTTTTTTTTTTTTATTAAAAATTTACAGTAACTAATTCGTTTTTTCCAATTAAGGGGCAATTTAGCGTGGCCAATCCACCTACCCTGCACATCTTTGGGTTGTGGAGGCAAAACCCACGCAAACACGTGGAGAATGTGCAAACTCCACACGGACAGTGACCCAGAGCCGAGATCAAACCTAGGACCTCAGCACCGTGAGGCAGCAGTGCTAACCACTGTGCTGCCCTCGCCCACATTTTTCACCCTCATTCTGATATACTGTATGTTATGATCACTCTTACCAAGATAATCCTTTATCATGAGGTTAATTGATCCTACCTCATTACAAATTACCAGGTTTAAGATGGCTTGTTCCCTGTTTGGTTCCAGAACATATTATTCTGAGAGGTTGTCCAGAATACACTGACAGGATTGGCCAAGCTTTGGCTCATGAGTTAATTTTCAGGAATAAAAGAATGACTAGGGTAAGAGTAGGGCCAGTCAAGGACAGTGGTGGGAAGTTGTGTGTGGAGGCTGAGGAGATAAGCGAGATACTAAATGAATACTTTTCGTCAGTATTCACTCAAGAAAAAGATAATATTGTGGAGGAGAATGCTGAGACCCAGGCTATTAGAATAGATGGCATTGAGGTGCGTAGGGAAGAAGTGTTGGCAATTCTGGACAAGGTGAAAATAGATAAGTCCCCGGGGCCGGATGGGATTTATCCTAGGATTCTCTGGGAAGCCAGGGAAGAGATTGCTGAGCCTTTGGCTTTGATTTTTAGGTCATCATTGGCTACAGGAATAGTGCCAGAGGACTGGAGGATAGCAAATGTGGTCCCTTTGTTCAAGAAGGGGAGTAGAGATAACCCCGGTAACTATAGGCCGGTGAGCCTAACGTCTGTGGTGGGTAAAGTCTTGGAGAGGATTATAAAAGATACGATTTATAATCATCTAGATAGGAATAATATGATTAGGGATAGTCAGCATGGTTTTTGTGAAGGGTAGGTCATGCCTCACAAACCTTATCGAGTTCTTTGAGAAGGTGACTGAACAGGTAGACGAGGGTAGAGCAGTTGATGTGGTGTATATGGATTTCAGTAAAGCGTTTGATAAGGTTCCCCACGGTCGGCTATTGCAGAAAATACGGAGGCTGGGGATTGAGGGTGATTTAGAGATGTGGATCAGAAATTGGCTAGTTGAAAGAAGACAGAGAGTGGTAGTTGATGGGAAATGTTCAGAATGGAGTGAAGTTACGAGTGGCGTACCACAAGGATCTGTTCTGGGGCCGTTGCTGTTTGTCATTTTTATAAATGACCTAGAGGAGGGCGCAGAAGGATGGGTGAGTAAATTTGCAGACGACACTAAAGTCGGTGGAGTTGTAGACAGTGCGGAAGGATGTTGCAGGTTACAGAGGGACATAGATAAGCTGCAGAGCTGGGCTGAGAGGTGGCAAATGGAGTTTAATGTGGAGAAGTGTGAGGTGATTCACTTTGGAAAGAATAACAGGAATGCGGAATATTTGGCTAATGGTAAAATTCTTGGTAGTGTGGATGAGCAGAGGGATCTCGGTGTCCATGTACATAGATCCCTGAAAGTTGCCACCCAGGTTGATAGGGTTGTGAAGAAGGCCTATGGTGTGTTGGCCTTTATTGGTAGAGGGATTGAGTTCCGGAGCCATGAGGTCATGATGCAGCTGTACCAAACTCTGGTACGGCCGCATTTGGAGTATTGCGTACAGTTCTGGTCGCCTCATTATAGGAAGGACGTGGAAGCTTTGGAACGGGTGCAGAGGAGATTTACCAGGATGTTGCCTGGTATGGAGGGAAAATCTTATGAGGAAAGGCTGATGGACTTGAGGTTGTTTTCGTTAGAGAGAAGAAGGTTAAGAGGTGACTTAATAGAGGCATACAAAATGATCAGAGGGTTAGATAGGGTGGACAGCGAGAGCCTTCTCCCGCGGATGGAGGTGGCTAGCACGAGGGGACATAGCCTTAAATTGAGGGGTAATAGATATAGGACAGAGGTCAGAGGTGGGTTTTTTACGCAAAGAGTGGTGAGGCCGTGGAATGCCCTACCTGCAACAGTAGTGAACTCGCCAACATTGAGGGCATTTAAAAATTTATTGGACAAGCATATGGATGATAAGGGCATAGTGTAGGTTAGATGGCCTTTAGTTTTTTTTTCCATGTCGGTGCAACATCGAGGGCCGAAGGGCCTGTACTGCGCTGTATCGTTCTATGTTCTATGTTCTATGGCTCTTTGATAGAGTGCAGCGCATTCCTTATGCTGTGAAACCTGTTAAATCACGCATTGGAGGGAAGTAAACAGCCAGGTGCTGCCTCGGCCATGACCAGTTTCATAGAGGGAAAGAACTGAAGAGCAGGCAGCAGCAATTGGGAGGAGGGTTAACAGCAATGATTTGCTCAAATGCCATTGTGGGATTTCTTTCACAGTTTTCTGCCAGTTTTACCTAAAGCCATGTCATTTTTAATCCCTATATCAGAATGAGGCCATTTGGCCCATCATGTCTGCACCGATCCTCCGAGGGAACACCCCACCTGGGCCCACGCCACCAACCTATCCCTGCAACCCCACCTAATGTTTTTGGACACAAAGGGGAAATTTAGCATAGCCAATCCACTGAACCTGCACATCTTTGGACTGTAGGAGGAAACCGGAGCACCCGGCGGAAATCCACAGACACCCAAGGTGAGAGTTGAACCCGGGTCCCTGGTGCTGTGAGGCGGCAGTGCTAACCATTGTGTCATCACACTGCCCTAAAATCATTGTGATCCTCAGCACAATTTCCTCTAGGTGGGGGGGGATGCTGGTGATGTCTATCCCCCAAATTATTCATCCTTGCCTTCCTGCCTTTTAACTAGGTGGGTTAAAATAAAAGCACCTTCCCACTCCCACCTGCAAGCCCACACCGACCACTTTATTGCCACCCATTTAGAGCTCCAGGGAGTGTCTATTAGACAGCATGTTGATTTAAATTCATCGATATTGCTATAAAACACCCAGCGTCCCTAGATGAAAGCGTAGAATTTTGTTCAAATTAGGGCTGCTTCAACATTTTATTTTAGCATCTAAATACAAATAAAATAATTGCAGCTACAATTCAATTGAAAATACACAAGAGTCAACATTGAAATGGTTACATTCAACAAGTTTAATTACTATTAGAACAGAACACAAGAAAGTGTAATTTTGCTCTGAATCCTCAAGAGCTCTGAAACTATTTATCACTCTTGGTCATTATATTGCGATATGGGCACACTGCTGCTAAAAAGCTGTTAATTAAATGTTTGTTATTGAGTGCAACCCTGACATTGTCGTAAATAAGCAGGTCTGTGGAGCGCCACGCTCAACCGACTCAAAACACGTGGAACATTTACGCTTCAGGCTTGCTGATAACAGTAAACTCAATGCCATGTTTGTTCAGTCTTTCAATCAGGGTGGTCTTCGAGAATGCTGCTCCAGGCGAGTACACCCCACCCCTACATTAAAATAAGGTGGAAAATGGTAAGTTTGAAACAACAAATGACCCAAGCCTCATTCAGAACCTTCAATCTAAAGACACCACTTCTGTCCTCAAACCTACAGCAATTAGTGCATTTGCTGAAGAAGCAGGTAATTACTGGAAGACCGTGCAGTACTTTCTAGGAAACTACACAAATCAATGCAATATTTTATGTTTACGAGGGATAGTGCCAGTGATGCATTTTAAAAAAAAATTAGAGTACCCAATTCATTTTTTTCAATTAAGGGGCAATTTAGTGTGGCCAATCCACCTAGCCTGCACATGTTTGGGTTGTGGGGGCGAAACCCCCGCAAACATGGGAAGAATGTGCAAACTCCACACGGACAGTGACCCTGAGCCAGGATCGAACCTGGGACCTCGGCGTCGTGAGGCCGCAGTGTTAACCGCTGCGCCACCATGCTGCCCCTGCCAGTGATGCACATGTTGAGATTTTTTTTTATAGCACAGGCAAATATTATTTCATTTGTAGCTGACTTGGAGACGAATAATAAATTGCTGTTTGGTAGTTCAGAACTAGAACACTGCTCAAAGGAGAGACATGTTGCTGAAGCTTTTTATCTTGCACACATCTGAACAAATGCAAGAATGCTAAATTTCAAACAATCACAACAATTTATACTACCTGAGGAAAGGACACTAACTGCTTGGCAGGTCAACTGATTGGCTGCGATGTTGCCATGGAAGAAGGAACGGAGAAACTACAGGCTGTCCAAGCTCCCAGGTAATTCAGAACAGGCACAATGCCTGAACATATTCCCATTGTATAAATTGTGATTGTTTGAAATTTGACATTCCAGAGGTCGCCCTGATGATTGGAGTACAAAAAGCTTCAGCAACATGTCTCATTTTCCAGCAATAATAAAACAGTTGGAAAAAATACAAAAAGCATTTTCCCTTGGAAGAAATAAGCTGTGTCGTGCAGCCATTTCTCTTGAAGAAATACGCTGTGTCGTGCAGCCAAAATGGAAATGTTGCCAATGTGACACCAACACTATAAATCATTGCAAAGTGACACACAGCAGAGAAGGGAAGGGAATGGGTCGCAGTGGTTTAGACATTCTCAGTGCTGAACGATCAAATTATCAGGAACACCAGTTACAAATAAAGAAATACGGTGAAATATTTTCACCCAAAGGAAAATACACTGTGGACCATCAACAGGGAAGAGAGTCAAAGCAAGAGATATGTTTAGTCATTAAGGAGATAATTGGTATATTTCAAAAGGGAAGGAACTGAGGCACATATTGAGAAAGGTTAAGTGAAGTTGATGCACGGTGATGGGAGTGAAGTTGATGCACGGTGATGGGAGTGAAGTTGATACACGGTGATGGGAGTGAAGTTGATGCACGGTGATGGGAGTGAACTTATTTTTATTTGATGGACCTTCTCCAGTTCTCATCTCCTGGCTTTCTTTTGTTTATTATTTCATGAGATGTGGGCCTCTGTGACAAAGCCAGCATTTGTTGCCCATCCTTAATTGTCCTTGTACTGAGTGGCTTGCTAGGCCATTTTAGAGGACTGTTAAAGTCAACCACATTGCTGTGGACCTGGAGTCACATGCTGGTCAGGCCGGGTGAGGATGGCAGATTTCCTTTCCTAAAGGGGAATTAACAAACCTACTGAGACGAATTTGCTATTCAAGATTTTATTGGTTGAATGTAAATTCCACCAGCCAACGTCTCCCCGAACATTCTATTGGACAGGATTGAATTTACACAATTAACTAACAGTGCCCTTTTCTCGTAGAAGACCGACGTACAGAATCCATTTCTTGTACAGACAGAGTCATATGTAGCTATGCAGAGTAAGAGAAAGGGGAATGTTGTAAACATTGGCACCTTTTTCCCCCTTGATTGAGCTTTCACAATCAGCAAAAGCATGTCAAAACTTCAAATATTTCACTCTAGACGCAGTGCTGAAACTCACCGATTGGGCAGAGACTTGTGCTCCCAAAGTATTGTGACAGCTGCCTGCACCAGAGCTATCGGGGTAGCAATATAACCAGGTTCTGTGAAACAAAATAACATAACAGCAAGCTCTGAAATAAGGCCACCAAAAAAAGTAAGGCTGTGCACTACAGAAAGATAAGAATCATGCTCTTCAGCGGACGTACATTGTTTTCTTGAAAAACATACATTTGCCACATCATGTTCTAGTCACCAAAAAAATATATACTCCATGCAGAAAGGGAAACTGGCAAAGTCAATACAATCACCAGATCGGTGGAGCAATATTTTAGATGTGTAACTTCTACTCCAGCCTCTTATTTGTGGGATAATTTGCTGCATCTATTCTTGATCTCAAAAGTAGTTCAATTTTTTAAAAATCACCAAATAACAGAGAAACTTTCTTTTTAAAATAATCTCGTCATGTTTTAATCACTTTGAGATGGTATATTAAAAAAGTGCAAAATGTATTTATTTAGAACAAAACAAAATCATAAAAAGAAATTCCAGATCTACTTGAAAGGATTTACAAGAATTGATTGATCGATTTGTCACAAGTACCGAATTACAGTGAAAAGTACTTTTCCAGTGGCCAAGGGAACGTACACAGTACGTACATAGTAGACAAAAAGAATAATTGACAGAGTTCATTGACAAATAATACATCGACAAATAGTGATTGATTACAGTGTGGAGCAAGGGCCAAACAAAGCAAATACATGAGCAAGATTAACAGGTAGGAATTAACAGACTGGAGCCAATAAGCTCCATTGTGGTGGGTCATTTTTTCAATGTGTTACCAACTGAATTGCTGGATAATTAACCATAAATTTAAAGAGTATTTTTATCTAATGGTAAGGGCCATTAGTGAAGGGTGTCACAGATGCACACTTACAAAATTAAATATAGAAATAAAGAGTTTGCATTTCCAGCGCTATCACCTTCATGGAAATCTCAGTTTCTTCACTAGGGTAACCTCACTGATGCCTTAGTGTGGATCCCTGTCCCACCATGGAAAACAAGATATGCAGGTAAAGACTTCCCAAGATTGCCTCATCTGTGGATTGCCAGTGTCAAAGGCAACTGTTAAGAAAAGGGCCACTATTTATTGCCGTGAGATGCAGGCATCAGGAATGAAACAAAAAAGGTGAAAAATGATATAATGTTGGGACAAAAAGGACAAAGGCACAACAGAGAATTCCGGAGCAAAACTAACATATAAGAATCTAATAAGCAATGGGGAAGTAAACCATGGTAAATATGAATTCTTACATATTAAGGAATTCCCGAAGAGAGAGCATAAACTTTCATTTATGCTTTAACTCGTGAGAAATAAAAACACACAGGTAAAGGAAAATAATGTGCTGTGCAGAAAAGTCAAATTGGGTTACAGGAGCAATCATTCTACTTTCGTGAATCTATTCAGTTCCATCACTCATTTGACAGCCTGTTTTGATCTTGGAGCAGAGCTGCTTTCTACTGTAACAAGAAAGGAAGGCTTAGATTTGCAAAGTGGCCTCAAAGATTCCAAGACATTTCACTGACAGAGGGTTAGATTGAAGTGTACGTGTAAGCCTCTACAATTTAATGATAATTGATGTGTTTTCAATGGTGGTGCTTGGTGTGGCAGGATTGTTCACTAAGAGAATTCTCTGGGTGGATCAGCATCCCAGCTGTGTGCAGTTATTTTTTTAAATAAAAAACACATAGTTCCAGTGGGGGGCCCTGTACCCCAATTGTATTGATTAAGAAAATGCAAATTATCAACTATATTTGCGGCTGAGAGCTCATTCAACATAATCATATTTAAAATACATATTCTCATCTCCCTCTCTCCATCCTGTGGTCTGCCAAATTGTTGTCTTCTTTTGTCCTACTGCCTACAAGCTCACCACAAGCTACTGCAACCACCCGTATCAAGTTAAATTTATCATCCTCGTTTTCAAATCCCTCCATGGCCTCGGTCCTTCCCATCACTCATTTACTCCAGCCTCACAGTCCTCTACAATGTTTATGCCCCTTGAATTCTGGCCTCTCGGGCACCCCGATTTTTATTGTTCCGCCTGTTACCTGGCCACCAAGCTCTGAAATCCCTTCCCTTCATCTCTCAGCTTCTCTTTCTTCCTTGAAATTCCACCTTAGAACCTCTCCTCTTTAACCAAGCTTTTGACCCTGTGCCCAGATATCACCTCAAGGTGTGGCGTAAAACTTTGTTCGATCAGGTTTCTGTGAAACACCTTGGGAGATTTTTATTATGTTACGGGTGCTTTATAATCACAAGCTGCAATTGTTTTTGAATTTTGTTCGATTTACGCTCTGCACTGTGCCTACATCAGGAACAAACATCCCAATTCTCTGTAGTGGTAGTTACCTGATGCACACCCAAGTCAACTAACATTTCAAAGTCACGCGGCTGGTTTGAATTAAACATTACCCATACCTGGCCCTTTCACTTGAGTGCAGATTTTTACTGAAGGTTGGCCTTGTTGAGGATTTTGACCTTCCTGATACCCTTCACCAAAGAAGGTCATGCTGAAAGAGGTCCCTTCCATCTGCAAAATACAAAATCTTTTTAAACACCGTTTATTTCACTTCTCTGCAGATTTTCCTATTGTTACCAGAATCCAACAGCTGCTTCAGACTTCAATGTACTTTGCTGCTTTCTAAGAAGCCACTAGGGTAGCTTGGCTTAATTCATTTAAGTGCAATGGAGTGAAAATAAAACAAACACTATGGAGGGAAGTACTGGAGTCTGAATAATTTGCTAGGGCAGAGTCTGAAACAGTTTTTAACACAAATTACACCGACATAACACGTTCAAATTTTCACATGTAGCAGGGCGTCAGAGTTTCAACTTTATAAATCTTTGAAAGCGATAGAAGTTGATACAGCTGTTAAAAACATGGGATCCTAGATTTATAAATAGGGATACAAAGTATTAAAACAGAGCAAAT
Source organism: Scyliorhinus canicula (assembly GCF_902713615.1). Lineage (NCBI taxonomy): Eukaryota > Metazoa > Chordata > Chondrichthyes > Carcharhiniformes > Scyliorhinidae > Scyliorhinus > Scyliorhinus canicula. Next base: position 293,204,354 of record NC_052146.1, read on the forward strand.
GATAAATTTATATAAATCATTGATTTGGCCTCTGATAGAACAGTGCGTCTGGTTTTGGGTGCTTTATGACAAAGGTACAGAAAAGATTCATTATCACTGCTGCCTCACAGCGCCGAGGTCCCAGGTTCGATCCCGGCTCTGGGTCACTGTGTGTGGAGTTTGCACATTCTCCCTGTGTTTGTGTGGGTTTCGCCCCCACAACCCAAAGATGTGCAGGCTCGGTGGATTGGCCATGCTAAATTACCCCTTAATTTGAAAAAATTAATTGGATACTCTAAATTTGTTTAAAAAAAGATTCATTAGGATGATATCAGGATTAGAGGTTTCAATTATGTGGAGAGACTAGAAAAATGTTGGCTTTGTTATTCCATTACAACAAGGGAGTTAAGACAAGATTCTGAAAATTGCGAGATCTTGATGAAGAAAAATCATGTCTTCTGACCACTGAGCCAATAACTGAGGCACATAAATTTCTTGGCAAAAGACAAGGTTGCAGGAGGCTTTATTTCATAAAGATAGAGGGTTACAAGGACCTGGAATGGTCTAACGGTACCAGTAACAATGACAGGATAAAAATCCATAACAGCTTTTAAAAGTTAATTGGATAAAGGTTTCAAGATACTAAGTTGACAACTCTTTCGGAGACCAGGGTCATCAGCGTCAGTGGTAAAGGTTTCTTCTCCTGTTCAGAATTCTAATGTCAAACATCCTTTTTACTTCATTGAACATTTCATTTTTTTTCAGGAACTTGGATTTAATTTTAAGTAGATTAATAAAATAAGGTAGTATAATATGTTTTAATAGTGTCACAAGTAGGTTTACATTAACACTGCAATGAAGTTACTGTGCAAATCCCCTAGTCGCCACATTCCAGAGCCTGTTCGGGTACACAGAGGGAGAATTTAGAACGTCCAATTTACTTAACAAGCACGTCTTTCAGGACTTTTGGGAGGAAACAGGAACGCCTGGAGGAAACCCACGCAGACATGGGGAGAACATGCAGATTCCACACAGACAGTGACCCAAGCTGGGAATCGAACCCGGGGCCCTGGCACTGTGAAGTAACAGTGCTAACCACTGTGCTACCCTACCGACCAATACATACACACATTATCAGGATTTCGGGGTTGCACTGGGGTCTCCCTTGGTTGCAAAGTCTTGTGCTGTATGGGTAGCACGGTAGCAATGGGCAGTATGGTAGCACAGTGGTTAGCACTGTGGCTTCACAGCGCCAGGGTCCCAGGTTCAATTCTCGGCTTCAGTCACTGCCTGTGAAGTCTGCACGTTCTCCACGTGTCTGCGTGGGTTTCCTCTGGGTGCTCCGGTTTCCTCCCACAGTGCAAAGACATACAGGTTAGGTGGACTGGTCATGCTAAATTGCCCTTAGTGTCCAAAAAATGTTAGGAGGAGTTATTGGGTTACAGGGATAGGGTGGAAGTGAGGGCTTAAGTGGGTCGGTGCAGACTCGATGGGGCGAATTCCCTTCTTCTGCACTATGTGTTCTATGTCTATGTCTATTATGGGGGTGAATGTGCAATTTCTAGGGCAGCATGGTGCACAGTGGTTAGCACTGCTGCCTCCCGATGCCGAGGTCCCAGGTTTGATCCCAGCTCTGGGTCACTGTCCGTGGGGAGTTTGCACATTCTCCCCGTGTTTGCGTGGGTATCGCCCCCACAACCCAAAAGATGTGCATGCTAAATTGCCCCTTAATTTAAAAAAAAAGTGAAATTTCTCAGATGGCCTACACAATGGGTTTTCGCCTGCCATGACCCCTGTGCAACTTTACGGAAGCCCCGCCCACTCTTGCTCCAAATGAGACGCTTAAGTGGCCAATTACTGACCACCCAACCTCAATTTTCAGGCTAGCAGCAGTTTGGGGGCACGGAGAAAAGCCAAAAATTAACACTACTCAGTCCTCAGGCAGGAAGGGGAGTTGGGAGCCCTGCACCAGCAGCCTCGGTTTAACATCGAGTAACCTCCACGTCCTTAAGCTGTGGGAGTTCCCCCTGGCCTCCCCACCAACACCCCAAGCCCCTCTGCCCACCCTCCTGGGCCTCATGTCCGCACTCTGCCCCAAGACCCCCAAAACCTACCTGGGTCCTGCCTCCTGGGTCGAGAGCTCTAGGACCTGCGTGCAGTTCCAGTCCTGTCCACTGCAGCTTCTGGCGCTGCAAGGACTGTAGAATTGGGGGTCAATCCGATTGCCGTGCAGTTCTCTGACGCAGGTCTTTCTTGTGTGTGGGAGCCTGAAGCCAAATACACTCGTTGGAGCATGAAATGGCTGCAGTTCAGACAGTGCCTACAGGAGGTATTTCCCACTGACTCTTCTAATGGCGGGAAGGGAAATCCCACCGTCTGCAAAATCCTGGCTAGGGTTACACAAGCTTAATACAATAAGAAGCATAAAGGGAAGGGGAAAATTAACAAACCTGTTTTTTGGTTGGCCCTTGTCTTGTAAAATATCCAGCTGAGAAAAACTCTGGATACTACATGGTAAACAGAAGGCAATAAAAATTATTTGGAGCAGTACATTCCCAAAAGTTCAAAAGGTTACAAACGTTTTTTTAAAGAAGTTATAAATAGTACTATAATACTTTTGTGAAAATCATTGATCCAAGCCACTTACTTTGATGAGGAGTTTTCTTCCCAATCTACACCTTGTGAAGCACCAGAAGAATAAACCAGCTATCATCAGCAATATGACTGAGCCCATTCCACCCACAGCAGCATAGGCACCATATTGGACCTAGAGTTAAGCAAAGTCATCAAATGGGACTATAGCAACAAACTATAAAATATATTGAAGAAATTCCCAAAAGTTGAAAGGATGTATTCATGGGTATAACCATAAAGTTTTGGCACGCTGGCACAGTGGTTAGCACTGCTGCCTCACAGCGTCACGGACCTGTGTCTGCGTGGGTTTCCTCCGGGTGCTCCAGTTTCCTCCCACAGTGCAAAGATGCGCCGGTTAGGTGGATTGGCCATTCTGAATTGCCCCTTAGTGTCCAAAAGGTTAAGTGGATAGGGCGGAGGATTTGGCCCAGAATAGGGTGCTCTTTCATAGGGTCGTTGCAGGCTCGATGGGCCGAACGGCCTCCTTCTGCACTGTAGGGATTCTATTGGTCTAAAAAATTCTTTACTTTAGAAGTGCTGTCCATCAATTGAAAATAACTGCTGGAGTTTGCACATTCTTCCTGTGTCTGCATGGGTCTCACCCTAACCCAAAAGATGTGCAGAGAAGGTGTATTGGCCACGCTAAATTGCCCCTTAATTGGGGAAAAAAAAATTGGATACTCGAAATTTACTTTTAAAAATTGAAAATAGATGTGTTCAACCAAACAGATTAGACTCCAAATTGCTGCTGCAATCTGAAATTCCCTCAAGATCACGTTCTCCCTTTTCTCTTTTGTTCTCTCTCTCCAGTCGTGATACTGACAACACACAAGACAAATGAAATGGAGGTGGGCTGCCTATAGTAAGCTTTCTTGTAAAATAACATTAATGGTCTTCTTTAGTAACTTACAAATCATTTAATTTTTCTGACGTGTGTATGCGTGCGCATGTTCAGGTTTTCTCCATTGTATTCGTCAGTAATATCCTTTCTTTAATATTTTGATTCTTTTATCCATTATTGAATGGAGATGATCTTTTACATCACTACTGAGGAATCCTGCGTCATTATTCTCCTCCTCTCGCCCACCCCACTTTTGTATTAACATGCTTCCCACCTCTAACTTTTCACTGTTGAAGAGTCGTTTACACCCAGTGAACCTGACTGTTCCCTTCACAGATGCTTCTCGAACTGACAAATGTTTGCTGCAGTTTTTTTGTTTGGAGATCTACCCCCTTGTATTGGAGCCAGAAGTGCTCATACAGAGTCCACATAAGGCCATAAAGCTGAACGGGCATCTCTTTTTTTTTGGCAGCAGAGAAAAAATTCCAACAATATTACGCAGGTTCTGTAGCAACAGCCAACTCCACATGGTGAACTATTATAGCAAGTAAAACAGCCTCAGCTTTGCGGGTTGAAATCATGAGAATTGCATTTTACCTAATTTCTAAACATCTAAGCCATAGTCAATGAAAATTCAAGTATTAAGAAACAAAAAGCAAACAGACCAGGAACTCCAATGCAGAGATAGACGATTTAAGCAGACTAAAAATGTACTTACAGGACTTTCCTTTAAGTTCTCATGCAGGTAACGCTGTGTGCGTTTGACGACAGAAGCATCGGACCCCATGAATGGGATAGCATATTGATTCATTATATTACTGTAAAATACTGAACCTCTGTGGAGAAAAAATAGCATCAAGTTCAAGGAAGCCTTTGGCCAAGTATGTATGCTTACAGCACAGAATGAAAACCAATAGCTTTTCCAAACAAACATTTTTAAAAACTGCTTCATCACGGAGAATAGCCATCTTTTTGTACCTGTCCCCTATCGCTAACTAAATACACCTCTCTTCTCCCTCAAAAACACACGCACATACCATTGTACCTTTTATTCAGAACTTTTCATCACTGGCATACTCTTTATCTAGAAACGTAACATTTTATATTTTAAACACAGTTCATTTAAAAAAAGCACATTAGAATTAAGTAAATGATGAGTCAGATCTATAAATGACTCGCCATTTCGAATTCTGAACCAATAGTTTTCCTCGTGGTAAATCTAGATCCAGTCACACATTGTATAAAACATTCACTTTGTGTTCGTATAAACACAAGTGTGCACCCCAAAGAAAATTAGGGGACCAAAGTGAAAAAGATAAATACTGTTGCTAGCCAGAAATAAAAATATACACATTCAGGCATATTGTTCACTGTGGCAAAGGGAAGGCGAGGCGGAAACATCCAGAGCTTTTTCTGAAAGTGTTAGAGGCTCAAAATCAGGTAATATTTCTACAATTTAGAGAAATGGCTAACTTAAAGCTGTTACATATTTTTGTTCTCAAATGCACTATCGCTTTTGAAAGCAACATAACTGAAAGTTACTTGTATGCATTTACAGCTGTATCTTTTTTCAAAATTCATTATTTAGGGAATGTGAGCGTCGCTAGTTAGGCCAGCATTTATTGCCCATTCCTAGTTACCCTTCAGAAGGTGGCGGTGAGCTGCCTTCCTTCAGGTGTAGGTACACCCACTGTGCTGTGAGGGAGGGAGCTTCAGGATGTTGCCCCAGCGACAGTGAAGGAGCGTGATATATTTCCAAGTCCGTGTGGTGAGCAACTTGAAGGGGAACCTCCAGGCGTTGGGGTTCCCAGGTATCTGCTGCTCTTGTCCTCCTAGAAGGTAAAGGTCATGGGTTTGGAAGGTGCTGTCTCAGGAAACTTGGTGAGTTACTGCAGTGCATCTTGTAGATGGTACACACGGCTGCCATTGTTTGTTGGTGGTGGAGGGATTGAATGTTTGTGGAAGAGGGAGCAATCCTCAACTTGATGTTTGTGGAAGGGAGAGCAATCTTCAATTTAATCAAATGAAGCAACATTATAATTTGCTTCCATTGCGGGTATAATTTACAATCTGTATGCAAAATTGTAATGTACAACAGTCAACAGAGTACAAAGCGTAATCACCCACAGAAAGCACATTCTGCTGCAGTGCACAGTACTTCTGTTACTTCATCAACAGATTTTCAGAAGAATTTCTCTTTTCTCACCTTCGTCTCAGTTTGGTCCCGATAACTGGGAGGGGTTTATGTCCAAGCTGCCTCCTTAGTTTCCTCAGATTGTCCTGATCAGACATTCCATGGACGGCCGACTGCCAAGTTCCATCATGAAAACTGGCCCCCTATTAAAATAGAAACTGTTCTCACCAGCGGAAAACACAAACTAAAGAGCTCTGAAACAATGAAAACCTTTTCTTAATCAGCCTGCCCAATTCATATTGAAAATACAATGCATTCCTTTATCAAATATTTGCCAAGGCCCATTGTCACCTGCCATATAATTACTGGAAAATTCATATAGAATAACATCCACGAAGGGGGCAGAAACTATCTGAAAATGAAATGAAATGAAAATCGCTTATTGTCACAAGTAGGCTTCAAATGAAGTTACAGTGAAAAGCCCCTAGTCGCCACATTCCGGCGCCTGTTCGGGAATTGAACCGGCCTGCCTTGGTCTGCTTTCAAAGCCAGCGATTTAGCCCACTGTGCTAAACCAGCCCCTGCTATAAGGACTTGTTGTGCACAAGTTGTATGCTGTATTTATTTACTTAACAGTGAATACATTTCAAAAGTAATTCATTCATAGAACATAGAACAGTACAGCACAGAACAGGCCCTTCAGCCCTCGATGTTGTGCCGAGCAATGATCACCCTACTCAAACCCACGTATCCACCCTATACCCGTAACCCAACAACCCCCCCCTTAACCTTACTTTTTTTTTAGGACACTACGGGCAATTTAGCATGGCCAATCCACCTAACCCGCACATCTTTGGACTGTGGGAGGAAACCGGAGCACCCGGAGGAAACCCACGCACACACGGGGAGGACGTACAGACTCCGCACAGGCAGTGACCCAGCCAGGAATCGAACCTGGGACCCTGGAGCTGTGAAGCATTTATGCTAACCACCATGCTACCGTGCTGCTCAAGAGATGCGATGCATTGGCCGGGAATCGAACCCGGGCCTCCCGCGTGGCAGGCGAGAATTCTACCACTGAACCACCAATGCAAAGTACTTCACTGTGAAGATTTTGAGGATGATTCAGGTTGGAAAGTGGAAAAGCAATAAATTAACTAAAAACTTCTCAAAGCGCATTCCTCCATCAAAATCATCCTAAAATGAATAGTTTTTAAATAAAGAGATCCAGGTTGGGGGGTTAAAAGATTAAAAACCAGGGCAGCACGGTGGCGCAGTGGTTAGCAGTGCTGACTACGGCGCTGAGGACCCGGGTTCGAATCACGGCCCTGGGTCACTGTCCGTGTGGAGTTTGCACATTCTCCCAGTGTCTGCGTGGGTTTCACCCCCACAACCCAAAAATGTGCAGGGTAGGTGGATTGGCCATGCTAAGTTGCCCCTTAATTGGAAAAAAAACAATTGGGTACTCTAATTTAAAAAAAAAGAAATTTAAAAAAAAGATTAAAAACGTAATAAATGATGAAAATGTACCCGAAACTCTGTGGGGGGTGGTGGTAGTGATGTGGCAATGTCACTGGACTGGCAATCCAGATGCTCGGAGGACACGGGTTCAAATTCCACCACAGTAGCTGGTAGAATGTACTTGAGGGAAGAAAATCTGCGATCCTTGCATGGGTCTGGCTTACATGTGATTGTAGACCCACAGCAATGTGGCTGACTCTTAACTCCCTGGTGAAGTGGTCAAGTCACTCACTTCAAGGGCAATTAGGGATCAGCCAAAAAATGCTAGCCTTACCAGCGAGATACCCACTTCCCACAAAATAAGTTTTAAAAATCACAAGTGCATGTTTAAACGCCAGAACAAGGAGTTAATTTGATACAAAAAATTCAGAAAGTAAGATGGTTAATAGTCAGCGATGATAATTGAAGTTGTGCACATACATGCACCTCCAGCAAGTGTAATGTACCATTCTCCCCAGCATTGTCCGAAAGCACCAGATCCTGACTCAACCACAAGCAACACAAAGCTAACATAACAGCTGTTTTTTACCATTGGTTAATTGGATGGATACAAATCTCCAATAGTACAAATGCCAGAATTGACCATTTCAAGAACATTGTGACTCAGAAAAACACGGTCACTATTCAAAAGAGACAAACCTCAGGTCCAGTTTTTATTAATACGAAGCTTTCAACAGCAGTCAGAGTACCTAGAAGGTAACAAAATAAATGCATGGATGAATAAAAATTCTCTAATGCCCCCGCCTTGGAAAAGAATCCCAAATCACTGTTCAATTATACCCTAAAAGATTTTGTGAACCATCAACTAAAGTTAGGTTGCACTTGAGGCTGTTAAACCATAAGTGTTCAAAACTATATATTTTTTCCAATTAAGGGGCAAATGTAGCGTGGCCAATCTACCTAGCCTGCACATATTTGGGTTGTGGGGGCGAGATCCACGCAGACACAGGGAGAATGTGCAAACTCCACACGGACAGTGACCCGGGCCGGGATTGAACCCGGGTCCTCGGCGCCGTGAGGAAGCATTGCTAACCACTGTGCCGTGCCCACCATTTGAACTATAAACAGAGTTTGATGAACTTACAATTTCTCAATCTGGAGACAAAAAGGCGAGAAAGAGCAAATATTCAAGGTTCTTAAAGAGAACAGAGAAGCTGAACCCGGATAATTGCCACATGGTCTAAAACCAGTGGACATAGCCCATGGTTTATAAAAGAGTAGATGGCAGAAACTGGTTAGATTTAACTACACAGAGACTTGTTAATGTCTGGAATTAACTGACCAGGCAGATAAATGTACAAAAAAAGGGGAAAGTGGACATATAGTTAAGGAAATGAACAATTGAGAGTATGTTTTTCAGCTATATATAAAAATGTACAGCAGAGGGCAGCAGAGCAGAGCTACTGATCAGCTGTTCTGGGGAAATTTGCATACGTGCAGTGCGGTCAGCCTAAGTTGAAGGTGAACCTGCGAAGAAGACCCAAGGAGTTTGAGTAAAGGCAAGCAACCAGCAGAGGGCAGCAGAGCAGAGCTACTGATCAGCTGTTCTGGGGAAATTTGCATACGTGCAGTGCGGTCAGCCTAAGTTGAAGGTGAACCTGCGAAGAAGACCCAAGGAGTTTGAGTAAAGGCAAGCAACCAGCAGAGGGCAGCAGAGCAGAGCTACTGATCAGCTGTTCTGGGGAAATTTGCATACGTGCAGTGCGGTCAGCCTAAGTTGAAGGTGAACCTGCGAAGAAGACCCAAGGAGTTTGAGTAAAGGCAAGCAACCAGCAGAGGGCAGCAGAGCAGAGCTACTGATCAGCTGTTCTGGGGAAATTTGCATACGTGCAGTGCGGTCAGCCTAAGTTGAAGGTGAACCTGCGAAGAAGACCCAAGGAGTTTGAGTAAAGGCAAGCAACCAGCAGAGGGCAGCAGAGCAGAGCTACTGATCAGCTGTTCTGGGGAAATTTGCATACGTGCAGTGCGGTCAGCCTAAGTTGAAGGTGAACCTGCGAAGAAGACCCAAGGAGTTTGAGTAAAGGCAAGCAACCAGCAGAGGGCAGCAGAGCAGAGCTACTGATCAGCTGTTCTGGGGAAATTTGCATACGTGCAGTGCGGTCAGCCTAAGTTGAAGGTGAACCTGCGAAGAAGACCCAAGGAGTTTGAGTAAAGGCAAGCAACCAGCAGAGGGCAGCAGAGCAGAGCTACTGATCAGCTGTTCTGGGGAAATTTGCATACGTGCAGTGCGGTCAGCCTAAGTTGAAGGTGAACCTGCGAAGAAGACCCAAGGAGTTTGAGTAAAGGCAAGCAACCAGCAGAGGGCAGCAGAGCAGAGCTACTGATCAGCTGTTCTGGGGAAATTTGCATACGTGCAGTGCGGTCAGCCTAAGTTGAAGGTGAACCTGCGAAGAAGACCCAAGGAGTTTGAGTAAAGGCAAGCAACCAGCAGAGGGCAGCAGAGCAGAGCTACTGATCAGCTGTTCTGGGGAAATTTGCATACGTGCAGTGCGGTCAGCCTAAGTTGAAGGTGAACCTGCGAAGAAGACCCAAGGAGTTTGAGTAAAGGCAAGCAACCAGCAGAGGGCAGCAGAGCAGAGCTACTGATCAGCTGTTCTGGGGAAATTTGCATACGTGCAGTGCGGTCAGCCTAAGTTGAAGGTGAACCTGCGAAGAAGACCCAAGGAGTTTGAGTAAAGGCAAGCAACCAGCAGAGGGCAGCAGAGCAGAGCTACTGATCAGCTGTTCTGGGGAAATTTGCATACGTGCAGTGCGGTCAGCCTAAGTTGAAGGTGAACCTGCGAAGAAGACCCAAGGAGTTTGAGTAAAGGCAAGCAACCAGCAGAGGGCAGCAGAGCAGAGCTACTGATCAGCTGTTCTGGGGAAATTTGCATACGTGCAGTGCGGTCAGCCTAAGTTGAAGGTGAACCTGCGAAGAAGACCCAAGGAGTTTGAGTAAAGGCAAGCAACCAGCAGAGGGCAGCAGAGCAGAGCTACTGATCAGCTGTTCTGGGGAAATTTGCATACGTGCAGTGCGGTCAGCCTAAGTTGAAGGTGAACCTGCGAAGAAGACCCAAGGAGTTTGAGTAAAGGCAAGCAACCAGCAGAGGGCAGCAGAGCAGAGCTACTGATCAGCTGTTCTGGGGAAATTTGCATACGTGCAGTGCGGTCAGCCTAAGTTGAAGGTGGTTTGTGGAGGGGCTGTTGGCAACTGACAGTTAAACCCGAAACACTTTGTGAGTGTTTCCCACCCTACCTCCTCCTCTAACCAACCCCCCCCCACCCCACGGTGGTTGGGAAGCGGGAGCAGGGGCCTGTCGTGAAGGTGAGTGAGTGCCTTTAAATTTGCTTACCTTTCAGCAGGATCAGGGTTTGAGGTAATATCAGGTAAGCTCTTCCTTTCTTTTTCTTTTTCTTGTTTTTTTTTTTTTTTAATCTAGAGGGGATGTCAGGGAAGGCAGTACAATGCTCCTCCTGCAGAATGTTTGAGGTGAGGGACGCCGTCAGTGTCCCTGCTGATTTCATCTGTGGGAAGTGCACCCAACTCCAGCTCCTCAAAAACCGTGTTAGGGACCTGGAGCTTGAGCTGGATGAACTTCGGATCATTCGGGAGGCAGAGGGGGTCATAGATAGGAGCTTCAGGGAAGTAGTTACACCAAAGACTGGAGATAGATGGGTAACTGTAAGAGGGACTGGGAAGAAGCAGTCAGTGCAGGGACCCCCTGCGGTCGTTCCCCTGAGTAACAAGTATACCGTTTTGGATACTTGTGGGGGGGACGACTTACCAGGGGTAAGCCATGGGGTACGGGCCTCTGGCACGGAGTCTGTCCCTGTTGCTCAGAAGGGAAGGGGGGAAAGGAGTAGAACATTAGTAATTGGGGACTCAATAGTCAGGGGCACAGATAGGAGATTTTGTGGGAGCGAGAGAGACTCACGTTTGGTATGTTGCCTCCCAGGTGCAAGGGTACGTGATGTCTCGGATCGTGTTTTCCGGGTCCTTAAGGGGGAGGGGGAGCAGCCCCAAGTCGTAGTCCACATTGGCACTAACGACATAGGTAGGAAAGGGGACAAGGATGTCAGGCAGGCCTTTAGGGAGCTAGGATGGAAGCTCAGAGCGAGAACAAACAGAGTTGTTATCTCTGGGTTGTTGCCCGTGCCACGTGATAGTGAGATGAGGAATAGGGAGAGAGAGCAATTAAACACGTGGCTACAGGGATGGTGCAGGCGGGAGGGATTCAGATTTCTGGATAACTGGGGCTCTTTCTGGGGAAGGTGGGACCTCTATAGACAGGATGGTCTACATCTGAACCTGAGGGGCACCAATATCCTGGGGGGGAGATTTGTTAGTACTCTTTGGGGGGGTTTAAACTAATTCAGCAGGGGCATGGGAACCTGGATTGTAGTTTTGGGGTGCGAGAGATTGAGAGTAGAGAGGTCAGGAGCACAGTTTTGACTTCGCAGGAGGGCGGCAGTGTTCAGGTCTGTGGTTTGAAGTGTGTCTATTTCAATGCCAGGAGTATACGAAATAAGGTAGGGGAACTGGCAGCATGGGTTGGTACCTGGGACTTCGATGTTGTGGCCATTTCAGAGACATGGATAGAGCAGGGACAGGAATGGTTGTTGCAGGTTCCGGGGTTTAGGTGCTTTAGTAAGGTCAGAGAAGGGGGCAAAAGAGGGGGAGGTGTGGCGCTGCTAGTCAAGGACAGTATTACGGTGGTAGAAAGGATGCAAGATGGGGACTCTTCTTCCGAGGTAGTATGGGCTGAGGTTAGAAACAGGAAAGGAGAGGTCACCCTGTTGGGAGTTTTCTATAGGCCACCTAATAGTTCTAGAGATGTAGAGGAAAGGATGGCGAAGATGATTCTGGAAAAGAGCGAAAGTAACAGGGTAGTTGTTATGGGAGACTTTAACTTTCCTAATATTGACTGGAAAAGATATAGTTCGAGTACATTGGATGGGTCGTTCTTTGTACAATGTGTGCAGGAGGGTTTTCTGACACAATATGTTGACAGGCCAACAAGAGGTGAGGCCACTTTGGATTTGGTTTTGGGTAATGAACCAGGCCAGGTGTTAGATCTGGAGGTAGGTGAACACTTTGGAGACAGTGACCACAATTCGGTGACCTTTACGTTAGTGATGGAAAGGGATAAGTATACCCCGCAGAGCAAGAGTTATAGCTGGGGGAAGGGCAATTATGATGCCATTAGACATGACTTAGGATGTGTTGGTTGGAGAAGTAGGCTGCAAGGGTTGGGCACACTGGATATGTGGAGCTTGTTCAAGGAACAGCTATTGCATGTTCTTGATAAGTACGTACCAGTCAGGCAGGGAGGAAGGGGTCGAGCGAGGGAACCGTGGTTTACCAAAGAAGTGGAATCTCTTGTTAAGAGGAAGAAGGAGGCCTATGTGAAGATGAGGCGTGAAGTTTCAGTTGGGGCGCTTGATAGTTACAAGGAAGCGAGGAAGGATCTAAAGAGAGAGCTGAGACGAGCAAGGAGGGGACATGAGAAGTCTTTGGCAGGTAGGATCAAGGAAAACCCAAAAGCTTTCTATAGGTATGTCAGGAATAAAAGAATGACTAGGGTAAGAGTAGGGCCAGTCAAGGACAGTGGTGGGAAGTTGTGTGTGGAGGCTGAGGAGATAAGCGAGATACTAAATGAATACTTTTCGTCAGTATTCACTCAGGAAAAAGATAATATTGTGGAGGAGAATGCTGAGACCCAGGCTATTAGAATAGATGGCATTGAGGTGCGTAGGGAAGAAGTGTTGGCAATTCTGGACAAGGTGAAAATAGATAAGTCCCCGGGGCCGGATGGGATTTATCCTAGGATTCTCTGGGAAGCCAGGGAAGAGATTGCTGAGCCTTTGGCTTTGATTTTTAGGTCATCATTGGCTACAGGAATAGTGCCAGAGGACTGGAGGATAGCAAATGTGGTCCCTTTGTTCAAGAAGGGGAGTAGAGATAACCCCGGTAACTATAGGCCGGTGAGCCTAACGTCTGTGGTGGGTAAAGTCTTGGAGATGATTATAAAAGATACGATTTATAATCATCTAGATAGGAATAATATGATTAGGGATAGTCAGCATGGTTTTGTGAAGGGTAGGTCATGCCTCACAAACCTTATCGAGTTCTTTGAGAAGGTGACTGAACAGGTAGACGAGGGTAGAGCAGTTGATGTGGTGTATATGGATTTCAGTAAAGCGTTTGATAAGGTTCCCCATGGTCGGCTATTGCAGAAAATACGGAGGCTGGGGATTGAGGGTGATTTAGAGATGTGGATCAGAAATTGGCTAGTTGAAAGAAGACAGAGAGTGGTAGTTGATGGGAAATGTTCAGAATGGAGTTCAGTTACGAGTGGCGTACCACAAGGATCTGTTCTGGGGCCGTTGCTGTTTGTCATTTTTATAAATGACCTAGAGGAGGGCGCAGAAGGATGGGTGAGTAAATTTGCAGACGACACTAAAGTCGGTGGAGTTGTAGACAGTGCGGAAGGATGTTGCAGGTTACAGAGGGACATAGATAAGCTGCAGAGCTGGGCTGAGAGGTGGCAAATGGAGTTTAATGTGGAGAAGTGTGAGGTGATTCACTTTGGAAAGAATAACAGGAATGCGGAATATTTGGCTAATGGTAAAATTCTTGGTAGTGTGGATGAGCAGAGGGATCTCGGTGTCCATGTACATAGATCCCTGAAAGTTGCCACCCAGGTTGATAGGGTTGTGAAGAAGGCCTATGGTGTGTTGGCCTTTATTGGTAGAGGGATTGAGTTCCGGAGCCATGAGGTCATGATGCAGCTGTACCAAACTCTGGTACGGCCGCATTTGGAGTATTGCGTACAGTTCTGGTCGCCTCATTATAGGAAGGACGTGGAAGCTTTGGAACGGGTGCAGAGGAGATTTACCAGGATGTTGCCTGGTATGGAGGGAAAATCTTATGAGGAAAGGCTGATGGACTTGAGGTTGTTTTCTTTAGAGAGAAGAAGGTTAAGAGGTGACTTAATAGAGGCATACAAAATGATCAGAGGGTTAGATAGGGTGGACAGCGAGAGCCTTCTCCCGCGGATGGAGGTGGCTAGCACGAGGGGACATAGCCTTAAATTGAGGGGTAATAGATATAGGACAGAGGTCAGAGGTGGGTTTTTTACGCAAAGAGTGGTGAGGCCGTGGAATGCCCTACCTGCAACAGTAGTGAACTCGCCAACATTGAGGGCATTTAAAAATTTATTGGATAAGCATATGGATGATAAGGGCATAGTGCAGGTTAGATGGCCTTTAGTTTTTTTTTTTTCCATGTCGGTGCAACATCGAGGGCCGAAGGGCCTGTACTGCGCTGTATCGTTCTATGTTCTATGTTCTATGTTATATAAACGAATAATAAAAGAATTGAATAAGACACAGTTTAATAAGTCAATTATTGGATTTAACATAAAAACATAGAAGAAGCAGGAGGAGGCCATTCGGCCTTTCGAGCCTGCTCTGCCATTCATTATGATCATGGCTGATCAAGTTCAATACCCTGATTCCACCTTCACCCCCCATATTCTTCTAGCCCCAAGAGCTATATCTAATTCCTTCTTGAAATTACACAACCTGGTCTCAGCTATTTTCTGTGGTAGAGAATTCCACAGATTCACCACTCTGAGTGAAGAAAGTTCTCCTCAACTTAGTCCTAAAACATTGACCCCCCTCATCCTCAAACTATGATCCCTAGTTCTGGACTCTCCCACCATCAGGAACGTTCTTTCTGAATCTACTCTGTCTAATCCTGTCCGAAATTTGTAAGTTTCTATGAGATCCCCTCTCACTCTTCTAAAGCCTGTCATGGGAATGTCACTTTTAGAAATATTTGTCTGCTCAAGTGGCTGTCGTGATGTCAGAGTGTGGGTGGAGCGGAGCTTTGGCTTTGCTTTTTAGTTTCACTTTGAGGACAAGCTTGGGTGTGTCTGTTTTTTGGTTTTGTTTTAGTGTTGGAGTTGCAACCAACCAATTTTGATCTCTTTCATCTAGAGACTATCTCTAGATCATTTGGTGAATTTTGAGTGATAACTGCTTTCAGTAGAGAATTTAAACCAGATGTACTTCTGTAAAAAGGATTTTTGTCTTATGGATGTTAAAAGGAAAGTCTAAGGATTACTTAGAGTGTTGTATTCTTTGGGGGGTGTATTTGAATTGATGGTTGCTAAGATGTTCACTGTATGTTTTAAAAAGGTTAACTGAGTTCATAGAATAAACATTGTTTTGCTTTAAAAATTACTTTTAGATTTTCTGCTGCACCACACCTGTAGTGGGCCGTATGCTCCCCATAACCGCAATCTATTAAAAGTTGTGGGTCAGGTGAACTCCATGATACACTTTGGGGTTCTCTAAACCCGGGTCCATAACAAATTGGGGGCTCGAGCGGGATAAAAGTCTATCTATTGGATTGGCTTAGTGAACTTAAAGACAGTGAGGGGTGAGCATATTGTGGGTGCTTTTAAGGTGTGGTATTTCAGTTTAAGTAGGGAGTGTGTTATGGACAATGGCTCTTTCAGAGGCTTTGAAGTTTTTGGGGGTGAAGACGGTGTGGAGGTCAACTGTTGCCTGACACACCTAATAGGTAGAGGATAGTTATTTAGGATAAATATTAAGCCCCAGTTTTCATCTCAAAACATAATAGTTTACAAAACAGCATGACACAGCATAACACTTTAACTGATTTAATGAATACATTTTTAAAGACAGTGTCCAAGGACAGAGCAGGATCCATAGCAACAGCATGGCATGACAAGGTAACATGAAGGCTCTATTGTTATAACAGCTAAGCCAGCAAAAGACCAGTTCAAACTGGCCTTGATAACAGCACAATATCGCATTCTTTAACATATATAAGTATGCAGATACGAAACAATTAGAACTAAGTTGCATATTAAAGATGGACAGCTTGCTGTCAAATTTAACCCAAACCAATTAGGATTATATTGGGGTGTGATTAGATGGCTTAAGACAGATATGAAACAGTATAGATGTAAGTTTTGTTCGGCCATTTTTAGGTGTTGAAGCTGGAGCTGGATCATTAGCTGGATTTATTTCTCTCTCTCTTTCTTGAATCATTCATACTTTGATCTGAACTATTCACTGTCTCCCTGTATTCATATTTCATTTTTAGACTTTGACTTTTAAAAGTTATGCGAGCTGTTTGCCTAAGCAAGAAGATAATTTCTATGATTCTTTGAAAGCTTCAAATTGTTTATGAATTGCCTTTTAAATGACTTTCAAATTGTAATCAATAGGTTTGGGTTAAATTTGACAGCAAGCTGTCCATCTTTAATATGCAACTTAGTTCTAATTGTTTCGTATCTGCATACTTATGGACAGAGACTAAAAACAGGCTTTCAGAGTTGGCAAAAACATTGCACTTAACATTACCTGACAAAATGTGAAAAGGTGAGGTAATTATAGCGGTGGCTAAGCATTTAAAATTGCCCGAGATACAGTTTGACTCATTGGAAATAGCAAAAATTCAGTTACAAATTAAACAAATGAAACATGAGAAAAAATTTAAAGCAGCTTGAATAAGAAAGAGAGAGAGAGGAAAAAGAAAAAGAGAAGAAAGGAAAACAGAAAGAATAGCCCTAGCAGAACAAAAAGAAAGTGAAAGGGAGATACAGATCAGGGAAAAAGATAAAGAGAGAGAGTTTGAACTTCAGAAAATGTCCATGAAACATGACAGTCAGTTAAAATTGGCGGACATAAAGGGAAACGTACAGTTGGATGATAGTAATGAGGATAGTGAGAAAGAGCGTCATAATCGAAGGCTTGGTGGGAATCTATTTAAATATATCCACGCAGTGCCAAGGTTTGATGAGAAGGAGGTAGAAGCGTTTTTCATTTCATTTGAGAAGGTAGCTAAACAAATAAAATGGCCACAGGACATGTGGGTTTTACTGATTCAAAAAAAGCTGGTAGGTAGGGCTAGTGAAGTGTTTGCATCACTATTGGAGGAGGTATCTGGGACGTATGAGCAGGTGATAAAATCCATCTTAGGTGCATATGAACTAGTGCCTGATGCTTACAGACAAAGGTTTAGAAATTTAAGGAAAGAATTTGGTCAAACATACATGGAGTTTGAAAGGATCAAACAGAGTAATTTTGATAGGTGGATAAGGGCTTTGAAAATAGACCAAACGTATGAAGCTCTCAGAGAACTTATGCTTTTGGAGGAGTTTAAAAATTCAATTCCTGATGTTGTGAGAACTCATGTTGAAAAGCAGACGGTTAAAACTGCAAGGTTAGCAGCAGAAATGACAGATGATTATGAATTAGTTCATAAATCAAAGCTTGGTTTCCGACATCAGTTTCAGCCTACGAGGGATAGAAACTGGGGACATGAGAAATACTTAAGTGGTAAAGGTGAAGGTAATCTGATGGGAGATAATAAGGAGAGTGTACCTTAGATTACAAAAGAAATCCAGGAGGGTGGAAGAGACATGAAAAGTTTAAAATGTTTTCACTGTAATAAACTAGGCTTTGTAAAGTCAGTGGTGGAAGAAAAGCACTGGGAAGGCTGATATGGTAAAA
Organism: Scyliorhinus canicula; assembly: GCF_902713615.1. Classification (NCBI taxonomy): domain Eukaryota; kingdom Metazoa; phylum Chordata; class Chondrichthyes; order Carcharhiniformes; family Scyliorhinidae; genus Scyliorhinus; species Scyliorhinus canicula. The sequence continues at coordinate 293,221,996 of NC_052146.1, forward strand.
CAGGATAAGACAGTAGGGTTTGTTAAAGTGGTAAATGAAAGCCCACGTGAAGCGAAGGAGATGCAAAAGATTGTACAGCCTGATCAAGAGATGATTGATAAGAAGGTGCCAGATCTCTTTAAAGAATTTACTTGTGTGGGTAAAGTTTACTTATGTGTATCAGGAGGAGCAGGTAAAGAAGTCACAATTTTAAGAGATACGGGTAAGAGATCTTTAATGGTAAGAGATGAGGAGTTATGTAGTTTGGGAAAAATATTGCCAGAAAAGGTGGTAATATGTGGAATTCAGGGTGAGAAGAGTAGTGTTCCATTATATAAGGGTAAAGTTGGAAAGTCCAGTGAAGAGTGGTGAAGTGGTAGTAGGAGTAATAGAGAAACTACGTTGTCCAGGAATACAGTTTATCTTGGGTAATGATATAGCTGGATCGCAGGTGGGAGTGATGCCTACTGTGATTGATAAGCCAGTGGAAAATCAGACAACTGCACTCTCACCATAGCAAGAACATAATTTCTTAGATAAGGACACTAAAACTGTTTACAATACTCCAGATGTGGCATCACCAATGCTCGATACAATTGTAGTAAAACACTCTATTCCTATAATCAAGTTCTCTCGCTATGAAGGTCAGCAGACTATTTGTCTTCTTTACTGCCTGCACACTTACTTTCAGCGACTGATGCACGAGGACATCAAGGTCTCGCTGAGTATCCACCTCTCTCAATTTACACCGTTCAAATAATAATCCGCCTTCCTATTTTTGCTGCTGAAGCGAATAACCTCACATTTATCCACATTATACTGCATCTAGCAAGCATGAGCCCACGCACTCGACCTCTCCAAATCCCGCTGAAGAATCTCTGCATCCTCCTCACAGCTCACCCTCCCGCCCAACTTTGTACCAGCTGCAAATTTGGAGATAATACATTTAGTTCCCTCGTTAAATCATTAATACACAATATGAAGAGTTGGGGTCCTAGCACAGATCTTTGCGGTACCCCACTAGTCACTGCCTGCCAATCAGAAAAAGACCCACTTATTCCAACTTTTTGCTTCCCGTCTGCTAACCAGCTTTCTATCCATCTCAAGACACTACCCGCCATCCCATTCCCTTTTCCAATGATGGAAGGAATTCTATATCCCAGTTATCCAAATAATCTTACCTGGGTGCCTAACAGAATTCCGCGCATCTCCAGAAGTGGATTTTTATGCAATGTAGAACTAGAACCAAGTGATTAAGAAATCATTGGAAATTAAAGGTTACATTAATTTTTAATTTAAACTAATGATTAAACTATTCTCCAGGTGTCCACAGAAATTAGATCAGCTTGGTTTGCCTGAACTGGGATCTTTCATCTGGACATACATCAGATTATTTAAAAAGTAGATAGATTAATATTGGATTACACTGTGGTAGTCCAAACAGATACCAAGTTGGGTACTGGCTTCTTCAGAAGGTTACCCTAGTTGTACGTTTCAGGTTACTCTCCCAGGGAACCCGGTTGAAGGCTGGCAGATACATGTTACCATTACAGCCTTTGCCAAAAGATGCTCAGCATCCAGATGGTTCCCTGTGTTGAAGTACAACTCAAGTTGGCACATCAGCAATGTTTTTTGCCAGCTGAATACCTTTCTTCTTTCACCACTGGGCTCATCTTCCTTCAGCAACTAATTACCTGATGTACACTCAAGTCAACTATCATTTGCATTTGAACATGGGACTCAAAAATCTCCAACGGGCAATTTGGCACTATTACGCTACGTTATTGATTAACACCATGATTTTAAAAGAACATCCATGTGTGCACATGTGGTTACATTCCAGCAAGCGGAAGATTACACTTGACACTTAGAATTGTTCATTACCAGAAAAGTCTACCTTGTTTCTGGCATTTGTCTTAGAAATTAATTTGACACTGAATATAGAAGCAGCATTCAGTTGAGATATACAATGCATTGGTGCATCAACAAAATACATTATAAAATGATATATGGTTCAAAATTCACAAATGGTGTAAGGATCAAAATGTGTTTAAATGACATTGAAGAATTTGGGTGCTCTATAATATTTGGATTGCCAAAGTTGTAGAGTTTATCATCTGTAAATTACTGATTGCAAATTACCTTTCAACTGGTTCCTGGTATACAGTATACCCATATCGGCTGGAATTGAATCAAACCCACAGCTTCCAACTATATATACTCCTTTTTCAGCAGCTTGATGGTCATATTTCAGTTGCATGCCTTCCAAAAACTGTGAATGACAAAACATTGCAAGTTTTGCTTTTGTTTTATTTGGAAAGTTACTCCGCGAGATTAGTCATGAGACACATCAACTCCATACTTCCAAACTGCTTTGATTCACTGCAATTCACATACCACCACAACCGGTCAGGCGCTATCTCCCTGGTCCTACACTCATCCCTGGAGCATCTCGACAACAAGGACTCCTACGTCACACTCCTATTTATTGACTCAGCTCCATTTTCAACACCATAATCCCAGCCAAGCTCATATCAAAGCTCCAAAACCTAGGACTTGGCTCCTCCCTCTGCAACTGGATCCTCGGCTTCCTGACCCATAGACCACAATCAATAAGAATAAACAACAACATCTCCTCCATGATAGTCCTCAATACCGGGGCCCAGCAAGGCTGCGTACGTAGCCCCCTACTATACTCCTTATGATGTGGAGATGCCGGCGTTGGACTGGGGTGAGCACAGTAAGAAGTCTTACAACACCAGGTTGACAAGCAGACAAGATCCCGAAAGGACCTCTCTCTCTGCATCTTTGATGATTTGATTGCCTGCAGGTGCTCGCATTCCGGGGCATCTCTGACTGTGTCTATATAAACATTTCTGGAACAAGCCTTTCCATTCACCTGAAGAAGGAGCCGTGCTCCGAAAGCTCGTGTTTGAAACAAACCTGTTGGACTTTAACCTGGTGTTGTAAGACTTCTTACTGTGCTCACCCCAGTCCAACGCCGGCATCTCCACATCATGGCTACCATTGACACCGCAAACTGCCGGCTCAAAGTGGAGAGGATCTCCAGGAAGATCGCGCATATAGACACTGACATTCAGTTTCTACAAAGATGCAAAAAAGCAGACAAGATCCCGAAAGGACCTCTCTCTCTGCATCTTTGATGATTTGATTGCCTGCAGGTGCTCGCATTCCGGGGCATCTCTGACTGTGTCTATATAAACATTTCTGGAACAAGCCTTTCCATTCACCTGAAGAAGGAGCCGTGCTCCGAAAGCTCGTGTTTGAAACAAACCTGTTGGACTTTAACCTGGTGTTGTAAGACTTCTTACTGTGCTCACCCCAGTCCAACGCCGGCATCTCCACATCATGGCTACCATTGACACCGCAAACTGCCGGCTCAAAGTGGAGAGGATCTCCAGGAAGATCGCGCATATAGACACTGACATTCAGTTTCTACAAAGATTCAAAAAAGCAGACAAGATCCCGAAAGGACCTCTCTCTCTGCATCTTTGATGATTTGATTGCCTGCAGGTGCTCGCATTCCGGGGCATCTCTGACTGTGTCTATATAAACATTTCTGGAACAAGCCTTTCCATTCACCTGAAGAAGGAGCCGTGCTCCGAAAGCTCGTGTTTGAAACAAACCTGTTGGACTTTAACCTGGTGTTGTAAGACTTCTTACTATACTCCTTATACGCATACAACTGTGTGGCAAAATTCGACTCCTACAAGTTTGATGATGGCACTGCCATAGTGGGTGAGATCTCAAACAGGAGGGAGATAGAAAACCTAATGGCATGGTGCAACGACAACAATCTCTCCCTAAATGTTTGCAAAACTAAGAAGCTGGTCATTGACTTCAGGAAGCAAAGTGTAGTAGTCGCTCCTGTCTACATCAATGGTGCCGCGGTGGAGATGGGTGACAGCTTCAAATTCCTAGGTGTAAGCATCACCAACAATTTGTTCTAGTCCACCCATATCGACATTACTACCATGAAAGCACAACAGCGCCTATACTTCCTCAGGAAATTCGGCATGTCCATGTTGACTCTTACCAATTTTTACAGATGCACCATAGAAAGCATCCTATTTGGCATCATAACTTGGCGTGGCAACTGCTTCGCCCAACTACAGAGTCATGAACACAGCCCAGTCCATCACACAAACCCGCCTCCCATCCATTGACTCTGTCTACACCTCACGCTGCCTTGGGAAAGTGGGCAGACCACTCCCACCTGGGTTATTCTCTCTTCCAATCTTTTCCTTCAGGTAGGAGATACAATGTCTGAGAACATGCACCAACAGATTCAAAAACAGCTTCTTCCCTGCTGTTACCAGACTTCCGAATTATCCTATTATCGACTGAAGTGATCTCTCCACACATCTTCTCTACTGTGTAGCGTCATTTGAGAGTACCTTTAAGAAATGGGTGTTTAAGATATGTACCTTAAAGAAATGGGTGTTTATCAGTGATGTCAGAGTGTGGGTGGAGCTGGGCTGTCTGTCAGCTTTTTACTTTCGTTTTAGGCTGTTTGCTGCAGGGTGTGTTTTAGTTTCGTTTTCAGTGTTGGAGCTGAAGCCAGACAGAGCAGGTGTACTGTTGATCTCTCTGCCATGAAAAGACTATCTCTTGATCATTTGGTGAATTCAGAATTAGAAATGTTTTCAGTAGTGAATGTAAACCCAATATGCTTCTGTTAAAAGGTGCTTCTTTTGTCTTCTGGATGTTGTTTGGAAAGTTATTAAGGATTACTTAGTGTTGTATTCTTTGGGGGTTGTATTTGAATTGATGGTTGCTAAGATGTTCACTGTATGTTTTAAAAAGGTTAACTTGAGTTCATAGAATAAACATTGCTTTGCTTTAAAAAATACCTTTCCATTTCTGCTGTACCACACCTGTAGAGTGGGCCGTATGCTCCCCATACCACAATCGATTAAAAGTTGAGGGTCAGGTGAACTCCATGGTACACTTTGGGGTTCTCTAAACCCTGGCCCATAACAGTAGCACTACATTCCGTATGCTTCACTCGATGTCTATGTATTTACATTTGTGTATTTATCATGCGTCCTATGTTTCGCATATATGGAACCATCTGCCTGGATTGTACGCAGACCAATACTTCTCACTGTACCTCGGTACATGCGACAAATCTAAATTAAATCTACTCTCAGCTATATCATTTCATTGAAGATTCTGGAAATGCACAGTATTTGAAAGAGAAACACAAGTTAACATTTCAAGAGGGGCCAAATTAGAATTCTGATGAAGGGTCCCACCCAAAATGTTATTCCAATGCTTTTCTGTACTGACTGGCCTGCTTTATGAGAAAGTGGTTTTGTTTTCAATCTTACCTGCTAATGGACAACATCACGCAGCTTCAATAGACATCCAGACAAGCTACTGAAACCACAGAGCATCTCTACACCAAACGTAATTAATGTTCAAGCAAACAAAACATTTTCATTATAGTTTCTCAACTAATGATATATCACTGCCCATGTGTGAGGAAATATTAGAAACACACAACGGTTTTCCCTCGATTTGATTTGTCTACGGGTCTCAAGTTTCTAACATGGGTCTCCATGTGACTAAACAAGCCGATTTTCAACCCACAGATCTTTGGATACATGGGGCAGGACGCCCCACGAGATAGTGGTTTCGGAGTGCAGGATTTGCTTCCTTTTCTTTCCTATTTCACCCCCTGCTCTGCCATTTCAGTGTTGAGAAAACAAGACCTGCTTTTTGGACATCCAGATAGCGTCCAGTCCACCGAAATTGGTTTTGCAGGAATGCACACTTGGCCAATGTCTGAGGAGTGAAAGGAACAAGTTGTTTTGGGTACAATCTCCATCAGAACTGGGCATTCTGATGAAGGGTTCCTACACAAATAGCTAATCCACTTTCATTCTTTAAGTGTACATTTCCAGCATTTTCTATTTTATTTATGATTTTCAGTACTCTTTCTATAAAATACTGTTCCACAGTCACAAGGTGAGCAATAATACATCAGATTTTGAGCTATTACAAACATTATACCTCCGATAACCACAGCAAAGGTAACTGATCACATGGGCATTTGGCTGGTCAAAGTTTGTGTACCTTAATCAGTTTGGAAGATTTTTGTCATTAAGTCCAACCAGTACTTCAGATTTTCACTTTCAATTAACTAATGTGAAATATAATAACTGATGAAGTTCAAAGGAATTGTAACCTTTAATCATACATGGTAACTAACATCTGTAATGTCTGCAGATTTATGATGGCGAAAGATACAAAAATTCAACGGCGTATTTGGAAAATATTGAAACCTTTCTGAGAAACGCATATAAAACAGCTTTTTACTAGAAAATTATGCAATTACTATCTGGCCATTTCTTAAAAGAGAAAAGTATCAATACCTGGGGTTCACCACTAACATCAACACAGTGGGTTCCATTTTCAATGCAGGCCTTCACCACTGGCTCACCAAAAAACCTGTACTAATAACAAGACAGTCTGGGTTCAGTTACCAGCAACTTCAGCTTTTTAAGTGTGCTTCATGTGCAAAATGACAGATTTTATTCTGAGCTATTAGAAACGACGGTGTATATGTTAAAAATAGTTTAACTTCCATACAAGTGCGGGCTCCACGCTATTTCCTGCTGGTTATGTTACATAATGATTAAATTATCAATCTTCGGGCTAAGATCGAACCCATTAAATCTAATTAAAACACACATTTTGTTTAATTTGGCTTTTAATGGAACCAGCACGGAGTAATATCATACTGATTTTCTAATACAAGACAATTTAGTTCTACTCTTTAGTTTTTATTAAGCAAATCTTATCCAAATGAGAGTGTAACATATATTGAGATATTAAGATTTAACTGCGCTTAAAGTCTAGACACTGCATTATCTTGCTGTCTATATCTATGAGATTTTACGCATTATTTCAGTACCCATGAATTCTAACAAACTTTACCTAAACTTGTGTAAATGTTAAGTTGGCTACATATGTACTGGAATGTACAAATTATAGTTTTTGCTGACAATATTTTAAATACTATCAAACTTCAGAAAAATGTCACCTCCCTCTAGAGTAAAACATTTGGTATTTTAAATATTGCGCAACAATACTTAATTGATTACTCTGAAACGATCTGCAAATACATTCTTAAAATTGACAGGACTATACTGCTCCAAAAGACGAGACAGATTTCCTGCTTCTGTCCTCAAATGTATACATACTGGTCCCACGCAGTTCAGGATCACCGACCCCTGCTGGCACATTGCATCAAGCGAGAGTGGATCATTTATATCACAGATAATATATTCTTTAGACTTTAGTTCTGGAATTCCTGAAACAAGAACATTATTATTTTACAAATGAGACAAAAGTAATATTTCTCTCTGTAACTAAATGTTGTATACTTAATTTTACTGGAACATATCAAGTATTAGTCCCCCTTAGAAATGTACTGCACTGATAGAGGACAAATGCGCTAGGTGCGCGTCAGGACCAGCGAACCACGTTCACATGTTTTGGGCATGCCCTAAGCTGAGGGGGTACTGGGAGGGTTTTGCGGGGGTCATGTACCGGGTGCTAAAAACAAGGGTGGTGATGAGTCCAGGGGTGGCAATTTTTGGGGTTTCGGAAGACCCGGGGGTCCAGGGGGAGAAAGAGGCCGATGTTTTGGCCTTTGCTTCCCTGATAGCCCGGCGACGAATACTATTGGCGTGGAGGGACTCAAAGCCCCCGAAGACTGAGTGGTGGCTTGCGGACATGTCGAGTTTCCTGGGTATGGAAAAAATTAAGTTCGCCTTGAGGGGATCTGTGCAGGGATTCGCCCGGAGGTGGCAACCATTTATTGACTTCTTTGCGGGAGAGTGAGCGTTGGGGGGGGGGGGGGGGGGGGTAGAGTAGAGTAGGAGGGAAAATATGGTGGGTAGTACCGGTGGGAGAGGAGCGGGCTTGTGCAATATGTTACGATGGAAGTATTGAAAGTACGTGGATGTTTGCACATTTTTGCCTTTTTTGCTTTCTTTCTGATGATGTCTGTAACTGTTTATAAAGCCAAAAACTACCTCAATAAAATTGTTTATTAAAAAAAAAAGAAAGAAATGTACTGCACTGGCGCAGTGGGTTAGCACTGCTGCCTCACGGCGCCGAGTCCCAGGTTCGATCCCGGCTCTGGGTCACTGACCGTATCAAGTTTGCACATTCTCCCCGTGTTTGGGTGGTTTCGCCCCATAACCCAAAAATGTGCAGGGTAGGTGGATTGGCCATGCTAAATTGCCCCTTAAATGGAAAAAATTAATTGGGTACTCTAAATTTTATAAAAAGAAATGTACTGCACAACTTTGCTTTGTTGGTGTATTCTTACATACTTTGACCATAAGTAAGAAGTCTTACAACACCAGGTTAAAGTCCAGCAGGTTTGTTTCGAATCACTAGCTTTTGGAGCGCAGCTCCTTCCTCAGATGAATGATTCACCTAAGTAGCTGTGCTCTGAAAGCTAGTGATTCAAAACAAATCTTTTGGACTTTAACCTGGTGTTGTAAGACTTCTTACTGTGCTCACCCCAGTCCAACGCCAGTATCTCCACATCATTGAGCATAAGATGTAGGAGTAAAGTAGGCTCGACCATTGGGCTGGTTTAGCACACTGGGCTAAATCGCTGGCTTTGAAAGCAGACCAAGGCAGGCCAGTAGCATGGTTCAATTCCCGTACCAGCCTCCCCGAACAGGCACCGGAATGTGGCAACTAGGGGCTTTTCACAGTAACTTCATTGAAGCCTACTTGTGACAATAAGTGATTTTCATTTCATTCAGCAAATCGATTATGCTCCACCATTCAATGAGGTTGTGTCTGATCTGCTATGATAATCCTCAACTCCACTTTCCTGCCTTATCCCACATAAACCTCGATTCCATTACTGATTAAAAATCTGTCTATCTCAGCCTTGAACAAACTTAACCACGCAACCTCTACAGTCCTCTGTGGTAAAGAATCCCGCAGATGGGACCTGTTTATTGGCGGGAGGTTTGCGGGCCTGGGGGAACTGGAAGATAAATTTGGCCTTCCCCAGGGGAACATGTTCAGATACCTGCAGGTAAAGGCGTTTGCTAGGCGACAGGTAGAGGGATTCACCTTTGCTGCCCTCGCAGGGGACGATGGACAGAGTGCTTTCGGGGGTGTGGGTAGGAGAGGGGAAGGTGTCTGACATCTATAAGGTAATGCAGGAGGTGGAGGAGTCGTCAGTGGAGGAGCTGAAGGCTAAATGGGAGGAGGAACTCGGGGAGCAGATAGAGGACGGGACTTGGGCGGAGGCCTTGGAGAGAGTCAACTCTTCCTCCTCATGTGCGAGGCTTAGTCTCATCCAATTTAAGGTGCTGCACCGGGCCCACATGTCCGGGACTAGGATGAGTAGGTTCTTCGGGGGTGAGGACAGGTGCACCAGATGTTCGGGGAGTCCTGCGAACCACGCCCATATGTTCTGGGCATGCCCAGCACTGGAAGAATTCTGGAAGGGGGTGGCGGGGACGGTGTCGAGGGTGGTTGGATCCAGGGTCAAGCCAGGGTGGGGACTCGCGATTTTTGGGGTTGGGGTGGAGCCGGGAGTGCAGGAGGCGAAAGAGGCCGGGGTCCTGGCCTTTGCGTCCCTAGTAGCCCGTCGAAGGATTCTGCTACAGTGGAAGGATGCGAGGCCCCCAAGCGTGGAGACCTGGATCAGTGACATGGCGGGATTTATAAAATTGGAAAAGGTCAAATTTGCCCTGAGAGGATCAGTACAAGGGTTCTATAAACGATGGCAGCCTTTTCTGGACTTCCTGGCTCAGAGATAGGTAACTGGGTCAATAGCAGCAGCAACCCGGGGGGGGGTTGCATTATTGTAGTGTTTATTCTGTAACTTTATAGTGTGTTAATTTGCGTTGTTGTTAAAATGCTGGGTTGTTCATGGGGATGGGGCGAATGTATATGATTGTTAATATTGTTATTTTCGGTATTTTACTAAGGTGCGTTATTGTTGTATAAAATCAAAATTTCTCAATAAAAATTATTTTAAAAAAAAGAATCCCGCAGATTGGGGCAGCACGGTAGCACAATGGTTAGCACAATTGCTTCACAGCTCCAGGGTCCCAGGTTCGATTCCCGGCTTGGGTCACTGTCTGTGTGGAGTCTGCATGTTCTCCCTGTGTCTGCGTGGGTTTCCTCCGGGTGCTCCGGTTCCTCCCACAGTCCAAAGATGTGCAGGTTAGGTGGATTGGCCATGCTAAATTGCCCTTAAGTGTCCAAAATTGCCCTTAGTGTTGGGTGGGGTTACTGGGTTATGGGGACAGGGTGGAAGTGTGGGCTTCGGTAGGGTGAGTCGGTGCAGACTCGATGGGCCGAATGGCACTGTAAATTCTATGATTCTATGAGAAAATCCACTACCCTCAGAGAAGAAATTCCTCCTGATCTCTGACTTAACTGGGTGATCCCTTACTCTGAGATTATGCCCTCTGGTCCTATACTGTCCCACAAGGGGTAACATCCTCTCAGCATCCACACTGTCAAGTCCCCAGAGAATCCTATGTGTCTCAATAAGGTCACCTCTCATTCTTCTAAACTCCAATAAGTACAGGCCCAACCTACTCAACCTCTCCTCATAAGAAAATCCCTCCATACTCGGGATCAACGCAGTGAACCTTCTTTGACTGCCTCCAATGACTGTATATCTTTCCTTAGATAAGGGGACACAGTAGTCTAACCAGTCTAACTAGCACCTTGTGTAGTTTTAACAAGACGTTCCTATTTTATACTCCATTCCCTTTGAAATAAATGCATACACCCGTTATAATGTTAAACCAGCAAAACATTTTCTTTACTAATTCAAGGGTGGGGAATAAGCAATCCATAATTAAAACAGGTTTGAAAGAACAAGACAGGACACAACAAGCAAGCTTATTATTCTACACTATTGCATTTCTAAATTCAGTCTTTTTTGTGCATTGGTTGACACCCTATGACATGGGGAGGCAAGCTCCCCTAGACTTGAAAAACATCCAAGTGGATGTAAAACAACTCTGGCTGTGGCCTTTGACACAGTCCTCCACCCTACTCCAGAATATAAATGCATACAAAATAACAATTTGCAGCTGGGAATTATAAATTAATCTAATTATATCTAAAACCAAAATGGTTATTTATGATTTGGCATTACTGCCAATAAAAGAATATTTCAACTGTATTGCAGACAACACAACTATTGTTTTAAAAATGAGGATAACAAGTCCAGTTATCCTTCTGCTATGCGATCATGCCGAAATTATGAATTTCAAAGACTGCAGCTGCGGGCCACAGAGAAAGAGCAACGCTATGTTTTTAAAACACATTCTTTTATGTGTTGTGGGCATCGCTGGCTGGGTCAGCATTTATTGCCCTTGTAAAGGAAGTGGTGAGCTGCCTTCTTGAACTACTGCAGCCCATTCGTTGTAGGAATGCCCACATTGCTGCTAGAATGGGAATTTGAGGAATGTGACCCAGCAACAGTGTAGGAACGGCGATAGTCATATTTATTGTTGAACTTGGAGGGCATACATGAAGGTTCCCATACAATTATGACTGAAATTATTAGATAGTTTCGTTCATATATGTCAAACTCAAGGCCCGCGGGCCAAATCCGGCCCGCGGTGGAATTATCTTTGGCCCGCAAGATAATATCTAATTACTTTTTTTTAAAATTTAGATTAGCCAATTATTTTTTCCAATTAAGGGGCAATTTAGCATGGCCAATCCACCTACTCTGCACATTTTTGGGTTGTGGGGGCGAAACCCACGCAGACACGGGGAGAACGTGCAAACTCCACACGGACAGTGACCCAGAGCCGGGATCGAACCTGGGACCTCAGCGCTGTGAGGCGGTTGTGCTAACCACTAGGCCACCGTGCTGCCCTAATAATATCTAATTACTATTAAAGCTGGCCCCAGCAATTGAAGCGCCTATGGCGTATGATATGGCTGATGCCGAGTTTATTCAGGTATAGTGTGAATCACAAAGTGTTGGCCTGTGGAAAAATGTTTTCATTAGAAATTACTCTGGAAAAGCTCCAGATAAAGCAATAAGAAATAAATGCAACTAATTTTTTTATTTATTTAATATTTAATGTTGTTTTTATAGGCAATAACCTAAGCTTTATTAGTTCCAGGTTCAATAAGTTCATTTCAATAAGTTTTGCAAAAAAACATTGAACCAGTCCGGCCCTCGACTTGTCACGATTTTTTAATTTTGGCCCACGGTGTATTTGAGTTTGATACCCCTGGTTTAGTTCATTAGCTTCTTAAAGATTTTTTTTAATAAAAGAATTTTATTATAAATTTAGAGTATCCAATTCGTTTTTTCCAATTAAGGGCCAATTTAGCATGGCCAACTCACCTACCCTGCACATCGTTTTGGGTTGTGGGGGTGAGACCCACGTAGAAACAGGGAGAATGTGCAAACTCCACACCGACCGTGACCCGGGTCCTCAGCGGCGTGAGGCAGCAGTGCTAACCTCTGCACCACTATGCCACCCGTTAATTTCTTTAAGGTAAACAAACGACCTGGCTGACGCTCTCCTACTTAGATCCAGCCTGGGATTTCATTCCCCATACCGTGATCAAACCAGGAGACACAGAATTAAGAGAGTTAGCAAAAATTCAGAGGGGAAATGAGAAATGTTTAATATAGCAAGATATTTTTATAACACTTACTTACTTTTTGAAATAAATTTAGAGTACCCAATTCATTTTTTTCCAATTAAGGGGCAAATTAAAGTGGCCAATTCACCTACCCTGCACATCTTTTGAGTTGTGGGGGTAAGATCCACACAGACATGGGGAGAATGTACAAACCCCACACAGTGACCCAGAGCCGGGATCGAACCTAGATCCTCAGTGCCGTGTGGCAGCAGTGCTACCCACTGCACCACCGTTCTGCCCATTATAATATTTACCTGTACCTGTGGAATCCTTTCATGTTATCCATTAAAGATCCCAAATAGTGGGGAATTGGGATTGAGGAGTTGTTTAGGTAAGTCATGTTGGCTGGGTTTTGTTGGTGGTTGGATGTGTGTTGTTCATCTTGCTCTTTTGATATCTTGTTATTAAAATTGTTAAAATTATTAATGCCTTAATAAAAATACTTTTTAAATAAAACAATCCCAAATAGTGTGATTACATGTAATGTAGAGAATAGGGTTGTGGCAATGGATCACCTCAGTCTAAAAAGCCTGTTCACAAGGCACAAAGCAGACCACAATGGAATATTCTCAGTTGCTGGAATGGTGCAGCTGCAACAAAAAAAATAGGCACCCCTTCCATCAGCTCCAATATTCACTCCTTCCACCATTATCCTACCATGGCAACATCATCAGCTAACTACAGAATGCAATGCAGCAAGCAGCCACAGCCTTCGGCAGCATCTCCCTAACACATGACCTCCTTCAATTAGAAGTACAAGGCTCCACATGCTAGAAGTACAAGGACAGCCGGTGGATAGGAACACCATTACCTTCAAGTTCCCTCCCAAGTCACACAGCATTTCGATTTGGATATATACTGTTCTGCTCTATTTGTGCGAGGGAAAATATCTGTATTCCACAACATTTATACAGGCAGCTTTAACTAACTAAACAAGGCATCACCTGCTAAAATGCTGGTCCTGATAATGAAAACTTTAAATAGAAATAATCTAAAAGTCGATCTTCAAGATTTCCAGTGATGGGGCTGTGACTATTTCCTTTGGTAGCTTTTTCCACTGTAGGATTGTCCTTAGGGAGAAAGATTGTTGATACACAGAAATAAATGGTCTTTGTAGTTTGTGTGGATGGCTACCTCGTGTTTTGTCATTCCCAGAGGGCGCCAGGTACATATTTCTGTCAATTCCCAGATGTCCATTTACATTTTGTAGAGAATAGTCGGTCTATTTTTCTCCCACCTTTGCTATTGTGATTCCCATTCCAAATCTTTGACCAAGGACGTGACACCGGTGTATTTCCCATACTGATTCGGGCAGAGTCATGCAGCACATCTTTGGATTGCTTCAATCATATTTTTCTCTTCCTTTGACGTCACTGGTTCAAAGTCCTGGATCTTCCTATCAAACAGCACCCATTGGGGCAGCACGGTGGCACAGTGGGTTAGCCCTGTTTTTCATGGCGCCGAGGTCCCAGGTTCGAATCTCGGCTCTGGGCCAGTGTCCATGTGGAGTTTGCACATTCTCCCCATGTTTGCGTGGGTTTCGCCCCCACAACCCAAAGATGTGCAGGCTAGGTGGATTGGCCATGCTAAATTGCCCCTTAATTGGAAAAAATGAATTGGGTACTCTAAATTTTTTTTTAAAACAGCACCCATCGTAGGAGTATCTCCATCATAATGACTGCAGCGTTTCAAGAAAGTTAGCAGACCACTTCTTAAAGGCAACTCGAAATTGGCAATAAACATCCATTTTGTGAACAATGTCTGTACCTCTATTTTGTATCTGTTGCTTCCCTTTTTGCAGCCTCCTTGAGTCCCTACATCCTTAACCGCAGACTCCGTTTTTGCACCCTACTGCATCATCTTTCCTCTTTCATTAGAACGATCTACTTCAACCACTTGTCTCCACACTGAAAATTCCACCCACCTCTCCCCACTGTTAATCTGCTGAAGGAAGAATTGCATTTATATGGCACTTTTCATAGCCTACGTCTTCAACAGTGAGTGACCTTTGGTCACCTCTCCCAGTCCACCAACTATTCTTACTTAGATCTGGCTCCGAACTGTTTTAAGTGCCTCGGGATCTTTGCTCCACACGAAATATATTAAAAATAAATGTAACTTTGCCCAGTTGCTCAAGGTACAGAAATCAATGGCCAGTCCAATATTGGGAGTCCAGTAGCTCAAAAAAAAACTACTAAAAGGAAAATTTACAATGTGTTTCACTCCATTCTCCCCATGTCTGCGTGGGTCTCACCCCCACAACCCAAAGATGTGCCTGGTAGGTGAATTGGGCACGTAATTTGTCCCTTAATTGGGGAAAAAAAAGAACTGGGTGCTCTAAATTTATTTATTTATTGAACAATGGTGTCAGTGCTGGGATGTGGGGGGAAGGGAGCAGAAAACTGACTCAAAACATCAGCTCTGACAGAAACAAATGTGCAAATTAACTTTGCCAGTGGATAGAGCAGTGGGTCAGACATTTCCCATTGCTGCTGCCAGGGAGAGGCCTTTGTCCATTTTAAAATAATCCGAGTGTCCAGCTTTCTGTCACGGGCCTGCCAAGAGGGTGAAGTGATTTTCCCCCTCCAGCAAACCCGGGGCCTGGCTGCGGCCCTCCCAAGCCTGAGACTCACCCAGGGCGCTGGCCGCTCGCCCCAGCACCTCTTCCAGCTTGGTGCGGTTCCTGCCGGCCACGGTCCAGCTCAGCGCCCGCCGGGCGGCCGCCTCCGACGCCACCCGGGCCGTCTCCTCCACCACGAACTGGCCGGTGAAGCCGGAGGCGCCGAAGATGATCAGGTCGTAGGGCCGGCCGGCCGCCATGGTCAGGGAGCCTTCTCGGCCGGGAGGGGTGGGAGTTGGGGAAGAGACCGGAGAGGCAGCCGTGCGGGGGTGGGAGAGGCGGCCGTGCGGGGGTGGGAGAGGCGGCCGTGCGGGGTCGGATAGCCTTCAAACTCCACCCTTCACCCCCCCTCCGCTCGGCTCCACTTCACACCAGCCTCCTCCCAGCACCAACAGTGCGAGCAATCCTCGGCACACAGCCCACTCAGCTCTGCCTCAACATGCCAGCAGCTGCCAGAGCCAAACACACAATAAGCTGCACCCCAGTCTTCTCTGTCTTATTTTCCCTTTTAGTTTAAAGTTTTAGTTTCCCCTTTGTATATAAAGCGCAAAAAAAAAATTGACTGATCTTGGCAACTTGGTTCTCCAACAAAAAGGGATTTTGAAAAAAAAAAATAACATTTTCCAGTTTTAAAAACAAAGCATCTTCCCCAAATATTGAAATGAAAATCGCTTATTGTCACAAGTAGGCTTCAATGAAGTTACTGTGAAAAGCCCCTAGTCGCCACATTCCGGAGCCTGTTCGGCGAGGTTGGTACAGGAAAATTAAATGAAAATTGCTTATTGTCACGAGTAGGCTTCAACGAAGTTACTGTGAAAAGCCCCTAGTCGCCACATTCCGGCGCCTGTCTGGGGATGCTGGTACGGGAATTGAACCGTGCTGCTGGCCTGCCTTGGTCTGCTTTCAAAGCCAGCGATTTAGCCCGGTGTGCTAAACAGGAACAGATGGTCAATTTTATGAGAAGTATTAACATGTGGAGTTAATACATAGGATGAATAGATCGAGCCCCAGGTAAATGGGTAGGATATGAATGGCAAAGGAGCTGGGCTGGTTTTTTGTGCAGAAGATGGGTATGGTGGACCCGTGGTATTTCCAGCGCCCAAGGGGAAGGGAGTATTCATTTTTTTTGTTGCATGTGTGCAGGGTATATTCCAGAATTGATTTTTTTTGTGGTGAGCCGGGAGATTTTGGTCAGGGTGGAGGGGGCAGAGTACACGGGGATAGTAATGTCGGACCATGCACCCCATTGGCTGGAGATTCAGCTTAGATCGGGCTGGGAGCAGAGGCCTGGGTGGAGGCTTGATTCAAGGTTGTTGGCACCGGGTTTTGTGACTAAGTATGGGCTGTGATTAAAGATTATGTAGAATTAAACCAAAACGGGGAAGGGTCGGCGGCCACTTTTTGGGAAGCGCTAAAATTTGGTGGTCCGAGGGGAGATTATCTCGTTTGAGGTTCATGCGGATAGGAAAAGGAGGGAGGAATATGAGCGGCTACGAAGGGTAAATGCGACCTCCTGGTGCCACAGGATATATATGATGCTGGCAAGAATGAGTGGGTTCTTTCAGGTGGCGGCAGAGGAGTGTGAGAAGTGTGGGCGAGGACCAGCAAATCACGCACATATGTTCTGGGTCTGTGAAAGTTGGAGAGATTCTGGGTGGGGTGTACGCGGTGCTGGCAAGAATAGCGGGGGAGGAGGTTGAGCCAGACCCTTTAGTGGCACTATTTGGGATATCGGAGAAGCCGGAGCTGATGGAGGGGAGGAAGGCCAATATTGCGGCATTCGTCTTTCTGATCGCCCGGTGAAGAATTTTATTGGAGTGGTGGTCAGCAATGCCACCCAGGGTAGCGGCCTGGTTGGGTAACTTATATGACTTTCTTCAGCTGGAAAAGATCAAATACGAGTTAAGGAATTTGGCAGAGGGTTTCGAGGCAAGGCGTGGGAAGTTTGTGACCATGTTTGAGGAGTTGTTTGTCGCAGGAGGGAGGGAGGGGGAGGGTGAAAAAGGGGAAAATTTCTACAAATTGTTTAGTTGTATGTTGGGAAGTTTGTTTCCCCAAATTGTTTATATGTTGTAACTTTTCATATCCATTTGGAATAAAATACAAATTTTATTTATATAAATTTATATAACCAAATTTTATATAATCTATTTATTTATTTAATTTGAATCGTTTAGGGAGGACCTGGGGACAGAAATACCATATAAATTGTAGAATGGAACAGGGTTAGATATCACGGGTATTTCAAAGGTTATTGCGGAAGATAAAAGCTCATAGTGGAGGGGGTAAGATATTGGCATGGATAGAAGATTGGCTAACTAACAACAAACCAAGGGTAGCCATAAAAGGGTCATTTTTTAGCTGGCAAGCTGTAACAAGTGACGTGCCACAGGGATCAGTGATGGGGCCTCAACCTTTGGCAATGTGCATAAATGACTCAGAGGAAGGGACCAAAGGTATGGTTGCTAACTTTGCTGATGCTACAAGTAAGAAAGTACGTTATGAAAAGGACAGGAGGCTGCAAAGTGTGTGAGCGAAGATCTGGCAAATGAAGTAGAATGTTGGAAACTGAAATTGCCCATTTTGGCAGGAATAATAATAATAATCTTTATTATTGCCACAAGTAGGCTCACATTAACACTGCAATGAAGTTACTGTGAAAATCCTCTAGTCGCCACACACCAGCGCCTGTTCGCATACACTGAGGGAGAATTCAGAATATCCAATTCACCTAACAAGCACGTCTTTCGGGACTTGTGGGAGGAAACCCACGCAGACACAGGGAGAACGTGCAGATTCCGCACAGACAGTGACCCAAGCTGGGAAATGAACCTGGTAGAAGAAAAATATATTGCCAAGCCAGGAGCGCATAGGAATACTCAAATTTGCAAATAATAGAGTGGACAAGGCTTTCAGTAGTAGATGAGCTGAGGTGAGGCAGAGACAGGCAATGTTACAGAGGTGGAGACAGTCAGTTTTGATGACAAAGAGCATATTGAGCCAGAAGTTGCACTCAGAGTCAAATAAAACAAAATTATTTTGAAGCAGAGAAAAGAATGGAATTGGTGGCAAGGACATAGAATGCATGTTGGGAGCTACGGGTTTGATCTTCACAATATTTCTTCTCACCCAATAATAGATATCAAACAAGGAGTGTGACAAATTAGATGCATAGGTCACATCCACTCCTCCCCACCTACCAATCACACAAATTCCTGGGGGAAGCAGAAAAAAACAAAATGTTAGACCAATTTGAGAAAAAATACTGAAACCTTTCTGACCGTTCACCCATTATGGAGACTCATTGGCCTACATTGATTCCTGGCTCAAACACCACGGGCAGAATCCTCCCATGCTGCGCCGTATGGGAGAATCACCGTTCGCGCCATTTTTTCCCGCGGAGCCGGCACACGATTCTCCGAGGAGTGGAGAATCGGCGCCATTTGCGCCAGCGCGTTTGGGAAGCCAGAGGCACTCTTCCTATTGGTCAAGAGTTAGGTGTTTGGCCCCGTGTCACTGTCCGTGTTGGGTTTGCGCATTCTCCTCGTGTTTGCGTAGGTCTCACCCGACAACCAAAAGATGTGCAGGGTAGGTGGATTGGCCACGCTAAATTGCCCCTTAATTGAAAAAAAATAATTGGGTACTTTAAATTTATTTTTTAAAAAGAGTTAGAAGTTATTAGTTTGTAGTCTGCACAGCTTGAGTTAAATGTTTAAAAAAACTGTTGCAAAAAGAGTCTAAAAAGAGGATACTTGTATTTGGCAGGGGATAGATAGCATCTGTCAGAGGACATTTGTTAAGGGAGCTTGTGCCAGGACTGAAAGTTAGGAGTTAGTAGTGGGACACTGGGTACTTGCAGGAAAGTTAGGATTTTTGTAAGACATTGTCAGTCAATGGGTAACTGTGATAGGTACCCATAAATAATTGTCACTGGGTTGGGGAATTCCATAAGTGTCCAGATCAGTGATAGTCCCCACAGATGCCAGTTTTCAGCCAATTCATTTTTCTCCTTGTGATATCAATGGCTGATGGCACCGGATACTGCAAAGTCTATGAGCCCTGACAATATTCTGCTAATAGCACTCAAGACCTGTGCTCCAGAACTAGCCGTGCCTCTATTCAAACTGTTCCAATACAGCTACAACACTGGCATCTATCTGGCAATGTGAAAAGTTGCCCAGGTACGTCCAGTACACAAATAGCAAGACAAATCCAACCCGACCAATTACCGTCCTATCAGTCCACTGTCAATCATCAGCAAAGTGATGGAAAGCATTGTCAACAATGTTATTAGGTGGCACTTACTCAGAAAGAACACTCATTTTAGGTTCCACTAGGGCCCCTTAACTCCTGACCTCATTACAGCCTTGGTCTAAACATGGACAAAAGAGCTGAACTCTCGAGGTGATGTGGGAGTGACACCAAGGGAGCATTTGACCGAGTGTAGCATCAAGGACCCCTAGCAAAACTAGAGCCAATGGGAATCGGGGAATACTGTTCACTGGTTGGAGTCATGTGAAGTGAGGGTTGTGTAAAACTGGAAAATGAGACCAGAATCTCGTTTCCGATTCTCGCGGCATTTTGCACCCACGTTGCTGTTTGTGCTCATGGCGAACCTGGGTGCAATGTCACCCTTCGTGTTTTCAGATTCTCCCTGGGGCAGTGCCAGGGGGCAGTTCCAGAGTGCCCAGGGCAGTGTCAGGGTGCCAGTGCCAGGGGGAAATTCAGTGTTTAGCCCTGAAATGTCCCTTTCCCCTCTGGGGCTATACTTACCTGTGGGCCCCCGGCAGGTTCCCTTCACTTAATTCTCGTTTTTAGAAACTAGTTGTACTACCTCATAGGCGTGACATCACAAGGGAGCCCCCTCTGCCCGCCCCCACAGATATGGAGAACCACACGGCCAATGGAGCATCCCAGAGGGCCTTCCGGCACTGCCTCTGGAGACGTTGCTGGGGCAATACCAGGATGCCAGAGGCAATGTTAGGATTGGTGCCTGGGTGCCAGGGGTAGTACCAAGAGCAGCGCCAGGAGGGGTCACTCTGGGAGCACCATGGGGGGGGGGGGGGGGGGTCCCCTTATCCCTTGGTGGGTTCCCCTTGTGTGTTTGTATGTGGGGGGTGTACTCCGTGTACATGCGGTGTGGGGGGAGTTCTTTGGTTCCTATCGGAGATCAGGGCATCCTTTAAAAGCGGCACCCTGATCCCAGGATTCCCAGCTGCCAGTTATTCCTGGTCCTGCCAGCAGACGGTGTGGGCCACACTTGCAGATTCGTTCTGCACAGAGAGCTGGATTAACTGGCAAGAAAAGCTGGCTGTGCAGGCAGCAAGCTGCATGCCGGTTTTCTCGCCAGAGCCAGCACTCTGCAAAAAAAAATAAAACCACGCCTTTTCAAGGTTCAAAGAGCGAAATAGGAGAGAAGGCCCCAGAAGTCCTGGGATGCACGGGAAAGGCAATGTATAATGAAATGTTAAGCATTCATCTTTATTGTCCAATAAGCCTTGAATTGCATCTTATGATGTCTTGCCCCACCAGAAGTGAAGTTGGCATGGAGCCAACTATGTTACGGCACGGGCAGCATGTTATCAGGGCTGAAAGAGAAAATGCTGCAAAATCTCAGCAAGTCTGGCAGCGTCTGTAGTGAGAGAAAAGAGCCAACGTTTCGAATCCGATTACTCTTTGTCAAAGCTAACAGACAGAGAAAGTGGGAAATATTTATACTGTGGAGTGAGAATGAAAGATGAGTCATAGTTACAGAAACCCAGGGAAACAATTAGCCCTGATAACTCATCGGCATTTATTTAAATATGGTGGGAGACTGCCGATTTTGGCACTATGTTTTGGGAGTTAGCTTAGGGGTGAGCAGGAAGGTGGTGGGGTTGGCACCTATCCTATTGCCCATCGACTGAAAATATGCCCGCTGGGGGAGCGTAAAATCCAGAACCTTGTTAGTTTGCATTCTAAATAATGATTGTCCTTTTTGCCAACAGGTAATTCCATGGTGAGGATTTTCTTGCCATGGGTTTTGTATAGTGCTAAATTTCAACACCGCACACAACTTGCTTACTCCATGCTCAAGATCCGAGGAAGTGGCGGCGAATGCTCCCCTGCCAATGCTGGCTAGCCCATCCTTGGCCTTGCCCATCCCGCCATAAAATTGCACAGGGGCGGGACAGGCGGGAGCCCAGCAGGAAGGCCATTGCAGATATTTACAGCTCCACCCGCCTCCAAACCCACTGGTGACGTAAGGTAAAATCTGTCCCAGAATTGGACAAGCAAATTTTTGATAAGCTATAACTCTGATATTTTTAATGAAATATGTTCCTGTGCTGTAATTTTCCTTGTTCTTTTTGTTCTTTATACCAAAGATTCCTCCTCAGAAATCCAAGAACGCTGTTTGCTTTGTATGTTATCTGCTGAACATAGAATCTCCATTGGGGATTGTTTTTAAGATGAACCTCAAAGTATGGTTGTGTATTGACCTATTGGAGAATTTGATTACAGAACTTAAAGCCATCTGTTGAACCCTGCTTGAGTCCTGTTGGAGCTGCACTCATCCAGGTAAGGGCAGCACAGTAGCACAGTGGTTTGCACTGTTGCTTCACAGCTCCAGGGTCCCAGGTTTGATTCCCAGCTTGGGTCACTGTCTGTGTGGAGTCTGCACGTTCTCCCCGTGTCTGCGTGGGTTTCCTCCGGGTGCTCCGGTTTCCTCCCACAGTCCAAAGACGTGCTGTTAGGTAATTTGGACATTCTGAATTCTCCCTCTGTTTATCCGAACAGGCGCCGGAATGTGGCAACCAGGGGCTTTTCACAGCAACTTCTTTGCAGTGTTGATGTAAGCCTACTTTTTTTTTTAATAAATGTTTTTATTGGGTTTTTAGGAACAAAGTATAATTACCGTTATGTACACGGAATAAGAAACACATATATATATATATATATATATATACACATTTAGAGGAGAAGGGCACACCCCAACATAAAAAAAAATACAATAACATATGAAATGGAATAACTGGTGGGGTATTGTGCACCAGCGCGACAGCGGCAGCTCTGTACATCTGGCAAATTTACCCACACCACATAAGTAGGCGACTGCCTGCGGGGGGGGGGGGGGGGGGGGGGGGGGGGGACTGGGGGGGGGCAAACACTCCTTTGGGTGCCGGGGAGAAAATCACAGTGTGCGATATTTGGCTATGCTATGTGTTGCTGTCGCCCGCCCTTCCCGGACGGGTCTCGCTGCCATCCCACGCTCGCCCCCGCTTCTGCCGCTCCTCCCATCCCCCATCTCCAGTTTCCTCGTTCCCCGCTCCTGGAAATGTCATGCACGTTTTGGCATCCTGTGTCCTCCCTCCGGCTCCCGCTTCCCGGCTCCCGCTTCCCTGCCCCCCGCCGGCCCTCCTCCACGGTTTGCCTCCCTCTCCCCAGGTTTAGCTGCCTCCCCCCCCCCCCCGTGGTTCGCCCCTCCCTCCTCAGGTTTTTTTTTTTTTTTTTTTTATAAATTTAGATTACCCAATTATTTTTTCCAATTAAGGGGCAATTTAGCGTGGCCAATCCACCTACTCTGCACATTTCCGGGTTGTGGGGGCGAAACCCACGCAAACACGGGGAGAACGTGCAAACTCCACACGGACAGTGACCCAGAGCCGGGATCGAACCTGGGACCTCAGCGCCGTGAGGCGGTTGTGCTAACCACTAGGCCACCGTGCTGCCCTGTCCCTCCTCAGGTTTAGCCGTCCCCCCCCCCCCGTCCCCCCCCCCGCCCCCCCCCTCCCAGTCCATCTCTCCCCTCCATGCCCCGGCTACCTTCCCCCGCCTCCCGACCATTTTCCCCTGATTCTTGATTCTTGGCCACCCGGCTATTCTTCCTCTTGTACGTTGGCCACAAACAGGTCCCGGAACAGTTGCATGAATGGCTCCCACGTTCTGTGGAAGCCGTCGTATGACCCTCGGATGGCGAATTTGATTTTCTCCATTTGGAGAGATTCCGAGAGGTCGGACAGCCAGCCTGCAGCTCTGGGTGGTGCTGCTGACCGCCAGCCAAACAGTATTCTACGGCTGGCGAATAGGGAGGCAAAGGCAAGGGCGTCCGCCCTCCTCCCCAGGAATAGATCTGGCTGGTCTGAAACCCCGAAGACCGCCACACTATCGGGCATGGCTCCACCCTCACCCCCACCACTTTGGACATAGCCTCGAAGAAGGCTGTCCAGTACTCCACAAGTCTGGGGCAAGACCAGAACATGTGGGCGTAGTTGGCCGGGCCTCTTTGGCACTGTTCACATCTGTCCTCCACCTCCGGGAAGAACCTACTCATATGGGTTCCTGTTAAGTGGGCTCTCTGTACCACTTTTAGTTGTGTCAGGCTGAGCCTTGCGCACATGGCAGTGGAGTTGACCCTATGCAGTGCCTCGCTCCAGAGTCCCCACCCTATCTCAATCACCAGGTCCTCCTCCCATTTCTTTCTTGTTGCGTCCAGTACGGTGTCGGCCCTTTCTACCAGTCAGTCATACATGTCGCTACAGTTCCCTTTATCTCAGATACTTGCGTCCAGTAGGTCTTCCAGTAGTGTCTGTTGTGGTGGTTGTGGGTACGTCCTTGTCTCCTTTCGTAAGAAGTTTTTGAGCTGCAGATACCGTAGCTCGTTCCCCCGGCTAGCCAAAATTTCTCTGTCAGTTCGTCCAGTGTTGCGATCCTGCTGTCCGTGTATAGGTCCCTGACTGTCAGTGTCCCTCCGTCCTGCCTCCACCTTTTGAAGGTGGCGTCAGTCAGTGCTGGTGTGAACCTATGGTTGTTGCAGATGGGAGCCTTGTCCGACATTTTGGTCAGGGATGTAAGCCTACTTGTGACAACTATTAAAGAATATTATTATACCGTATTTTATTAATCTATTGTCATCTGAGAGTACCTTTAAGAAATGGGTGTTTATGAATGGGTGTGTATATAAATATCTGCAGTGAGAGTACCTTTAAGAAATGGGTGTTCACTACTGCAGTGATGTCAGACAGTGGGTGGAGCTGGGCTGTCTGTCAGCTTTTTACTTTTGTTTTAGGCTGTTTGCTGCAGGGTGTGTTATAGTTTCGTTTTTTCAGTGTTAGAGCTGAAGCCAGACCAAGCATGTATACTGCTGTTCTCTCTGCCATCAAAAGACTATCTCTGGATCATTTGGTGAATTCAGAATTATAAATATTCTCAGTCGTGAAGTTAAGCCTGATGTCTTTCTGTTTTGAAGGTTTTTTAAGTCTTATGGATTTTAAAAGGACAGCTTAATCATTACTTAGTGTTGTATTCTTTGGGGTTGTATTTGAATTAATGGTTGCTCAGATGTTCACTGTATGTTTTAAAAAGGTTAATTTGAGTTCATAGAATAAACATTGTTTTGCTTTAAAAAATACTTTTCCATTTCTGCTGTACCACACCTGTAGAGTGGGCCGTATGCTCCCCATATCACAATGTATTAAAAGTTGTGGGTCAGGTGAACTCCATGATACACTTTGGGGTTCTCTTAACTCTGGCCCGTAACAAATTGGGGGCTCGAGGGGGATAGAAACTGGAGAAGTGAGAAATACTGAAGTGGTAAAGGTAAAGGTGGTCTGATGGGAGATAATAAGGAGAGAGTACCTCAGATTAAAAAATAAATCCAGGAGGGTGGAAAAGAAAAGGTTCAAATGTTTTCTCTGTAATAATCTAGGCCATGTAAAGTCACAGTGTTGGTGGTTGAATAAAAGCACTGGGGAGTCTGATGGGTAAAACGGGATAAGACAGTGGGGTTTGTGAAAGTGTTAAACGAAAGCCCTAGTGAAGCGAAGGAGGTGCAAAAGATTGTACAGCCTGACCAAGAGGTGATAAGAAGGTGCCAGATCTCTTTGAAGAATTTACTTGTGTGGGTAAAGTTTACTCATGTGTATCAGGAGGAGCAGGTAAAGAAGTCACAATTTTAAGAGATACAGGAGCTAGTCAATCTTTAATGGTGGGAGATGAGGAGTTATGTAGTTTGGGGGGAATGTTACCAGAAAAGGTGGTAATGTGTGGAATTCTGAGTGAGAGGAGTAGTGGAAAGTCCAGTGAAGAGTGGCAAAGTGGTAGTAGGAGTAATAGAGAAACTACCTTGTCCAGGAATACAGTTTATCTTGGGTAATGAGATAGCTGGATCGCAGGTGGGAGTGATGCCTGCGGTTGATAAGCCAGTGGAGAATCAGACAACTGAAGTGTTGAAGGACGAGTATCCTGGGTTTTTTCCGGATTGTGCAAAGGTCGCAAAGTCACAGGTTAAGACAAGAGGAGAAATCAAAGAGTGAAGATGAAGTTGAAGTGCAATTATCAGAAACGATTTGATCAGATGGTTGAAAAAGAACAAGAACAGGTGGAGGATGAGGCGGATATTTTTAGTTCAGGAAAATTGGCGGAGTTACAACAGAAAGATGTAGAAATAAAACGGATGTATCAGAAAGCATACACGGAAGATGAATCTGAGTGTATACCAGAGGGTTTTTACCATAAAAGTGATGTCTTGATGAGAAAATGGAGACCTTTACATATGCAGGCGGATGAAAAGTGGGCAGAAGTTCATCATGGTAGCATGGTAGCATGGTGGTTAGCATAAATGCTTCACAGCTCCAGGGTCCCAGGTTCAATTCCCGGCTGGGTCACTGTCTGTGCGGAGTCTGCACGTCCTCCCCGTGTGTGCGTGGGTTTCCTCCGGGTGCTCCGGTTTCCTCCCACAGTCCAAAGATGTGCGGGTTAGGTGGATTGGCCATGCTAAATTGCCCGTAGTGTCCTAAAAAAAGTAAGGTTAAGGGGGGGGTTGTTGGGTTACAGGTATAGGGTGGATACGTGGGTTTGAGTAGGGTGATCATTGCTCGGCACAACATCGAGGGCCGAAGGGCCTGTTCTGTGCTGTACTGTTCTATGTTCTATGTTCTAAGTAGTATTGCCCTTAAGGTATAGAAAGGAGGTGTTGCGAGTTGCACATGAGGTACCAGTGGGAGGTCATTTGGGAATAAGGCAAACTCAAGCTAAAATCCAAAAACATTTTTATTGGCCTGGACTGCATAAAGATGTAGTTAAATAGCTCATAAGGTCCATCCATACCACTAGTCTTGTGGCATTAAAATTAGGCCAATGTGGTCAATGGTATCATGGTAGCATGGTGGTTAGCATCAATGCTTCACAGCTCCAGTGGTCCCAGGTTCGATTCCCGGCTGGGTCACTGTCTGTGTGGAGTCTGCACGTCCTCCCCGTTTGTGCGTGGGTTTCCTCCGGGTGCTCCGGTTTCCTCCCACAGTCCAAAGATGTGCGGGTTAGGTGGATTGGCCATGCTAAATTGCCCGTAGTGTAAGGTTAATGGGGGGATTGTTGGGTTACGGGTATACGGGTTACGTGGGTTTAAGTAGGGTGATCATTGCTCGGCACAACATCGAGGGCCGAAGGGCCTGTTCTGTGCTGTACTGTTCTATGTTCTATGTTCTATGAAAAGGACCCACTCTGGGACTCTACCAGAGAAATTAAACGGAGGACTGCTCCGAGAAATGTATTCAATGAATAGTTAAACCACAGAGGGCAGAACAGTTCCACTCATTGCAGTTAATAGATCTCATTAATGAAGACTCTTGCGGTACTACAATCAGTGGTTCTGAAATTTAGAAGGAAAAAAAGCAGCTAAAAATATCGAAATTTCCAAAGTAGAAAATGAGAAGGCCTTTTAAAGTAACACATATACATTCCACCACTCATGGATTATTTGAACAAGTTCTTTTTAAGGGGCAATTTAGTGTGGCCAATCCACCTACCATGCACATCTTTGGATTGTGGGGGCAAAACCCACGCAAACACAGGGAGAATATGCAAACTCCACACAGACAGTGACCCAGAGCCGGGATCGAACCTGGGACCTCAGCGTCATGAGGCAGCAGTGCTATCCACTGCGCCACCGTGCTGCCCTCAAACAAGTCCTTCAAACAGAAAAGATATACTCCTGTTATGATCCTGTAAGGGACCATGGACATTTAAAGAAGAAATCCGAACACCCAACAATTAACCAACAGAACAAAGCCACAAGATTTCATATTTTAAAGCAAAAACAAACTTTATGGTGCATGAAGAGAAATTAAACAAAGTAAGCACTATTAACATTATAGTTTACAACGATGTGTACTGTGAACTTGGTTTTATTTATTTCCTCAAGAATTCCCATATATATTGCAACAATTTTGAAAATGTATTCCCTTCTGTAAGGACCAACTGAAAGGTATGCCACAGCCCTCCAGAATTCACCTGAATTATTATCAAGTGTTCCAGCTATCCTCTGAGGTAAGATTTCATGGGAGTGCTTCCATTAGCTCTTTTTGGCTAGTCAACCCGCCAGCATTTCTTCACAAATCACATGACAAATCATAGCACCAGGGACCAGGGTTCAATTCTGGCCTTGGGTGGCTGTCTGTGTGGAGTTTGCATGTTCTCCCCATGTCTATGTGGGTTTCCTCTGAGTTCTCCAGGTTCCTCCCTCAGTCTAAAAATGTGCAGGTTAGGTGGATTGGCCATGCTAAATGTTCCTTAGTGTCCAAAGATGTGTAGGTTAGGCAGACTGACCCTGCTAAGTTGTCCTTTAGTGTCCAAAGATGTGTAGGTTAGGTGGATTGACCATAATCAATGTGCAGGTTATGATGCTACGGCGGAGGAGTGGGCCGAAGTAGAGTGCTCTTTCGGATGGGTGCTGACTCGATGGGCTGAGTTGCCTCCTTCTGCACTGTAGGGATTCTATGGACTGCCTCAGGTCCTTGTTTGGCTTGCCGGCAGAATCCCAACGGCATATCCATAACTTTCCAAGCTATTTCTGTTGATTGATTTCTATCCCAAGGCTCTATGAGAACTACTCTAGATTTCTTCCAATAGTTGTGAAACCAGAGAAACTCTTTCAGCTGTTTCTTCCACACGGAATCCAAACTGAGATAGAACATGGTGAATGATTAAGTTAGTATTTCTTGGACGCAAGGCCTAACTGACTACCATCTCCTGTTGGCTCTCTCAGTCGAATGAGATGCAGTCTATACCATCTTCTGTCAACAAACACACACACACATAAATGAAACAAAGGAACCTTCCACCTCCAGAGCTCATCTCTTTGACAATATGGCATGCTTTTGGATGATCTCAAACAGAAAGGTTATCAAATTATTTGAACTTCAACACAGCTCTTTGATTACCTAACCCATATGAATAAATTATATTTCAAATGAATGTAATTACTTTCTCTCCAGACTCCCAGGGTTCACACAGGATCCAGAGATGGGTCACTAGTTTAAGTTTTGTTTTTCTCTATCATATCTGACATTGTAAGGTAAAGATAGGTTAAGTAAACCTAGAATAAAAGCAAAATATTACAGATATTGAATCTGAAACAAAGACAGTGAATACTGGAAAAACTCAGCAGGTCTGGCAGCACCTGTAGGGAGTGAAGACGGGATTAATGTTTTGAGTCTGTGAGACTTTTCTTTAGAACTAAAGAGCAGAAAAAATGCGTTGGATTATACATCGTATAAGAGTAGGTGGAACGGAGATTCATGGGGGCTGGGACAGATTGCAACAAAGATGCAGCAAAGCTTAAGAACAAGTGACAGATGGTTTGGTGGAGGAGGGGGAGGAAGAGTTTTTGAACAGGAACAAGAAATGTTTGGGATATAAAAGGTCAAGATGGAGGAAAACGGTCACAGTCTAAAGTTGTTGAACTCAATGTTGAAGTCCTGAGGGCTGTAAGGTGCCGAACTGAAAGATGAGGTGCTGCTCCTCTAGCTTGCGTTGGGCTTCACTGGAGCATTGCAGCAGGCCAAGGATTGACATGTGGGCATGAGAGCAAGATACTGAGTTGAAATGGCAAGCCACAGGAAGGTTGGGTCATGCTTTCAGGCGGAGCGATGGTGTCCCACAAGGCGGTCACCCAGTCTGCATTTAGTCTCCACAATGTAGTGGAGACTGCATTGGGAGCAGTGAATATAATAGACTAGTGAAATACTGCTTCACCTGAAATGAATATTTTGGGCCTTGAATGGTGAGGAGGGAGGAGGTAAAGGGGCAAGTGGTGTACCTTCTGCGATTACAATGGAAGGTGCCGTGGGAAGAGTATTGCGAGTTGGGCATGATGGAGGAGTGGACAAGGGGTCACGAGGAAGCGGTCCCTGTGGAATTCTGATGGGAGAGAGGGGGGGCAGTGAAGGTGTGTTTAGTAGTGGCATCATGCTGGAGTTGGCGGAGGATGATCCTTTGAATGCAGAGGCTAGTGGGGTGGAAAGTGAGGACAATTGGGACCCCATCATGATTCTGGGAGGTTGGGAAAGGGATGAAGGCTGAGGTGCAGGAAATGGGTCGAACTCAGTTGAGTGCCCTGTTAATCACAGGTGAGGGGAATCTCAGTTAAGGAAACAAGCAGACATGTCAGAAGCACCATTTTTAAAGGTGACATAATCAGAACAGATGCAACAGAGACAGAGAAACTGGGAGATTGGGATGGAGCCTTTAAAGGGAACAGGTTGTGAGGAGCTGTAGTCGAGGTAGTTATGGGAATCGGTGGGCTTGTAATGAATATTGGTAGTCAGTCTATCACTGGAAATGGATACAGAGGTCAAGCTCGGGAAGGGAGGTGTCGGAGATGGATCATGTTAGGGTGAGTGAGAGGTGGAAATTGGAAGCAAAATCTATAAATTTTTCCAGGAGCATGAAGCGGCACTGATACAGTCATCAATGTAACCGAAAAAGCGAGAGCAGGCCTGAGTAGGACTGGAACAAGGGGTTTTCCACGCCTAGGCATGACTAGGGCCCATGTGGGTACCCATGGCCACCAGCGCCGGCCCGAGGGTTGCTGGCGCCCCGGGCAAGCTGAACTTCGGCGCCCTTCGGGGGGGGGGGTCGGGTTGGGGGGGGGGCGGGTCGGGTTGGGGGGTGTCGGGTCGGGGACGGGGGTCGGGTCGGGGGCGGGGGGGCTCGGGTCGGGTCGGGGGGGGGTCGGGTCGGGGGGGGTCGGGTCGGGTCCGGGGGGGGGGGGGTCGGGGGGGGTCGGGTCGGGTCGGGAGGGGGGTCGGGGTCGGGTCGGGTCCGGGGGGGGGGTCGGGTCCGGGGGGGGGTCGTGTCCGGGGGGGGTCGGGTCCGGGGGGGGTCGGGTCCGGGGGGGGGGGTCGTGTCCGGGGGGGGTCGGGTCGGGGGCGGGGGGGCGGGTCGGGGGCGGGGTCGGGGGCGGGGGGGGGGGGGGGGTCGGGTCCGGGGGGGGGTCGGGTCGGGGGCTGGGGGGACGGGTCGGGGGCGGGAGACGGGGGCGGGGGGGTCGGGGGCGGTGGGGGGGGGGGGCAGAGTGACCTGGTATATGATTGGGACTCACCGATCGGCGGGCCGGTCTCTCTGTCGGCAGGTCTCTGACGCCGGTCACGCACTCGTTGATGGCGCCCCCTAGCACATGGCGCCCCGGGCGACTGCCCGAGTTGCCGGTACCTTGAGCTGGCCCTGATGGCCACGCCTTTTATTTGCAGGGAGTGAGTCAAGTTAAAGGAGAAATTAATGAGTGACAGAACTTCAGCGAGGCGGAAGAGAGTGATGATGGGTGGGATTCTTCGGGCCTCTGCTCAAGGAAGAAGCAGAGAACGAGGAGCTCCTGTTGATCACCGGAAGACACAAGTGTTCCCACCATGTCAAGGTGGCAATCCAGGGAGAAGGATAGTACCTGGACTCCAAGCATTAAGCATGAGGAAAGGTTAAACAAAGTAGACTTGTTTTGCCTGGAATTTGGAAAGGTAACGGGTGATTTAATTAAAGTATGTAAGATAATAGAGGGGAACAGATAGGATGGAGTGGAAGGAATTCTGCCAACTGGGCAGTCGGGAACTAATGGGCATCGTCTAAAAATTAGAGCAAGGCCTTCCAACTGTGAAATTAGGAAAGAGATCTGCACAGAAAAGGTGGTGCAAACAGCAACTGATGCTGGATCAATTGTTAATGTTAGATGTTGAAAAATGTGCATTTATAACAGGCTCAAGAGGCTGAATGGCATAATCCTGTTCCTGTGTTCCTTTTTGTAAGTTTATATGAATTTATTTCCATGCATTTACTTGCAACTGAGATTGGTAATTTTTTTGTTGACAGAGCTATTAACATACGAATTAGAAGCAGGAATAGGCCATTTGGCCCGGCTCCACCATTCAAAACGTTCATGGCTGATCAGATTGTAACTTCAGCTCCACGATCTGTTACGGGCCAGGGTTTAGAGAATCCCAAAGTGTATCATGGAGTTCACCTGACCCACAACTTTTAATAGGTTGTGGTATGGGGAGCAGACAGCTCACTCTACAGGTGTGGTACAGCAGAAATGGACCAGTGTTTTTTTTAAACAAAACAATGTTTATTCTATGAACTCAAGTTAACCTTTTTAAAACAAACAGTGAATATTTCAGCAACCAGTAAACCAAATACACCCCCCAAAGACTACAACACTAAGTAACCTGTATGCTGTCCTTTTACACCCAAAAGACTTAACAAACCTTCAAACAGGAACACATTAGGTTTACATTTAATACTGAGACCTTTTACAATTCTGAGGTCGCCAAATGATCCATAGAAAGTATTTGAATGGCAGAGATCAACTGTTGATGCAGCTCACTGAAAAACACATCCACACCCAAGCTTTCTCAAACTGAAACTAAAAAGCAGAAGTAGAGCTCAGCTCCACCCACACTCTGACATCACTCCAGTAAAATGAGCAGCTCCATTTCTTAAAGGTACATTTCTTAAAGGGTACTCTGACATGACAAATCCTAACCCCTCATAGCCTTTCACCTCCTTGCTTTATCTTACCTCTGCCTTAAAAATGTTCAAAGACTCCGCTTCCACCACCTTTTGAGGAAAAGGGTTCCAAAGACTTGAGACCTCTGCCGATCTCGCCGGCCCGCTACTCCTCCAGTCCGGTGGTGGTGGCAGCATTAAAGATCTGGGGTCAGTGGAGAAGGCACAGGGGGATGGAGGGAGCCTCAGTTTGGACCCCGATACGCAACAACCACAGATTTGTCCCGGGCAAGATAGACGTAGGGTTTCAAAGCTGGCATAGGGCAGGTATTAAAAGGATGGGGCACCTGTTCATCGACGGGACCTTTCCCAGATAGGGTAGTCTCCGGCTAGGGGAGGGGAAGGTGTTGGACATTTGCCAAGGACTTCAGGAGGCGGAGGAAGCCCCAGTGGAGGAACTTAAGGGCAAATGGGAGGAGGAGCTAGGCGGGGTGCTGGATGCGGGCCTGTGGGCGGATGCCATAAGATAGGGTCAATTCCTTCTCATCATGTGCCAGGATTAGCTTAATCCAGTTTAAGGTGGTCCACCGGGCACACATGATGGCAACCAGGATGAGCAGGCTCTTTGGGTTTGAGAATAAGTATGCGAGGTGTGCGGGAAGCCCTGCAGACCATGTTCTGGGCATGCCTGGCTCTTAAGGGATTCTGGCAGGGATTCGCTAAGGCAATGTCCAAGATCCTAGACACGCGGGTAGTGCTGAGTCCAGAGATAGCGATCTTTGGTGTGTCAGACAATCCGGGTATTCAGGAAGTGAAAGAGGCCGATGTGTTGGCCTTTGCCTCCCTGGTAGCCCGGAGACGGATTAATGTGGAGGGACTCAAAGCCCTCCAGTGTAGAGACCTGGGTTAGTGACATGGCTGGGTTTCTCAGTCTCAAGAAAATGAAGTTTGCCTTGAGAGGGTCCATGACGGGTTTCTCTCGGAGGTGGCAGCCGTTCCTCGACTTTCTAGGAGAGCAGTAAAGATCAGCAGCAGCAGCATCCGAGAGGAGGGGGGGGGGGGGGGGTAATGGTTACGTAGTATTGTTCTTTTCTTTGTATATATGGTTACATTTATTTTGTTATGTTAATTGTTGCGTACGGTTATGCAAAAAACTATGTTTTTGACAAACATTCGAATAAAAATATATTTTTTTTAAAACCTCCAGTAACATGAGCAGCTGCATTTCTTAAAGGTGCATTTCTTAAACAACCATTTCTTAAAGAGTACTCTCACATGACACCTCCACCCCCAAAAAAAACCCATCAACTTCAAGATGGTTTCATTTTTCACCTTTTCACAATCCTTTAAGAAATGCACACAGTAAATATACTTTTTGTTTCAAAAAACAACACACGCAAACAGGTATAATAATATAGTCCATTTTTTCCCCTTCTTCTTCCTCCAACTGAAATTGCTTCCGTTCATCACATTCGTGACAAAGATTCAGCTATCACGTTTTCTCGTCCTGCCACATGTACTATTTTAAAATGAAATGGCTGTAACAGTAAACTCCAGCGAAGCAGCCTTGCATTGTCATTCCGGAATCACTCCAAAAACGTCAACGGATTATGATCAGTATATATAACGGTGTCAGACGGATTGCTGGTTACATAAATGTGAAAATGTTGCAAAGCCAGCACCAAACTCAGTCTCCTTCTCAATCGTAGAATATTTTTTCTGGTGAGAATTCAATTTCTTTGAAAAATAACCAATATGCCACTCTAGCCCTTTGTCGTCATCCTGTAGAAGCACCGCACCTACCCCCACATCACTCGCATCAACCGCCACTTTGAATGGTTTGGTGTAATTTGGGATGGCTAACACAGGAGCAGTGGTTAACATCGCCTTCAGGCCGTCAAATGCCTGTTGTCACTCCGCTGTCCAATGGAATTTGTTACGCTTCTTGAGCAAGTCCATCAGTGGAGCGACTACACTCCTAAAATTGGGTACAAATTTCCAGTAAAATCCTCTCATACCAAGAAATCGCATTATTTCCCGTCGTGTCGAGGGTATCGGAAACTCCCCAATAACTTTTGTTTTCACATCCTGTGGGGCCATTCGACCCTGTCCGATTGTATGGCCAAGGAAAGTGACTTGGGCTTTTCCAAATTCACTTTTGGCTAGGTTTATCACAAAACCCGCCTCCTGAAGACGATCGAATAACTCCATCAGATGTTTCAAATGTTCTGTCCATGTCTGGCTGAAAATTACCAGATCGTCAATGTATACCGCACAATTGGGTAATCCTGAAACAACTTTGTTAGTTAATCGTTCAAATGTTTGCTGGGGCGTTTTTCATGCCAAATGGCATAACTTTGAATTGGTATATACCATCTGGAGTCACAAAAGCTGAAATCTCCTTCGCCCTTTCGGATAAAGGTACCTGCCAGTAACCTGTAAGTAAATCCAGTTTGGAAATAAAAACTGATTGTCCCACTTTCTCAAGATGTGGAGATGCCGGCGTTGGTCTGGGGTGAGCACAGTAAGAAGTCTTACAACACCAGGTTAAAGTCCAACATGTTTGTTTCAAACACAAGCTTTCGGAGCACTGCTCCTTCCTCAGGTGAAGGAGCATCGCTCCGAAAGCTAGTGTTTGAAACAAACATGTTGGACTTTAACCTGGTGTTGTAAGCATTCTTACTGTGTCCACTTTCACAATGCAGTCCTCCAAACGTGGGACAGGATAAGAGTCCGTTCTTGTAACTACATTAACCTTTCTATAGTCCACACACAACCGTTGGGTACCATCTGGTTTTGGTATCATCACTATGGGTGAGCTCCATTGGCTGCAACCCACTTCAATTATGCTATTTTTAAGCATACTCTCAATCTCTTTGTTAACCTGTGCCAATTTTAACGGGTTAAGTCTGTATGGATGTTGTTTGATCGGAACATCATTTCCCACATCTACATCATGTATAGCCATTTTAGTACTTCCGAATTTATCTCCACAAACTTGCCCATGTAATATCAATAACTCTTTCAGGTCAGGTCGTTTTTGCTCTGGAAGGTAACTCACCAATTTATCCCAATTTTTAAGAACATCCTCATTTTCCAATTTAATTTGAGGTATGCCGAAATCACAGACATCTGGATTTGGTTCATCACTTTGAGTTAGAATCATTAAAACCTCCTCCTTTTGCTCTTCTTCCCTTTCAAAGTACCTTTTAAGCATATTCACATGGCACACTCAGTGATTCTTCCTTCTAACTGGTATTTTTACCATATAATTCACCTCACTTAATTTCCTTTCAATTTGATAAGGTAGGTTCACCTACCACTGGTAACAATACTAAAATTTTATCTCCACTGGCAAAACTACAATCTTTGGATTTCTTGTCCGCTACCCGTTTCATCACATTTTGTGCAACTTTTAAATGTTGTCTAGCTAATTCACCTGCTCTATTTCATCATTCCCTCAAATTTGACACACAATCCAATAATGTAATTTCTGATTTCTCACTCACCAATTTTTCCTTAATCAATTTAAGTGGTCCTCTTATCTCATGACCAAAAATTAGTTCAAAAGGACTAAATTTGGTTGACTCATTAGGAGCATCCCTAATTGCAAACAGTACGAATGGAATTCCTTTATCCCAATCCTCCTGATAATCTTGACAATAAGCCCTCAACATTGTCTTTTATGTCTGATGCCACTTTTCTAACGCTACCTGCGATTCTGGATGGTATGCAGTTGATTTAAATTGTTTTATTCCTAAGCTATCCATTACTTCTTTGAATAACCTTGAGGTAAAATTTGATCCTTGATCCGATTGTGTTTCTGTGGGTAGTCCATATGTCATAAAGAATTTAAGTAACTCCTCCACATTCTTTTTAGCTGTAACATGCTGGAATGGCCTCTGGAAACCTAGTAGACACATCCATTATCGTCAAACGATATTGATTCCCACTTTTCGTTTTAGGAAGCGGCCCTAGGCAATCAATTAGGACCCTTGTGAAAGGTTCCTCAAATGCTGGGATGGGTATTAAGGGTGCTGGTTTTATCACTGCTTGAGGTTTCCCTATCACTTGACATGTGTGACATGATTGACAAAATTTAACTACATCTTTATGTAGTCCAGACTAATAAAAATGTTTCTGGATTTTAGCTTGAGTTTTCCTTATTCCCAAATGACATCCCACTGGTACCTCATGTGCAACTCGCAACACCTCCTTTCTATACCGTACGGGCAATACTACTTGATGAACTTCTGCCCACTTTTCATCTGTCTGCCTACGTAAAGGTCTCCATTTTCTCATCAAGACATCACTTTCACGGTAATAACACCTCTGGTATACACTCAGATTCCTCTTCCGTGTATGCTTTCTGATACATCAGTTTTTTTTCGATATCTTTTTGTTGTAACTCCGCCAATTTTCCTGAACTAAAAATATCCGCCTCATCCTCCACCTGTTCTTATTCTTTTTCAACCATCTGATCAAAAATCGTTTCTGATAATTGAACATCATCTTCACTCTTTGATTTCTCCTCTTGTCTTAACCTGTGACTTTGCGACCTTGTTACGACACAGTCCAGAAAAATCCCAGGATATTCGTCCTTCAACGCTTCAGTTGTCTAATTTTCCACTGGCTTATCAACCACAGTAGGCATCATTCCCACCTGCGATCCAGCTATATCATTACCCAAGATAAACTGTATTCCTGGACAAGATAGATTCTCTATTACTCCTACTACCACTTCACCACTCTTCACTGGACTTTCCAACCTTACCTTAGATAATGGAACACTACTCCTCTCACCCTGAATTCCACATATTACCACCTTTTCTGGCAACATTCTTCCCAAACTACACAACTCCTCATCTCTTCCCATTAAATATTGACTAGCTCCCATATCTCTTAAAATTGTGACTTCTTTACCTACTCCTCCTGATACACATGAATAAACTTTACCCACACAAGTAAATTCTTTAAAGAGATCTGGCACCTTCTTATCAATTATCTCTTGATCAGGCTGTACATTCTTTTACACCTCTTTCGCTTCACTTGGGC
The DNA here is from genome assembly GCF_902713615.1 of Scyliorhinus canicula. Lineage (NCBI taxonomy): Eukaryota > Metazoa > Chordata > Chondrichthyes > Carcharhiniformes > Scyliorhinidae > Scyliorhinus > Scyliorhinus canicula. The sequence continues at coordinate 293,259,107 of NC_052146.1, forward strand.
TTTCCTTTACCACTTTAACAAACCCCACTGTCTTATCCTGTTTTACCACATCAGCCTTCCCAGTGCTTTTCTTCAACCACCAACACTGTGACTTTACATGGCCTAGTTTATTACAGTGAAAACATTTGAAACTTTTCATTTCTTTTCCACCCTCCTGGATTTATTTTTTAATCTGAGGTACACTCTCCTTATTGTCTCCCATCAGATTACCTTCACCGTTACCACTTAAGTATTTCTCATGTCCCCAGTTTCTATCCCTCACAGGCTGAAACTGATGTCGGAAACCAATCTTTGATTTATGAACTAATTCATAATCATCTGCCATTTCTGCTGCTAACCTTGCAGTTTTAACCCTCTGTTCTTCCACATGAATTCTCACTACATCAGGAATTGAATTTATAAACTCATCCAAAAGTATAATTTCTCTGACAGCTTCATACGTTTGGTCTATTTTCAAAGCCCTTATCCACCTATCAAAATTACTCTGTTTGAGCCTTTCAAACTCCATGTATGTTTGACCAAATTCCTTCCTTAAATTTCTAAACCTTTGTCTGTAGGCTTCAGGCACTAGTTCATTTGCACCCAAGATGGATTTTTTCACCTCCTCATACGTCTCAGATACCTCCTCCGGTATAGACGCAAACACTTCACTAGCTCTACCTACCGGCTTTGTTTGAATCAGTAATACCCACATTTCTTGTGGCCATTTCATTTGTTTACTTACCTTCTCAAATGAAATGAAAAACCTTCCACTTCCTTCCATCAAACCGTGGCAATGCTTGGACATATTTAAATAGATCCCCACCAAGCCTTCGACTATGACGTTCTTTCTCACTATCCTCATCACTATCCTCTAACTGCACGTTTCCCTTTACGTCTGCCAATTTTAACTGACTGTCTTGTTTCATGGCCATTTTCTGTAATTCAAACTCTCTCTTTTTCCCTTTCCTCTCTATCGCTTTATTTTTGTTGTGCTAGGGCTATTCTTTCTTTGTTTCTTTCTTTGCTCTCCTTTTCTTTTTCTCTCATTTCATATTCAAGCTGCTTTCATTCTTTTTCATGTTCAAGTTGCTTAATCTGTAACTGGATCTTTGCCATTTCTAATGAGTCAGACTGCATCTCAGGCAACTTTTTGCATTTCATCAGGTAATGTTAACTGCAACGTTTTTGCCAAATCTAATCTTTAGTCTCTGTCCATATGTTCTTATGTTAAAGGTGAAGGTGGGATTATTATTTAAACAATAAAATATTAAAGCATGCTGCTGTGCAGAGAGACCTGGATGTGCTAGTGCATGAGTCACAGAAAGTTGGTTTATAGGTGCAACAGGTGATTAAGAACGCAAATGGAATTTTGTCCTTCATTGCTAGAGGGATGGAGTTTAAGACTAAGGAGGTCATGTTGCAATTGTATACGGTGTTAGTGAGGCCACACCTGGAGGATTGTGTTCAGTTTTGGTCTCCTTACTTGAGAAAGGACATACTGGCACTGGAGGGTGTGCAGAGGAGATTCACGAGGTTAATCCCAGAGTTGAAGGGGTTGGATTACGAGGAGAGCTTGAGTAGACTGGGACTGTACTCGTTGGAATTTAGAAGGATGAGGGGGGATCTTATAGAAACATTTAAAATTATGAAGGGAATAGATATAATAGAATGCAGGCAGGTTGTTTCCACTGGCAGGTGAAAGCAGAACTAGGGGGCATAGCCTCAAAATAAGGGGAAGTAGATTTAGGACTGAGTTTAGGAGGAACTTCTTCACCCAAAGGGTTGTGAATCTATGGAATTCCTTGCCCAGTGAAGCAGTTGAGGCTCCTTCATTAAATGTTTTTACGGTAAAGATAGATAGTTTTTTTTAAAGAAAAAAGGGATTAAGGTTTATGGTGTTCGGGCCGGAAAGTGGAGCTGAGTCCACAAAAGATCAGCCATGATCTCATTGAATGGCGGAGCAGGCTCGAGGGGCCAGATGGCCTACTCCTGCTCCTAGTTCTTATGTTCTTATGTTCTTATAAGGTACTGCATGTGACCGTCTCCACCCCCCAAAAACGTCTGAGCCTCTGAAAGACCCATTATCCACAACATACAGCCCACTTAAACTAAAATACCACACCTGAAAAGCAACCACAACATGCTCACCCCTCACAGTCTTTAAGTTCACTAAGCCAATCCAATAGATAGACTTTGATCCCGAACAAGCCCCCCAATTGTTATGGGTCAGGGTTTAGAGAATCCCAAAGCGTATCATGGAGTTCACCTGACCCACAACTTTTAATAGGTTGTGGTATGGTGAGCACATGGCTCACTCTACAGGTGTGGTACAGCAGAAAATGGACCAGTGGTTTTTTAAAACAAAACAATGTTTATTCTATGAACTCAAGTTAACCTTTTTAAAACAAACAGTGAATATCTTAGCAACCAGTAAATCAAATACACCACCAAAGACTACAACACTAAGTAACCTGTGGGCTGTTCTTTTACACCCAAAAGTCTAAACAAACCTTCAAACAGGAACACATTAGGCTTACATTTAATACTGAGACCTTTTACAATTCTGAGTTCACCAAATGATCCGTAGATAGTCTTTGGATGGCAGAGATCAACAGCAGATGCAGCTCACTGAAAAACACAGACACACCCAAGCTTTCTCAAACTGAAACTAAAAAGCAGAAGTAGAGCTCAGCTCCACCCACACTGTGACATCACTCCAGTAAAATGAGCAGCTCCATTTCTTAAAGGTACATTTCTTAAAGGGTACTCTGACATGACAAATCCTAACCCCTCATAGCCTTTCACCTCTTTGCTTTATCTTACCTCTGCCTTAAAAATGTTCAAAGACTCCGCTTCCACCACCTTTTGAGGAAAAGGGTTCCAAAGACTTGAGACCCTCTGTCTTGAATGGGTGACCCTTTAGTTTTAAACAGTGTCCCCGGGTTCGAGATTCTCCAAAGAGAGGAAACATTCTCTCCACACCCACCCCTCAGATCTCATATGTCTTAATCAAGTCACCTCTGGGCGGCACGGGGATGCAGTGGTTAGCACTGCTGCCTCACAGCGCCGAGGACCCGGGTTCAATCCCGACCCGGGGCACTGTCCGTGTGGAGATTACACATTCTCCCCGTGTCAGCGTGGGCTTCACCCCCACAACACAAAAAGATGTGCAGGGTAGGTGAATTGGCCATGCTAAATTGCCCCTTAATTGGAAACAAAATTGGGCACTTTAAATTTATATTTTAAAAAATCAAGTCGCCTCTTACTCTTATAAACCCCATTGGATACAAGCCTCGCCTTCTAACCTTTCCTCATAAGACAACTCGCCCAATCCAGGTATTAGTTCAGTAAACCTTCTCTGAACTGCGTCCACTCAATTTACATTGTTTCTGAAGTAAACAGACCAATACTGTAGTACTTCAGATGTGGTCTCACTAGTGCCCTGTGTATCGAAAGCATCAGTTCCCTATTTTTGTATTCAATTCTCTTTCCAATAAATGAAAACATTCTATTAGCTTTCCTAATTACTTGCTGTACCTACAAACTAACCTTTTGCAAATCATGCACTCGGACATCCCGATCCCTCCATATCTCAGAGCTCTGTAATCTCTCAACATTTAGATAATAAATTTATTTTTTAGTCTTCGTGCCAAAAATTGACAATTTCATATTTTTCCACATCATACTCCATTTGTCAGATCTTTGCCACTCACTTAACGTATTTCTATCCCTCTGTGGCCTACTTTTGTCCTCTTCATAACTTACTTTCTTGCTTATTTTGTGTCATCAGCAAATTTAGCAACCATACTTCCAGTCTCTTCATCCAAGTAATTTATATAAATGGCAAAACGTTGAGGCCCCAGCACTGAGACCTGTGGCACACCACTTGTTATATTTTGCCAACCAGCAAATGACCCATTTACATCTACTCTCTGTTCACTGTTAGCTAGCCAATCTTCAATCTATCGCAATAATTAATTTAATAATCTTTATTGTCACAAGTAGGCTTACATTGCAATGAAGTTACTGTGAAAAGCCCCTAATCGCCACATTCCGGCGTCTGTTCGGATACACAGAGGGAGAATTCAGAATGTCCAAATTACCTAACAAGCACATCTTTCGTGACTTGTGGGAGGAAACCGGGGCACCTGGAGGAAACCCACACAGACACGGGGAAAACGTGCAGACTCCGCACAGACAGTGACCCAGCCGGGAATCGAACCTGGGACCCTGGCACTCTGAAGCCACAGTGCTAACCACTGTGCCACCACGTTGTCCTGTGTTAATATGTTAATCCCCTATACCGCAAGCTTTTATTTTCCACAATAACCTTTGATATTTACGGGAAATGGGACAAAGTTGGGTATTAGTGGATAGACTGCAGATCAGCCGTTGGTTGGTTGGCGGAAAGGACCCGAGGGGCTGAATGGCCACTTCCTGATGATATATACATGTGCATTTAAATGAGGGTGTACATGTCTCCTTCTGTTGCTATGCACTGCACCTTTTAATGAGTGTCTGAATGGCCTCCTCCTGTTGCCAGGTGCTGTGCCTTGAAGATACGTGCTGTGGCTTCAAATGAGGGTCTGCCTTGCCTCCTCCAGTTGCTATGCACTGTGTCTTTAAATTCGGGTCTGAATGGCCTCCTCTTGTTGCTATGCACTGCATCTTTAAATTCGGGTCTGAATGGCCTCCTCTTGTTGCTATGCACTGCATATTTAAATGCGGGTCTGAATGGCCTCCTCTTGTTGCTATGCACTGCATATTTAAATGCGGGTCTAAATGCCTTCCCCTGTTGCTGTGCACTGTATCTTTAAATTTGGGTATGACTGGCCTCCACCTGTTGCTATGCACTGTAAGAAGTATTACAACACCAGGTTAACGTCCAACAGATTTGTTTCAAACACTAACTTCACCTGAGCAAGGAGCAGTGCTCCGAAAGCTAGTATTTGAAACAAACCTGTTGGACTTTTACCTGATGTTGTCAGACTTCTTACTGTGCTCACCCCAGTCCAACGCCGGCATCGCCACATCATGGCTATGGACTGCGTCTTTAAATGATGGTCTGACTGGCCTCCACCTGTTGCCAGGTGCAGCGCCTTTAAATGAGGCCCCGCCCTTTTTCCTCCGCCCTCTTTTACCCGCTCCTATTTGAATGGCTCGAGCGGCTCCCCGCGCGCGCGAGCAGAGAGCGTTGAGCCGTTAAACGCGAGCGAGGGGGGCAGAAACGAGAAAGCGACCTCGGACGATGGGGCTTGGCAACCGGCTCCTGTTCTGCCAGTGCACCGCCTACCTGCTGGCCTTCGTGCTGTCGCTGTTCGCCGCTGTGCCGCTGGGCGAGGACCAGCACCAGCTGCGGGGCCGCTGCCTGCTGTACGGCGCGGGGCGCTGGCAGCCGGCGAACGGCAGCGGCTGTGTCCAGGCGCACTGCTTCCGCCTGCTGCGCTGGGGCCCGCCGGCCGCCTGCCGCTACAGCCTCTTGGTGGGCATCTTCAGCTGCGCCTACTCGGCGCTGCAGGGCTTCAGGAGCACCTACCTCCTCTGCAAGAGCTTCCAGGAGTAAGCACTGGGTCAACTTCGCTGGCTTATGGGCGTAAGGCTGGGCGTCCGCCCCCACTCAGAGGGTGTTGAATCTTTGGAATTCTCTGGCAGCCCCAGAGGCTGAGTGCGCTCCAGGCCTGGACATCCAGGGATAGTGTGGTGGATTGGCCATGCTAAATTGCCCTTAGTGTCCAAAAAAATGCCCTTAGTGTTGGGTGGGGTTACTGGGTTATGGGGATAGGGTGGAAGTGTTGACCTTGGGTAGGATGCTCTTTCCAAGAGCCGGTGCAAACTCGATGGGCCGAATGGCCTCCTGCACTGTAAATTCTATGTAAAACAGCGTGGAGGTAGAAGACCAGCCCTGTCCTTTGGCAGGGTTTAGGCTTCCCGCTGGCGAGGCCAGCATTTGATAGCCCATCCCCGATCACCCTTGAGATGGTGAGCTGCTGTGGCCCATGTGGTGTAGGAGTGCCCGCCGGGCTGTTTGGAAGGAACCGAATGGTAGCGTGGGGTCAAGGGATGGAATGTTCCCTGTTTCTAACCCCCGATTTGCAATATTTGTGGGCAGCACAGTGGTTAGCACTGTTGCTTAACAGCTCCAAGGCCCCAGGTTTGATTCCTGACTTGAGTCACTGTCTGTGCGGAGTCTGCATGTTCTCCCTGTGTCTGTGTGGGTTTCTTCCATGAGCTCCGGTTTCCTCCCACAATTCCAGAAAGACGAGGTGTTAGGTAATTTGGACATTCTGAATTCTCCCTCGGTGTACCTGAACAGGTGCCAGAGTGTGGCAACTAGGGAATTTTCACCGTAACTTCATTATAGTGTTGCTGTAAGCCTACTTGTGACAACGATTATTATACGACTTCTATTCTGACCCTGTTGGTCGATGGGAGTCCAATTTTGAATTTGGTGCTGCATTTATTCTGAAATTGCGAAGTGTGGTTTGCTTGCTGGCAAACCTGAACAAAATGATCCCCAAATTTGTGAGCTTGGTTTGGGATTTCTTCATGGATTTTGCTGAAATTTAGGCTGGAGGGAGTTAGCAGTGGAATTGTTACGTATGTTAGGAGAATTATTGACTTTTTAATATGGGGAGGAGCATAACTGTGACTTGCAGATGACTTGGGAGGGTTATGCTATGATATTTGCTCACAAGGTTGGAGTTGAAACTGATTTTTTCCTGGAGGGAGTGCATCATAGATTTAGAATTATACTAGATTTCAAAGGATTAAATTAGGAGAGATTACACAAATTGCATTTGTATTTCCTAGAATTGAGGTTTCCAAGATTATTAACGCATGCAAAGTTTCTCCCTATTTACCCCATTTCTCAGGTTGTGGACTTCAGGGAACATGGTCTAAAAATTAGCCAAATCTTTAAGAAGTAAAATTGGGAATCATGCCTATAAACAGAGTTTGGAACTAAAGTTTGGTACTTTTCCACAAATTTCAATTGATGCTGGATTATTGTTAATTTGAAACCTGTATGAAACGATATAGGGGAAAGATAGATATGTGGAGTTGGGTTGCCGATCTCATGATCTCATTAAATATTGGAACAGATTTGAGGGGCTAATTGATCTACCCATGTTTCTGCTATTTGTGTCAATGTTTCCTGATCTGATGTATAATTGACCAGTGCTTCAAAACTACACTGTTAGCTGCAACCAGCCCTGAATGCATAATTGTCACATCTAGCCAAAGAATAATTTGAAAAATAGATAACATACTTAACAGTCCTTTGATATTTCATATGCATGTTTGAGACTTAGAATCCTTATACAGACGTCAAAAGCTTATGGAAGAACTTCAGTTAATTTACTATGAAATATGAGTGATGAGTCAAGGAGAGGGAGTTTGAATCTCACTAAGCTATGGTTAGCATTTAGTTCGGATTTGTTAAAGGTAAAATGTTTATTTCAAAGAAAAAAAATATGAAAAAGGATGACTGCTTTATTTGTGAATTAATATTGAATGGTCTAAGTAATATATTTTAAAAACTAGCTGAAATGTCATCAGTTTTGAGTGCTCCTGGTGACTGGAAATGGGGAAGTGTGATCAGGATGAATCTTCTGGGATATATTTCGCCTGAATCTGCTTGTCATGATATGTTTGTGCAATTTATTGCATGTTCTTAATTTAGATAAAATTTCAGCTATGTGCAGGAAACCAACTAACTTTGATACTGTGGAAAAAAAAAATGCTGGAAATACTCATCCAGTGGAGTGAGATCCGTGACCTTTTATCAGATCTCTATTTCTGGTTCTACTTGGCATTCAATTAGGTATGTAAGGGAGCGATACTTGCTAAATGATTATTCAGTGAATGAGAAGAATATCTATTACAGTAGTCCCCCGTTATACCGCGCCCCGCAATACCGCGGTTCGCGATATACGGCGGGGGTGCTTATGGACCCCAACGTTTTTCACTCTTTTTGAAACAACACCTTTTTAAGCCGGTGAACTTGTTTGTCATTCCGATTAGCCGCGATGATTAGCCCGATTAGCGGCGATAAATAGCCGTGATGATTTGTAATTAAAGCGTATAAATACAAAATGCCTAAGCGCAAGTCTTACACAGTAAAGGAAAAGATAAATTTGATAGACCGTATTAGAAACGGCGAAACAAAGGCAAAATTATCCAGAGAGACTGGTGTGCCAGAGTCAACCCTCCATGGGTGGGAGAAAGATGAGGACAGTTTGAGAACTTATGTTGAGACAGTTTCTGAGAGTGAAGGGCTTGCCAGGAAAAAGGCAAGGACCGCTAGTGACATTAACTTGGAGAAGGCTGTGTTCGCCTGACTTCTATAGGGACAGACTTTTTCATGTGATTTAAATGATTTTTTAAAATATGCTTGTAAGTGCTATTTTATGTATTATTGTATATATTTTTGAGTGGTATTTTTTAATAAATTTAAAACTTGAAAGAACTTTGATGTTTTTTATTTAAAACACCCTTCCATTCTTACATTGTAAGGCTATTACATCCACAATACCTGAAACTACCCTGATAGATTCACTTGTAATTATTCTTTCCCGCAGCAGAAAATTATCTGGCCATATGTTGCTCTTTCAAAATTTTCATAGGCTATCCGCGGCTCGGATGCAACGCGGGTGGCTGTCTTGGACCCCAACACCCGCGTTATAACGGGGGCCTACTGTACTATCAAAGATGTGCAGGTTAGATGGGGTTGCGGGGGTGGGGCAGGAGAGTGGGCCTGGGTAGGCTGCGCTTTCAGTGGATCGGAGCAGAATTGATGGGCTGAATAGCAGCCTCCTGCACTGTGGAAATTCTATGAAATAGAGATATGGTCTTGGAGAATAAGCTTAAATGTAATTTAAACTATCATAGGGCAGACAGAGAGAGGTTGTTACCGTTTGTTGGGGACTAAATCTAGGGGCCATAAACTGAAGATAATCACTAATAAATCCAAAACTGAATTCGGCGAGAAACATCTTTTACCCAAAATAATGGTTAGAATGTAGAACCCTCGAGCAGAAATATCTGAGGCGATTGACATGGATAACTTTCAGGGGGATGTTAGTTAAACACAGGTGAAAAGATTAGAAGGATGTGCAGCGGTGGGAAGGCGCTTGTGTCAAGCTTAAATACACCAGTTGGGTGGAATGGCCTGTTTCTGGAAAAAAAAACCTTTGTAATGCAATGGGAGGACACGATTGGCTTCTCTTTTGCCAGATTGTATAGTCCAAAGCCATTTATTTTGCTTCGAACAGAGTGTAATGTTCAAAGGCTTGGTATCCTCGTTCTGAACTATTAATGTGCTAAGAAAATCACAAGGTTTGGGCTTGCCAGATATTTTCTTTTTGTTAGCATTGTTTCCGTATCTGGACATGTAGCCAAATATCAGAGAACCACTGGCTACCAGCAGAAGATAGATCAGAGTTGGTGCCAAATGGCTATTGAATTGTTTATCATGTGTAGATGTGACACTACTTCTTGTATTATCTTTTACTTTGAATACAATTTGATGATTGTAACTGCCAACTGCAGTAAACCACCAATTTGAAGTGGAGGTAGCAGCTAGGGTAAATAACTCCATTCTGAGGAATTTCGATATTCAAAGGTAGGGTGTGCAAGTTAACTGGGAAAACTAGGAGGTGACTCAGTTGTCGTACTCTGCAGATGATTTCATATCAATTTGTGATCATGTTCTGAGAACTGTTAATAACTATTTGCTTGTTCACCAGCAGACTGTAAGTGTGTGTGTGTGTAGGTGGTGCAGTGATTAGCTCTGCTGCCTAACGGCACTGAGGTCCCAGGTTCGATCCCGGCCCTGGGTAATAGTCCGTGTGGATTTTGCACATTCTCCCCGTGTTTGCGTGGATTTCACCGTCACAACCCTAAGATGTGCAGGGTAGGTGGATTGGCCATGCTAAATTGCCCCTTAGTTGGAAAAAAATGAATTGGGTACCAAACTTTAAATAAAGTTTAAAAAAGTGTGTCAGAATGATCAGGCCAATTCTCAACAGTCAGTTGTCAGACATGAGACTTTTAGCTGGGTTAGAAAGATGGAGTCTTGGCACGGCTCTGGGTCACTGTCCGTGTGGAGTTTGCGCATTCTCCCCATGTTTGCGTGGGTATCACTCCCACAACCCAAAGGTGTGCAGGGTAGATTGGCCATGCTAAATTGTCCCTTAATTCGAAAAAAATTAATTGAGCACTCAAAAATTTTTTTAAAAACGAAGACGGAGTCCCTTCTAAGCTGTGCAGATTCACTCTTTTGGAATTTGATCTGATCTCCAAAATGGGGCTTGGGAGGAAAAGAGAATGCTTGAGGAAAAGTTAGAGTAGAGTAAGTTGAAGAAAATCGTGTGTAGAGGGGGGTAAAGGTGAGGCTTGCAGAATTTGTAATTTAAGTATGTTTGCGCTGCAAGGCTAATGTAGCTACAGTAGTTGTAAAAGCACTTGTTTGTTACAGCTTTATAAATTAATGCCTGGTTTCTGAGCTAAAAATGAATGATTGATTAAAGGCGACATTACATTCCTGAATCTGGAATGCAACGCTGAGTACTGATGACAGATTAGTACTTAGCCTATCAGAAAGGATTAGTAATTTAAACGATCATATGTTCAGTGATTCAAATTTGTCAGGCTAAATATAACTTCCTCAGGAGGAGACTTTAGGATTAGAAGAAAACATCAGGATTAATTAGAAATACAATTAAATGATGAATGAAAAGTAGATGCACCATAGAAAGCATCCTATCAGGCTGCATTACAGCCTGGCATGGCAACTGCTTGGCCCAAGACTGCAAGAAACTTCAGAGAGTCGTCATCACAGGAACCTGCTTCCCATCCAGTGACTCTGTCTACACCTGCCGCTGCCTGGGGAAAGCGGGCAGCATAGTCCAAGAACCCTCACACCCAGCTTCCTCATTCTTCCAACTTCTTCCATCGGGCAGGAGATACAAAGGTCGAGAACACGCACGAGGGCTGACGGGCCTGTTCTGTGCTGTACTGTTCTATCTTTAACAGATTCAAAAACAGCTTTTTCCCCGCTGTTACCAGCCTCCTAAACAACCCTCTTATGGACTGACCTGATTAATACTACACTCCTGTATGCTTCACCTGATGCCGGTGTTTATGTAGTTGCATTGTGTACCTTGTGTTGCCCTTTTATGTATTTTCTTTTTATTTTATTTTCATGTACTAAATGATCGGTTTGAGCTGCTCGCAGAAAAATACTTTTCACTACCTCGGTACACTTGACAATAAATAAATCCAAATACACGTAAAGGGATCTTGAGAAGTCCTTATGAAAACCAGCAGGAATCACAGAAGTTAGATGTTGAAGGCTGAGTAGAGTTTTTGAAGTACAAGGAATGACTAAAGTAATGGAAACTATTAATTGTGCAAACATTAACTGAGGGTAATGCTGAGAGCAAATATGATTTTAATTTATGCAGGACAAAGTTTGAGTTCTCAAAGTGATGGCACAGAAATGTAATAGAAAAATAGCAGTTATCTCCACCAGAACTCCCAAACAAAAACTGGTCAAAATTTGATTGTAATTTACTGTCTCAGGATTCCAACTTGTGTAAAGATTCCAACTTGTGTAGATGCTTGTTAAGTTTGTTATGCTGGAGTTGTTTGCTGAATAAAGTTCTAAGCGAGTCAGTGAATGATTTGAGCTTGTTTACGAGGGCTGAATATGTGGAACGGAGGATAGCTATCAAATGGAAATACGTGGAAGAAGTACAAACTGGTAGCGCACAGTGGGGAAAAGTAACCCAGTGCAGATGGAATGCATCCCAGGGAAGGAAAGGTTCTGGCAACAATCTTGCAACTCTATTTGGACATGGGATATGGGAGTAATGTTAGAGGACTGTCAGGTTTGCAAATGCTAAAAGCTCTGATCAAACAGAGGAATGGGTGAGTGCAAGCCAGTCAGCCTAACTGGTGGTGGGGAAGCTTAGATTAATTTGATTTAGTTATAGCTATTTTTTTTTCAATTAAGGGGCGATTCAGCGTGGCCAATCCACCTATCCTTCACCTCTTTGGGTTGTGGGGGTGAGACCCATGCAGACTCGGGGAGAATGTGCAAACTCCACATGGACAGTGACCCGGGGCCGGGATTGAACTCGTGTCCTGGGTGCTGTGAGGCAGCAGTACTAACCACTGCACCACCGTGCCGCCCTTGACTATGGCTATCTCGATGAGTATCAGTATATGCCATCTTTTAATTTCTGATTTTTACTCTCTTTAAATTATAGATCACTCTTTTCAGAATTTGTAAGCATGCTTCTTAGCTGCACCATTGCTTTGCTGATGCTGGTTGCCAGTGCCACAGTGAGTGATGGCCTTAATATATGGTGCAACTCTGTCACAAACAAGGGTAACATGACAATCAGGTATGAGACATATTGATGGGAATCTGTATGCAGAATATGTAAGTAAGGACAAAATATAAGTTACATGCATATATAATTGACCCCTTCCCTCTAACTTTTCTCTTCACCTGAAGACTTTACTTGATCATGAATCTCCATGTCCCATGCTTGCGAGATCAACTATAAATAAATACATGCAACTGAATTTAATTTAACACTTACGGTTGCAATGATTAACTGTATCCCAGATGATTTTTGTTTCTTTCCTAGTCACTATATTGCTTAGAATGTTGCATGGTGCCTTTTGAGCACTATGTTTGAGCCACTGATCCAATGTACTTTGAATTTCCATTAAATGCAGTAGCTACCTTCCAGGACCGTTTCACCCAGTGAATTTGGCCTGATGTTCAAAAGACATTAGTTCAGTTTTAGAATTGATGGGAGGTTGGTCTAGTGAGTTTTGCCATCCCATGTCAAAGGTTTTCCCACATGGGCAGCCTTTGGTTTGACCTTTTTTCCACTTTGGAGGAGGCAGAAGCTTTATTGTCTAAACTATTCAAAATTGCCTACTCGTTCAAGTCGGAGCCAAAGGTTTACACATATGTTGGGCACGGTAGCCTGAGCGCTATCATTTTCAAACTTGCATTGCCACTCAGCTGCATTCAATGCCATATCTGTGGCAAATTTGGATGCTTTTGTTAAACGTGTTGGTCCAGATTCAAAATTGGGTCTGCTGAGGAGTCAAAAATTGTAGGTGTCACTTCTTGGGCTGTTCCTTGGATTAGAACCTTTTGAGTGAGGGATTAGATTGTACAAATACACAGTTCTGGTTCCAGGGCAGCACAGTAGCACAAGTGACAAGCACTGTGGCTTCACAGCGCCAGGATCCCAGGTTCGATTCCCCGCTGGGTCACTGTCTGTGCAGAGTCTGCACATTCTCTCTGTGTCTACGTGGATTTGCTCCGGTTTCCTGCCACCGTCCAAAGACGTGCAGGTTAGGTGGATTGGCCATAATAAATTGCACTTAGTGTCCAAAAGGTTAGGAGGGGTTATGGGGATAAGGTGGAAGTAAGAACTTAAGTGGGTTGGTGCAGACTCAATGTGCCGAATGGCCTCCTGCACTGTATGTTCTATGTTTATTGTAATCTCGAACAAGGAGCCCAGGCCCACTCATATCTGGGGTTATATCTGTATTTTTCTTTGATACTTGTTGCCTTAAGTTTAAGTGAATATATCTCTTTTTAAATGGAATGCTTTTATCCCTGTTCCTTTTATAAAGCTAGTTAATGTTAGGCAATTTACTTTATTATTGCAGCTGCAGAGATGCCCAGGAAGAGCCTCTTAATCTGAATGAGGTTCCTACTTTGTTCTATGATCACTTTGGTACTGCACAGGTAAACAAGCTGTAGCAGTTGTGTTTATTGAAATTAATAAGAAAACTAGTGTGGTTTAACCATCAGTAACCTTTTGCTTGCTATTTATTTTTCAGTTTGGCCTCTGGTGCGCTTGGATCGTGTGGATTGTATTGGCAATACTTGCTTTCTTGAAAATTTCTCACAGTCGCTGCAAAGATGACTTTTCTGTACAGTACAAAGAGACACTTCTAAGCCAGCAACCCCATGGATATTTTCGGAGACAAGTGGGCAGTGTGTTCATCTAATCAAATGGAGTATAATTCATTGCAACTCACTAGTATAAAAAGTTGGATCAGTAAAATGTCTTGTGACTGATTATCATGGTTCCAACCTCTACCCCATGCCCTGAGGATGAATCTATCTACAGCTTAACCCTGTAAAAAAAAAAAAAAAAAAAAAAAAAAATTTCATTTACTGGCAGAAATCAATATTTCTTTTGGTCCAATTTTATTCCTGTTTAGTAAACTGATATTTTGCTGAATGCTTAAGGAATCCAAATGAGCTGAGCCAGTGCAAATTATCTAACAATTTATTTTTGTATGCTTAAGTGCAGCTTCAGTATGTTTTCTGTTCACTTACAACATGTCAGTGAGAAATTGCTACAGTATTGAGACACTGCCTATACAATGTCTAAAATTATGGAATCGCAGCATATAGTTGAATTTTCAGGTTTTTTTGTTCTTTGAAGTGAGCATACTTATCCCCATTGCTAATTTATTATTGTTTGAGAATTCTTTTTTTAGAACATCTGTTATTTAACTCGTTGATTTTTGTTTTGGCGTCAGTAGTTTTTGGGGTTGGAGTTGATGATATTGCCTAAAAAGATGGTTTTCCTGCAGTATAGCTACAGTTAATACTAGGGTTATTGGAAGATCGTTGACCCTTTAAATATAATCTGTTTCATAATAATAGTGTGTGTGTGTGTAACTAAGCATTCAATTATTATTTAATGAAATCAGATTGTCCATGATGCAAAATCTGGTTGAGATCGGATCTCCTTTTAAGATGCCAAATTAGATCAACTTTTGGTTCATATTGAACTAATGAACTCTGACAGAAAACAGGTTCCGTGCTAACTTCATTTCCAGCAAGCACATGTAAAATAATGTGTGGTAAATGCTTGCAGCTTTAAAAAGTTGTCTAGAATTTAATGATAGGGTATTCACAGAATGAAACAAAATGACTGGTGTTTGAGAAAGATGGAAACTTAACATCTGGTTAATTTTCACGGTGTATCAATGAGGATGGCCAATTCAAACTGGAGTTGAATGCCATTAACTGCCTTTAACTAATTTCATAGAGCAATAATTGATTGTAAAAATGTCCTCCCCACTTGTCTCTTTCCCTATTGAAGTCATGCTTTCTGAGATTGAGTAAAGCAAAACTTGAATTTGTGTTGAATTTGGGAATATTCAGGATAATTTGCGTATTATAACAAAATTGGTCTGTTAGGTTTCTTTCAGAAGCTGCACATGGAACTGTTCACTTGCAGCAAGTGCATCTGATCTCATCATTCAGCTTTCTGGTCATGGTTTGATTCATTTAGACTTCCATTAGTATTCATTCTACTGATGTCAAAGTTTTTGGCGTTTAGTTTTACCAAGTCTGTTTCTTAACTGTTGATGGGGATAGAATTTTGGTATCAATCCTAGTAATTATTCTGCTTCAATCAACATTTCCCTTTTGTAGCCTAAAATCTTCAGTGACTTATTCACATTCAGCACATCCCTAGGATCAGTTAGCTTTCCCAAGTGGCTTACCAAATGGTGCTAAGTTTTTCCCAAAAAGTCCACTTTGTTCCAAGGTTTCTAACTGTAGATTGTGCATTTGCTAATCTGCGCACTCTTCCAAACCTTTGGGATGGCTATCTGTGTATAGGAATTTAGCTGACATGAGTTTGAGAAAATGTTCTCAAAACAGGTTTGCAAGACCCTATTTACTTGCTGCAGATAAATCAAAAGCACCATCAATGTGCAAATTGGAAGAAATTCATTGTTCAGCTCAGAACTGTGTGACTTTCACAATTCATCTGTTCAAACAATCTGTGGCATTCTAGACTCTAAAATATTTAACCATAATATAATGGAGTTCATTATGTACAGATAGTCCCACATGGCACTTTAATGTCATCCTTCCACAGAGATGTCCCGTCCCCCCCAGCACCCTATGGCCAATGTGATGTATTGCTCTGCATCAGCCGTAATCTTGGCTTCTACCATTGTGTATCCTCATCCCCATGTATTCCATTTCCTTCTCAAAGGTCGAAGCTTAAACCACATAAATTTATTTCGAACTGATCTCGTGCCACAGCAGACCCACTTTATGGGCCGTTCTGTGTTGCTTCCAGATATTGATATTTTCCCTTTGCTGCAGTAACCAGAATTGAACACCATACAGAAAATACAGCTCCACCAGAGCATTACATTCTTCAACAATTAATGGTTGAAACTGTTAAGCTACTAGTTTGACAGCATAGTTTAGCATTGCTTGCAGTGGCTGGATATGGATCGTGCTGACTCTTGTCATTTGCAGAACTCCTTAAAGTTAATTCTTTCAAGTCAGTGGTGACAAAGCTGGCCCACCAACTGATAGCAAAAGGAGAAAAACACAAATGTACAGATTGAGCCTCGGAGATTCATTGAGATTGTTGCCAGGTGCAACCATGTAAAATGCTGCCAAAGTGGATTGGCCTGTTTGAAAGACAGTGCAGTGAACTGGATTGGTGTAGTGTAAACTGAACACTAATTGTGTTTTGACCACTTATCGATAGATACTGTGAAAGTTGTGCTGTTTTAATGTAATTCTGCAGCACAACTAATGATGAAATATTTAAACTGGCTCCTAATTGTCACACATTTAAAAGATTTAACGAAACACCAATAAAGGAATTTACTAACAACTCCTGTTCCAACGCTTGTTCTTTTTGCCATATGTAGCCAACTTTTTCAGAATGAAATAGAACATGGAACAGTGCAGGCCCTTCGGCCCATGTAAGTCTTAGCAATGTGAACATTTTCTATTGTACTTTTAAAAAAAAAAAAAAAATTTTTTATTCAAGTTTATCAATAACAAATTTTCTCCCCACAATTTAAAACAAACAAGGCGTGTTTCCGACCACACTCTACCCCTTCGCCAGGAAGTCGAGAAAGGGCTGCCACCGCCGAAAGAACCCCTGTACCGACCCCCTCAGAGCAAACTTCATCCTCTCCAACTTGATGAACTATTGTACTTTAACTAACAAAAAATGTTATTTGCATTCAACCTAGGGCAGGGGTGGGATAACTTTTCCGTGCAAGGGCCACATTCAGAAATTCACAATTTTAAAGGGCCGCATAGTATATTAAGTAAAATAATTAATATTTAAAATAGCCAAAATAAAAGGTTTTTAAAGAAAAAAAAAGCAATTAATTTTTATTAATTAATATTTTAAAGTAGAAACTTCACATGAAACACATGTTGTGCCGAGCAATGATCACCCTGATCAAGTCAACGTATCCACCCTATACCAGTAACCCGACAGCCCCCCCCCCCCCCCCCCCCCCCATTAACCTTAAAATTAAAAACATTTTTTTTTTTAATGACTTGATCTTGGTGGGCCGCATAAAGACCTTTGGCGGGCCGCATGCGGCCCGCGGGCCGTAGTTTGCCCACCCCTGACCTAGGGCCATACAAACAGGACTATGGGTGTAGGCAACATGGACCAAATGCAATGATTGATTATTAACAAGTTTGTAAATTAGTTGAACTTTATTTCAAATAAACATGAAGGTAGAATTTAATTCCATTTCTATGGGGGTCCATATAAAATTTTTAAATAAAATCCCAAAATCCACATCCAACATTAAATATAATCAAGTTACATATCTGGGGAAAGAAACCATGCCAAATAATACATGGACTTGGAAACAATGCTTTCATTCTTCCATTCAGTGAATTTATGGTTTTTACCCAATTTTCAATATTCAGATGTAAGCTTATATATTTAATAAATTTAATGTATCCAATTATTTTTTTTCAATTAAGGGGCAATTTAGCACGGCCAATCCACCTGCCCTGCACATCTTTGGGCATGAAACCCACGCAAACATGGAGAATGTGCAAACTCCACACGGACAGTGACCCAGAGCCGGGATCGAACCTGGGTCCTTGGCGCTGTGAGGCAACAGGGCTAACCCACTGTGCCACCGTGCTGCCCCTACATATATTCACTTCTAAACACTACTCAAACAGAACAATCAAAAAAAATAAAAATTTATAGCACATGTATGCTTTCTAATACTCAATTTGTAACTGCTTGATTTTTTTCTCTTTGAAAATTTTACAGCTGTTGTCAAGAAACTAGTTTTACTTGAATGTTAGGTAAATTTGTATTTGTCCATTAGCATGTTAACAGTGTGGAAACCACTTCGGGATTCTTTATACAAATAAATGACAATGTAGCTGTTAAAACAATTCATTCTATGTGTCACTCAATAGGTCACAAAAACCTAAAGTGCCCCCCAGCCCAAATGATTTCCCCACCCTGTTAAGAACATAAGAACGAGGAGCAGGAGTAGGCTATCTGGCCCCTCGAGCCTGCTCCGCCATTCAGTGAGATCATGGCTGATCTTTTGTGGACTCGGCTCCACTTTCTGACCCGAACACCATAACCCTTAATCCCTTTATTCTTCAAAAAACTATCTTTATCTTAAAAACATTTATTGAAGGAGCCTCAACTGCTTCACTGGGCAGGGAATTCCATAGATTCATAACCCTTTGGGTGAAGAAGTTCCTCCTAAACTCAGTCCTAAATGTACTTCCCCTTATTTTGAGGCTATGCCCCCTAGTTCTGCTTTCACCCGCCAGTGGAAACGACCTGCCCGCATCTATCCTATCTATTCCCTTCATAATTTTATGTTTCTATAAGATCCTTCTAAATTCCAATGAGTACAGTCCCAGTCTATTCCACCTCTCCTCGTAATCCAACCCCCTCAACTCTGGGATTAACCTAGTGAATCTCCTCTGCACACTCTCCAGTGCCAGTATGTCCTTTCTCGGGTAAGGAGACCAAAACAGAACACAATGCTCCAGGTGTGGCCTCACTAACACCTTATACAATTGCAGCATAACCTCCCTAGTCTTAAACTCCATCCCTCTAGCAATGAAGGACAAAATCCATTTGTCATCTTATTCACCTGTGGCACCTGCAAACCAACTTTTTGCGACTCATGCACTAGTACACCCAGGTCTCTGCACAGCAGCATGTTTTAATGTTTTATCATTTAAATAATAATCCCTTTTGCTGTTATTCCTACCAAAATGGATAGCCACACAGTTGTCAACATTGTATTCCATCTGCCAGACCCTAGCCCATTCACTTAACCTACCCAAATCCCTCTGCCGTCTTCCGGTATCGTCTGTACTTTTTGCTTTACCGCTCATCTTAGTTAAGTATTTATTTCTATGTTTTAAGATGTTATATTTACTTGTGTTGTTTGCCATAGTTGTGCATGCTTAAATTTTGTCTAGTTCCTCTGAAACGGCTTCATCAAAATTTTGAAATTGGTATCGACACCTATCCCCAGGTCATGCCATAGCTGCTGTTTTTCCCCCAGTTCTTGAGCCACATCCAGATTTTACTAATTGACTTGAGCTTCTGCAGTAGCCTTTCATGTGCAATTTAATGATTCGCATTAGCATAGGAGCAAGTGTAAACCAAAAGTCTTTTCAGCCATGCAATGAGATCACAACAGATTTGTCCATGCTCCATAAACTATTTGGATAAAAAAACATCAAAATTAACAGTTGAGCTATCAGTTGCTATATGCAGAAAAGCACAGTTATTTATGCATTTTTCATGCATTAATTTACTTATTGCAGATCTGGCTACATGGAAGATCAATTGCAGGTAAATCTGAGCTGACAGTTTCCATGGTTGTGGAGTTTCAAATCTGTGCATCTACCAGTTGTGGGAAACCATAGATTTGTAATGTGTTAGGCACACTCGAGGCTTGGAATGTCTATCGTGTGTGAAAACAAAATTTAGGCTCTTAGAAGTCAACAGCAATGTCTCCCACAGAATAAATGTCCTGAGGACATGAAAGGGAAAGGTAAATGTCTCCACAGTCCTGGAGGACCATAGGCTGTGTCATAATATACACCAGTATATGATGGTGCAGAGTCGCACACTGACTGACACACTGCAAGACCAATCAACACACACAACACAGCAGCCAATCACCAGTTAGGGCATGGTCACTATACAGCCAGAGGGCACTAGTTTTCCCGCTCATTCGGGATGCAGCCTCTGAGACAGACCGAGCCCGCAGTCAGTAGCACAAACATCCACCATGTGCTAGCAGTATAGGCTGGTCAGTTTAGGCATAGGTCTTCAATCAATCTAACATAGTGTCGACCACAGTGCAAGTATGTTTAACAGCTCTTAGTTAAATAAAATAGAGTTGTACTATTACAAGTGTTGGTAGCCTGTCTATGTTACTGCTAAGGTAAACGCAGTCTCCACAGATCCAGAGTACCCAACACATCAGGCTGTCCCATGCTGACTGGGAGTGAGTTAACCTGAGGGTCCGCACACCTCGGTGAGGGACAAAATTGAGAAGGTGGGGCCTTCATGAATCACCTCAGCTGGTATGGGAATTGAAGAGCAATTGCATCACAAACCAGCTGTCCAGCCAACAGAGCTAGCAAACCCCTCATACTCACAATTGTAAGTTTTTCCTGTTTCACTTTTTGAAAAATCAGAGTAGATGTTGGCTACAAGTAATGACACCATGGTGAAATTTTAATGAAGGAGTTAAAGTTTCAAGATATACATTGAGTTTTGGGGCATGATCTGTAATACCTCCATTAATTATGCCGGTCAACATCATTATACTCTATAGCAGGGGTGGGCAAACTTTTCCGTGCAAGGGCCGCATTCAGAAATTCACAATTCACAAAGGGCCGCATAGTATATTAAGTAAAATAATTACTTCACCCGGTTATGATTCTGGGCGCCTCATATAGAACATAGAACAGTACAGCACAGAACAGGCCCTTCGGCCCTCGACGTTGTGCCAAGCAATGATCACCCTACTCAAGTCAACGTATCCACCCTATGCCAGTAAGTAACCCAACAGCCCCCCCACCATTAACCTTTAAAAAAAAATTTAAAAAAAAAAAAAAAAATTTTTTTTTAAAAAAAAATTTTTTTTTTTTTTAATGACTTGGTGGGCCGCAGAAATACCTTTGGCGGGCCGCATGCGGCCCGCGGGCCGTAGTTTGCCCACCCCTGCTCTATAGGCACTGTTTAATACTACCAACCAGAAATTTAAGGAATTGATTCAGTCCCAGACTGCAACCGTAAAAATCCTAACTCCACTGTGTGTGGTGTCCATCATAATCTAGTCTGCAAGCAGTTTCTTCATGAAAAAGATCTAATATTGCAATCAGCCATCAGCGTCTTTATACTGAATGAGCAGTCAAAAAAGCAGCAAGGAGTTAGAATAGAATTCCAACCATGCAGAAAGTGACCAGTTGGCCCATCGAGTCTGCACCGGCCCTCTGATAGAGCACATTACCTAAGCCCATTCCTCCCGCCCTATTGCTGTAGTTCTGTAATCCCACCTAACCTTTGGCCACCAAGGGGCAATTTTAGAATGTCCAATCCACCCATCCCACTGGATGAAGAATCATCAATTCACAAACATTCAAGTCTCCAGTAGGTCGATATCTTTTTCTCTGCATAGCCTATGGGATCTCCACTAGCAGGGAGGTCTTCCAACTGTGCATAGAGCAACTCCATTCATTCCTTTCATGGCTGATCATCCAACTCAATAGTCTGAACCCGCCTCCAGCTCTCTTTCCCCCTCCCCCCCCCCCATATCCTTTGATCCCCTTTGCCCCAAGAGTTATATCTAACTCCTTGAAAATATACAATGTTTTGGCCTCAGCTGCTTTCTCTGGTAGTGAATTCCACAGGCTGACCACTCTCTGGGTGAAGAAATTTCTCATTTCAGTTCTAAATGGTCTACCCTATATCCTCAGATTGTGACTTCTGGTTTGGACACCCCCACCAATGGGAACATCCTCCTTTCATCTTCCCTGTCCAGTACTGTTAGAATGTTATAGTTTTCATTCTTCTGAACTTCAGCGAATACAATCCTAACAGTCTCAATCTCTCCTCGTATGTCAGTACTGCCATCCCAGGAATCAATCTGGTAAACCTTCTCTGTACTCCCTCTGCAGCAAGAGCATCCTTCCTCCAAAACGGAGAGGACTGCACACAATATTAAAGGTGTGACTTCACCAAGGCCCTATATAATTGCAGCAAGACATCCCTGCTCCTGTACTCCAATCCTCTCGCTATAAAGGCCAACATACCATTTGCCTACTTTACCACCAGCATGCTTACCTTCAACGATTGGCGTACAAGGACACACAGGTCTTGTTGCAGATTCCTCTCTCCTAATTTATGGCCATTTAGGTAATCTGCCTTCCGGTTTTTGCTATCAAAGTGGATAACCTCATGTTTATCCAAATTTTACAGCATCTGCCATGCATTTGTCTACTCGCTCAACTTGTCCAAATCACACAGAAGGACCACGGCATCCTCCTCAGTTTACCCTCCCACCCAACTTTGTATCATCTGCAAATTTGGAGATATTACATTTAATTCCCTCATTTAAATGGTTTATATATATATATTATATATTGTGAATAGCTGGGGTCCCAGAATTGATCCCTGCAGTATCCAACAAATCAATGCTGCCATTTAGATAAAGACCCACTGATTCCTACTCTGTTTCCAGTCTGCCAACCAGTTTTCTATCCATTTTAATACACTACCCCGAATCCCTTGTGCTTTAACTTTATATGCTAACATCTTGTGTGGGACTTTGTCAAAGGCCTTCTAAAAGGCCAAGAAAAACACATCCACTGGCTCCCCTTCATCAACTCTACTAGTTACATCCTCGAAGACGTCCAGTGGATTTGCCCAGCGTGGGACTTCTGGTGACGTCATGTAAGAACAAGATGCATGAAAAGTGGCTCCTGGCTGGGTCTTTGATTTTGATCCCTTTTACCCTTTTTCTTCAGGGATGTTTAATGACCGCACGGCTGTTGTGGGCTTAGGGAACTGTTACTCGACGGAGTCATGCTGAAATCATCGACAAAGAAGCCCAACTCGAAGAAAGCTCAGGAGAATAGCCCACTGAAGGAAGGTGAAGGAGGGAAGCTGGCCACTGCTCATTACTTTAAACACGTTGGCTGAAATGATGGCGCAGGAGCTGGAGAAATTTGGCAGGCAAATGGATCGGCAATTTGAGCCGCAGGGCAAGGAGATAAGAGAATCCTTCAGAACCACTATCGAGAAGGCACTGGGCCCAGTTCGGGAGCAGTTGGCGAAGACCACGAGCGAAGGTCAAGCGCAGGGTGAGACTTTGAAGGGTGTGGAGAGGCTCTGTCGCAGCACGAGGATTGGCTTGTCTCAGGGGCAGAGATTGCGATGGTGGTGGATAGCAATAAAGGCCTGAGGCTGTAGGTGGAGGATCTGGAGAACGGGTCAAGGGGGTTAAACCTCAGGTTGGTGGGGCTGCTGGTGGGAGTGGAGGTCTCAAAAGCAACTCTGTACTTTGTGGAGATGCGTTCTCGGTTGCTGGGTGGGATAAGATGTTCCCCCTCTGTAATTGGACAGAGCTCACCGGGCGCTCAGGTTAAAGTTAAGGCCGAATAAGCCACCGCGAGCAGTGATTATCCGCTTCCATAATTTCTAACAGAAAGAGTGGGCGAAGAAGGTCAGGAATACCGATTGGGACGGGCACATTGTGCAGATCTATCAGGACATTGGTTTGAGCTGGCAAAGAGACAGGCGGTCTCGAACAGGGCGAAGGCTGTTTTCTACTGCAAGGTTGTGCGATTTGGGTGGTGTAACGGCGAGGTTGTCGGTCACCATGGACCCAAAGGATCAATTCTTCAATCTGCTGGAGCAAGCAGAAACCTTCATCAAAAAGAAGTTGGGGCTGCTGTGGGATGGACTGATTGGGACTCTGGGCAGGATGGGGGATGCTTGTGTTCTGTACGTATGCCTTTGTGCGTTGTGTTTTGATCGTTTTTGGAGAGGGCTGGTTTTAATAAAGATAAGGGGATAGTTGGGTGTGTTCTGGAGGGGAAAGAGTTTTGTTAATGATGTGGGGTCTGGGTGTGTTGGTGGGGAGTGTAAATTAGAAGAGATGGGATGGTTGTTTTTGAGGGGTATTGGAGGGAGCCCTTGGCTGAGGCCACTTTGCTAATGAAGAGCAGAGGGGAGGCTGTGATCTGTCGGGCCTGGTTGGGTGGGTCACAATGGGCCTATCAGTGCTTCTGTGCGATGGGTGGATTGTGGCACCAGGCAGTCTGGGGGCCTGGCAGGGGGTGGGGGTGAGGGGGGATGCTAACAGTGTCCAAGGGTTTTTCTTTGTCTTGCCTTTTGGCAGGGGCTAGTGGCAACCGTAGATGGGCCTGGAATCCGGGAACTTGGGCAGAAAGGATGGATCACGGTGTTGAATGAAGTGGGTGAGACCCCCCCCCCCCCCCCCACACAAGGTTAATCACCTGGAATGGTGGAATGGGCTGGGAGGGGAGGGGGCGGTAAGAGGGCAAGGATTTTTTCCCACTTGAAAGGTTTGGGGGCTGATGTGGTGTTTCTGAGGGAGACTTGTCTTTGGGTGCGGGAGCAGACCAGGTTGTGGAAGGCATGGGTGAGCCAAGTTTTTCCATTCGGGTTTGACTATAGGTCAAGGTTGGGTGGCAATTTTGGTTAGCAAGAGGGTTCGTTTTCAGGCAGGGACGGTGATGGCGGACCAGGGGGGTTGCTATGTGATGGTTCCAGACACACTGGAGGTGAAGGCAGTGGTATTAGTGAACGTTTATGACCTGATTGGGATGACGATGGCAAGTTTTATGGAACGGCCGTTGGCTGCCATTTTAGAGTGGACACACACCAGCTGAATTGGGGGGGGGGGGCGGGGGGGGGAGATTTTAACTGTGTTTTAATCCAAAGCTATTTTTCCATTATTATAAATTCCCGTTCTGACTGTCCCTCAGCTCTACCCATTCCGATTCCAAGCGTCGCTATTTACTCTTACGGTATCTCCTATGCACTCACTCTTGGGCTTTAATATCCTTCCTCCCTTCTCACTGTGATGGAAAGTATGGCACAACAATCCCTTGAACAACCAACTAGGAAATCTTTCCCCATTTTGCCTGAATATTTGAATTTTCACCTGATGAGTGGGGTTGGCAAGACTTCGAAATCCCCTCTTCCCCACATCCCTAGTAGCTTCGCCATGCGCACGGTCCCTCTATCCCAGACCACACTCGCTTCAATGCAAGGATGTCTTCTCCACTGTCACTCTTACTCACAGTTGCAAAGGAAACTTGTTGAATCTTCACATTGACAGTAGCGCTTAACCTGATGTCTGTGTGTGACTCCAGTGCTGAGAATCTTCCGTTGCTCCCAATGCCGTCCTAAGTTAGTCAACAAACAATCTTCTTTGGTCTTCCGGTGACAGCGGGCGGGAGGCAGCCGCACACTGGAGGGCTCCTGCTCGGGAATAGAATTTTAGTAGTTTGAATGCCCGTCCCAGGGCAACGAGTGCTGAAAAAGTTGTAGGAAGGCACAGTGAGGAGAAATGTCCAAGTTGGGGAAAAAAAAGCAATGAAAAAGGGGGTCAATGAAAGTCCGCCGGTGAGTGGAAAAGTCAGTGCGGGAACTGCAAGGAAGCGGAGGCTGGGGCCCAGGGGAGGCCGCATTGCTCACAGCAGAAGGAATGACCAAGGGTGATAGCCGGTGGAACTTGAAAACAGTTCACAAAGCAAATGGAAGTGGAGGAGGCGATTGCCCCGGTGAGGGCAGCGGTATTAAACACAGCGGCGGAGGTGCGGGAGCAAGGTGAGACTGAAGGAAGTGGAAGAGGTATTATCGCAGCACAACTCACCTCGATGGGGAAGGAGCTGCGGGGATTATAGAGATAAACAAGGGTCTGCAAACCAAAATGGAAAACCTGGAAAACAGATCCAGGCGGCAGAATCTGAGGATTGTGGGTCTGCCTGAAGGGCTGGAAGGCCCAAGGCCGACCGAGTATTTGCCACGATGTTGGCGGAGCTATTGGGGGGGGGGGGGGGGGGGGGGGAGAGAAACGATCCCTCGATATGGACTGGATCGGGCTCATAGGTTGTGGAGGCCTATACCAAAGGTGAGTGAGCCGCCAAGAGTAGTAACTGTTTCCGTAGGTACTGCGTGAAGGAGAAGGTCCTGTGCTGGGCAAAGCAGAAGCGGGTGGCGCAGTGGGCTGGATCTGGTAAAGGCATATACCAGGACTTTACAGTGGAGTTGGCAAGGAGGTGGGTGGCCTTCAGCCAGGTGAAGAATGCACTGTACAACAGCAAGGTGCAGTGCGGCATAGTGTAGCCAGCTAAGTTGGGGGTGACCTACAAATCCAAGGACTTTTATTTTGGGACTGCGGAAGCAGCGGAGAGGTTTGCGAAGGCAGAAGGATGTGGCAGAATTGAGAACGGGTCTTGTACCGATGTAGCCTTGTGTAACTTTATTTTTTCATTGCGTATAGGTGTATGTACTAAATGAGTCAACACTGTATATTTGGACAAGGGAAGAGTTGGGACTTTAATTTGCAGTGATGTTTCTTTGGGGCTTGTGTGTGTCTGCTAGGGTTGTGTATTATAGGGGATTTCTTTGTTTTCCTGGGACTGGGCAAGGGGGAAGGAGACCCGGGCGGGGGCCTCCCCGCTGGTCGGTTTAAAGCAGGCCAGTGAACGGGAGTGAGGTGGGGGGGGGGGGGGGGGGGGGGGGGGGAGAAGAGGGGCTGCGGCCATCGGAGCCTGGTCAAACAGGTTTGGGTGAGTCTAGCCAGGGTGAAAAGTTAGGGTAAGGAACCGAGGCTGGGGGGAGGAGTTTACAAGAGGAAGTGGAGGGGAGGAATTTTGAGTGGTGGGGGGGGTCTACAATTCATGGGTGTCATTCACAGTCCCTCTTTGGGGATTGGATAGCTTTGAATATTCAGGGGGAAGTTGGGGGGGGGGGGGTGGACTATATATGTCAATGGTGACCATAGGCAATTCCTTTTTTCCTTTATTTCCACCTTGGAAGGTTTTGTTTCATTTGATGCTTATATTGTCTGGTAGACCGTGGTTGGGGGGTGGTGGGAGGATGGGATCGTTGTTGTTACTAAGGGGATTGACATTGTATTCATTACCGTTTACTGTTTGTTGGTGGGGTGTAAAGTTTGAAGAAAATGTGAAAATTGAGAAAAAATTTTTAAAAAAAAAATCTTTCCAGTGATTGTTCTGCCTCAATGCTCATCACCAGTTTCTCTCCTGTTATATTTATTTGTTGCTGCAAATCAGAAAGGTATGGAGGTGCCCACACTCTGGACTCTTGTAAAACACGATGAGAGGTTTATATTTTTTTAAATTTAGAGTACCCAATTATTTATTTCTATTTTAATTGTTTTTTTTCCCAATTAAGGGGCAATTTAGCGTGGCCAATCCACCTAACCTGCACATCTTTGGGTTATGGGGGTGAAACCCACGAAGACATGGGGAGAATGTGCAAACTCCTCACGGATGGTGATCCAGGGCCAGGATTCGAACCTGGGTCATCAGCGGCGCAGTCCCAGTGCTATCCACTGCGTCACATGCCCACCCTCGATGAGAGGTTCATTAATCATACAATCAAGATAATGATCTGCTCACAGTCTGGGCAAACACTCTATGTCACTGGCATGTGAGATGTATATAACCAGCAGGAATGCATTTCCAGATACATATCAAGACCTGCTTCTACGTCCTATGTTCATATGTAGCTACCAATCCCCAACTTGTCTTCCTGGCTCCATGTCAGCTGATACTGTTAATGATTTTCTCTCCTCTCTACTTAAAATCTGCCATCATCAACCCTCTCTTAAAAGAAAAATCAACCTTTGACCCCCCCCCTCACCTCAGTCCAAAACAATTTACCCGTTACCTCAAACTATGACCCCGAAGGGCAGCACGGTGGCACAAGTGGTTGGCACGGTTGCCTGACGGCGCCAAGGTCCCAGGTTCGATCCCGGCTCTGGGTCACTGTCCGCGTGGAGTTTGCACATTCTCCCCGTGTTTGCGTGGGCTTTCGCCCCCACAACCCAAAGATGTGCAGGGTAGGAGGATTGGCCACGCTATATTGCCCTTAATTGGAAAAAAATTAATTGGATTACTCTAAATGTAAAACAAAAACTATGATCCCTAGTTCTGGACTTCCCCACCATCGGGAACGTTCTTTCTGAATCTGCCCTGTCTAATCCTGTTAGAATTTTCTAAATTAAAAAAAATAAATAAATTTAGAGTACCCAATTATTTTTTTCCAATTAAGGGGTAATTTAGCGTCAACTACGTTGCACATCTTTGGGTTGTTGGGGTGAGACCCAAGGAGACATGGGGAGAATGTGCAAACTCCACACAGTGACCTGGGCCGGGATCGAACCTGGGTCCTCAGCGCTGCAAGGCAGCAGTGCCAACCACTGTGCTGTCCCAGGATTTTATAAGTTGCTATGAAATCCCCTCTCACTCTTCTAAACTCTAATGAATATAATCCTAACTGATTTAGCCTCTCCTCATATGACAGTCCCGCCATCCCAGGAATCAGCCTGGTAAACATTCGCTGCTGCACTTCTCTCCCCCCCCCCCCCCCCCATAGCAAGAACATACTTCCTCAGATAGGTACACCAAAACTTCATATACTCCAGATGTGACCTCACCAGCGGCGCTGATACAATTGTAATAAACATTTATATTCCTATACTCAAAATCTTTCGCTATGAAGGCGAACATACCATTTGTCTTCTTTACTACCTGCTGTTCCTGCGCGAATACTTTCAGCGACTGATGCAGGAGGGCACCAAGGTCCCACTGTGAATCCACCTCTCAATTTACACCCATTCAAATAATAATCTGCCTTCCTGTTTTTGCTACCAAAATGGATAACCTTGTACTTACAACATTTAGCAATCAGCTCTTTCCCTTGTAGCCTCTACTGGTGAAGCAGGACAAGACCACTCACTAAATCATGGAATCCCTACCGTGCAGAATTCAGCCATTGACCGTTTGGTCCATCGAGTTTGCACCAACTCTCCGAATGCGCACCTTACCTAGGCCCAGTCCCCATCCACCCAGCCCTATCCTCTGCAACCGAATCTGCATATTCCTGGATACTAAGGGCAATTTAGCATGGTCCAATCCATCTAATCTGCACAGCTTTGCTCTGAAGATTTAAGAATTACAATGGAAGGATGAAAAGCAAAAAGCATCTGTTTCCGCTCTGGCACTGATTTCCTACTCTGCTCCAAATTCCCAATGCCTTCATTCCCTCTATGCCTTCAATGCCTCAGGCATCCTTCACTGCCTGCATTCACCTGAAGAAGGAGCCGTGCTCCGAAAGCTCGTGTTTGAAACAAACCTGTTGGACTTTAACCTGGTGTTGTAAGACTTCTTACTGGTGCTCACCCCAGTCCAACGCCGGCATCTCCACATCATTCATTCCCTCTGGCTGTGTCTCACTCAGATTTGGATTTGCTTTCTCCATTGCTCATGCACAAAGCTCACTGACTCCAGTGTGAAATAGAACTAGAAACTTAGAAGATGCAAAATGGCAAACAGAATACTGACAGCTTTCTTTCAAGTTAAATAACAACATGACAGCTGCACAGAAGAAACTTTGGTCGCGGAAAGTAGGGAAAAAAGACTTGCATTTATCAGCCTACACATGACTGTCAGACGTCTCAAAGTGCTTTAGAGCTAATTAAGTACTTTTGAAGTGTGGTCTCTGTTGTAATATAGGAAATGTTGCAGCCAATTTGTGTTCAGCAATCTTCCATAAACAGCAATTGATGGCCAGATAATCTGTATTTTATGATGATGATTGAAGGTAAACATTGGCTAAGGCATCAGGGATAACTGCTGCTCTTTTTCTGAAATTATGCTATGCAGCCTTTCACATCCACTTGAGCAGGCAGGTGGGCCTCCGTTTAGTGTCTCATCTCAAAGATGGACAGGGCCACTGCAATATTATTGGGTTTGAATGCTTGGGGGGGAAAGGAATTTGGGGAGAGACTTTGCAGAAGTTTAGGAGAGGGGTTCTGTCTGCTAATTCCTTCAGATAATATACTGGGGAGAATATTGATTCAACATGTTTTAACAAAGAACATACAGTGCAGAAAGAGGCAATTCAGCCCGTCGAGTCTGCACCGACCCACTTAAGCCCTCACTTCCACCCTATCCCCGTAACCCAATAACCCCACATAACCTTTTAGGACACTAAGGGCAATTTAGCATAGCCAATCCACCTAACCTGCACGTCTTTGGACTGTGGGAGGAAACCAGAGCACCCGGAGGAAATCCATGCAGACATGGGGAGAACGTGCAGACTTCACACAGACAGTGACCCAAGCCGGGAATTGAACCTGGGACCCTGGCGCTGTGAAGCCACAGTGCTAATCACTTGTGCTACGTGCTGCCCCTAATGTTAAAACAGCCTTCCTTATTCCATGTTGAAACAGACCACTGCCATCTTTGTACTTACATTTTTTGTGTAATTTTATAAACCCATTTTGCTTCTCAATGGTTTTGAACATTCCTTTAAGCACTGCTGATCCCATATGATCCACCAACAGTAAATTCTTTGTCATTGTACAGGGATGTGATGCTTAATGATAATAAGCCACATCCCCAAGGACATGCTGAAATGCGAGCTTGTTCTCTGCACGAGATCAATAGGGTTGCCCATGTCTGCCATACAAAGATGTCTGTAAGCGAGACCTCAAGTTGACCGGGATCAGAGTCAATGCAAAGGAAGTCTTTGCTGCTGACTGGAGTACCTGGAGATAAGCAGTCAGTAAGAGTGGGTGTGGAAAAAGCAGAGGTTCAAAGGAGGTAACCAGAGCGTATGGAGATGGCTTCATGCAAGGGCACCAGTTTTGGGGCATTGGTAACTGCGCCGCTGCCGTTCCCGCTGGCATGGTACTCCACCAGCCACGTGGTGGTGGCGGCCCTGAGAGTCTGGGGGCAATGGTGGAGACATGGGAGCAGATGGAGCATCGGTTTGGTCTCCAATCTGTAATAATCACCGGTTTGCCCGGGAAGTATGGATGGGGGGATTCCGGATATGGCGGAGAGCAGGGATTGAGTGGATGGGGGATATGTTTATAGAGGGGAGCTTTCCGAGTATGAGGGCGCTGGAGAAGTTTGGGTTGGCGAGGGAAAACTAATTCAAGTATCTGCAGGTGTGGGACTTCCTACATAGGCAGGTGGCAACCTTCCCGCTCCTACCACCAAGGGGGATTCAGGACAGGGTAGTTTCCAGAATGTGGGTGGGAGAGGGGAGCATCTCCGACATTTATAAGGAATTTATGGGTCAGGAGATGCAGATCAAGGAGCTGAAGTGCAAGTGGGAGAGGGGCTGGGAGGAGAGAGAGGATGGTCTGTGGGCGGACACGTTGAGTAGAGTCAACACGTCCACAACATGTGCCAGGCTCAGCCTGATACAATTCAAGGTCGTGCACCGGGCTCACATGACAGTGGCCCGGATGAGAAGATTCTTTGGTGTGGAAGACAAGTGTGCAAAGTAAGGGCAGCACGGTGGCCTAGTGGTTAGCACAACCGCCTCACGGCGCTGAGGTCCCAGGTTCGATCCCGGCTCTGGGTCACTGTCTGTGTGGAGTTTGCACATTCTCCCCTTGTCTGCGTGGGTTTCGCCCCCCACAACCCAAAAATGTGCAGAGTAGGTGGATTGGACACACTAAATTGCCCCTTAACTGGAAAAAATAATTGGGTAATCTAAATTTATAAAAAAATAAATTAAAAAAAAAGTGTGCAAAGTATGTGGGAGGACCAGCGGACCATGTCCACATGTTCTGGGCATGTCTGAAGCTTATGGGATTTGGCAGGGGTTTGCAGATGTCATGTCCAGTATCCAGTATTAAAAACAAGGGTGGCACCGAGTCCAGAGGTGGCGATTTTCAGGGTGTCGGAAGACCCGGGAATCCAGGAGAAAGAGGCAGATGTTCTGGCCTTTGCCTCCCTGGTAGCCTGGAGACAGATACTATTGGCTTGGAGAGACTCAAAGCCCCCAAAGTTGGAGACCTGGCTATCTGACATGGCTAGCTTTCTCTGTTTGGAGAAAATCAAGTTCGCCTCGAGAGGGTCAATGTTCGGGTGCGCCCAGAGGTGGCAACCATTCATCGATTTCTTTGCGGAAAATTAATCGTCAGCAGAAGGGGGGGGGGGGGGGGGGGGAGGTTAGTTTACTTTGAGTAGGGGTAATAAAGGTGGGACCTGTAAGGGAGACATCTTTTGCACTATGTTTATAGATTCATGTACAGTTTCTTTTACATAGAACATAGAACAGTACAGCACAGAACAGGCCCTTCGGCCCTCGATGTTGTGCCGAGCAATGATCACCCTACTCAAACCCACGTGTCCACCCTATACCCGTAACCCAACCCCCCCCTTAACCTTACTTTTTAAGACACTACGGGCAATTTAGCATGGTCAATCCACCTAACCCGCACATCTTTGGACTGTGGGAGGAAACCGGAGCACCCGGAGGAAACCCACGCACACACGGGGAGGACGTGCAGACTCCGCACAGACAGTGACCCAGCCGGGAATCGAACCTGGGACCCTGGAGCTGTGAAGCATTTATGCTAACCACCATGCTACCGTGCTGCCCCAAATTTAGAGGTACCCAATTATTTTTCCAATTAAGGGGCAATTTAGAGTGTTCAATCTACCTATCCTGCACATCTTTGGGTGTGGGGGTGAAACCCACGCAGACACGGGGAGAATGTGCAAACTCCACACGGACAGTGACCCAGGGCCGGGATTCAAACCCGGGTCCTCAGCGCCGTAGGCAGCGATGCT
Organism: Scyliorhinus canicula; assembly: GCF_902713615.1. Classification (NCBI taxonomy): domain Eukaryota; kingdom Metazoa; phylum Chordata; class Chondrichthyes; order Carcharhiniformes; family Scyliorhinidae; genus Scyliorhinus; species Scyliorhinus canicula. The sequence goes on from NC_052146.1 coordinate 293,291,820, forward strand.
AACCACTGTGCCACCGTGCTGCCCTTGTTGTTGTAATACCAAAAATACCTCAATAAAATGTTATTTAAAAAAAATGATGGCAAAAGGATGTAACCGGGACAGCATGGTGACATAGTGATTAGCACTGCTGCCTTGCAGCACCAGGGTCCTGGGTTTGATTCTGACCTTGGGTAACTGTGTGGAGGTTTCACATTTTTCCTGTGTCTGCGTGGGTTTCATCTGGGTGCTCCGGTTTCCTCCCACAGTCCAATGATGTGCTGGTTAATTGAATTGGGCATGTGATATTTCTCCTTAGTGTCCAAAAGGTTAGTTGGGGTTACTAGATTGTGGGGATAGGATGGGGACATGGGGTTCATTCAGAGGGTCAGTGCAACTCAAGCCGAATGGCCTCCTGCACTGTAGTGATTTTATTCTATAATTCTAAAAAAGAACCTGCTGGAAGAAATGAAAATGAAATGAAATCACTTATTGTCACGAGTAGGCTTCAATGAAGTTACTGTGAAAAGCCCCTAGTCGCCACATTCTGGCGCCTGTCCGGGGAGGCTGGGTACAGGAATCGAACCGTGCTGCTGGCCTGCTTTAAAAGCCAGCGATTAGCCGAGTGAGCTAAACCAGCCCCAGAAAAAAAGGCAGGTCACCCTCAGGGCAGTGCTATTCATCTGTGCCAGCTGCAAAGGTCTCTCAAGGAAGCCGGCTCTACAGCCACAACAGATGATGTTCAATGCAGAGTGATATACATCCTCAAGTGAGTGCAGTGGCGTTTCACCAGGATGTTACCTGGGATGGAACATTTTAATTATGAAGAAAGTTTGGATAGGCTTGGGTTGCTTTTGCTGGAGTAGAGAAGACTAAGGGGTGACCTGATCAAGATGTAGAAGATAATGAGGGGCATGGACAGGGTGGCTAGGGAACAGCTGTTCCCCTTAGTTGAAGGGTTGGTTACAAGGGGACACAAGTTCAAAGTGAGGGATGGGGTTCAGGGGTGATTTGAGGAAAAACCTTTTTACCCAGAGGGTGGTGACGGTCTGGAATGCACTGCCTGGGAAGGTGGTAGAGGCGGGGTTGCTTCCCTGGTAGCCCGGAGATGGATACTATTAGCTTGGAGAGACTCAAAGCCCCCAAAAGTCAGAAACCTGGCTAACTGACATGGCTAGCTTTCTCTGTTTGGAGAAAATCAAGTTTGCCCTGAGGGTCAATGTCAGGTTCGCCTGGAGGTGGCAACCGTGTGTTGACTTCTTTAGGGAGAATTAACCGTCAGCAGGGAGGGGGGGGGGGGGGGGGGGGGGGGGCGCGCGTGGGGGTAGTTTAGTGTAGAATAGGAGGCTAGAAAAGGTGGGACCTGTGAGAGAGGAAGACGGCTTTTGCACGATGTTCATAATTGTATGTACTTTCTTCCGTTACTGTTATAAAACCATAAATACCTCAATAAAATGTTTATTAAAAAATGATAACGAAGCATTTGTAGCATACACAAAAGGGTCAAGTGTGTTATTGTTTTGCCAAAATTAGCGAGCTCACATAAAAGTGTATCCCTCTCAAAAATCTGAAAATAATTCTGCTTTTGTCCAACATGTGTACAGAAATGTACTGTGGGGTTTTGAACATGTCATGAGATGTACAAAGCTTGTGCTTCACTCAAACACACAAAATCCACCTTTCACGTATTGTGGGTTGATATAGACCCAGGGCCAATTCCATAACTTCATCTTGCTTGTCTCAAGTATGGAGGGCTTATAGGAAGATTGCTGAACTTTGGTATATTATTCTGCATATATCAATGTAAAATAGTTAATCTTAAATTTATTGCTAACATAAAAAAAATCACTTCAATTTTTAAAGATATGTTGGTTCTCTCTCTCTCTCCCCCCCCCCCCCAAAAAAAACCAACCCATTTGGGGGAAAAAATGGCATCAAGACAAAAAGGCTCTTTGCATAATTAATCTGAGGCATTTAATTTCAATAATAGGCTTGTACGGCTTCAGCTCATTTACACCACACCATTCAAAGTAATTTAGATTTACAGATTGCATTAAAATTAATTTCCATTCACTTCATTGCTGTTATGGAAGCTGTACTTCCTCAGGGGGATACTGAGGTGAGTTGTTTGCAGGTGGTCAGAGGGTCACAAAATTGTAGAACTGGCAGTCAAGTGAATTGTTTTTAGTATACAGACAAGCAGGCATTTTTAAAAATAGTATACATAGGTGTAACAAGGCACATGATTCTGGGCTGAATAAATCCATAACCTCCAAGTACAGTTGATTTAATCTCGAGACATGGCAAATACTTGCGTCATTTTAATTTATAAACATGAGCAGATTACATTCATGAAATAAATCCGGTGAAATTCTCCTGGTTTAGTAGAATACATTTGTAACACATCTGTTCTGGATAATGTTATACGTCACTGAATCAAGAAGCTCCAACCATTCAATTTGTAAATTTAGGACAGAAAATCCCAAAATGTCTTCACGCAAACTAGCTCCATGATTTTAATAATATCTACGTAATTAAGTCTTCCATTCAGTCTTCATAAATGTGTATGTAGAAGAGAATATGTTTGATATCTAGCAGAACAACATTTTTCAGTAAACGTTTCTCAGATCACAATGGGGTTGAGAGGGCACCTTGTAACATGGGCTAGATTCTCCGCAGCCCGTGGCAAAATCGCGTTTGGCGCGGGGGCGGAGAATCCAATTTCACGCTGAAATCGGGCTCGGCGATTCTCCGGGACCAGAGAATCCGCATGTTCGCAGAGTACTCAGCGCGGCCGGGGGGCATTGCCAGAGGCCCGCCCAGCGATCCTCTGCTCCCGACTGGCCGAGTTCCCGTGGTTCGAACCACCTACCGCCATTCGGGATTCTCGTGTGGCGGCTGCGGACCCCGTCCGCGGCCACCCTGGTGGGGGATGGGAGGATCCGACAGCAGGGGCGGCCCATCTGGGCAGCTCAGCTGGAGGCTGCTGTCATGCGCAGACTCAAAACCAGAAGTGCGGGGGTGCGTATCTGCAGCTAAAGCTGCATGAATTACTCTGGGTCCTGCTAGCCCCCATGGGTGAGTGAATTGGCTGATCTTTTTTAAAGGAAACTCCAGAGTGAAATGCCAGCGGTTTTACGCTGTCGTGGGGACATAGTCCCATTTTGGGGGAATCCAACCCCATATAGTGTGAAGAATAGCCAGAATGAGATTGTACAATCGGAGCTTGAAGTGAATTAGCTACTTATCTTTCCTTTCTGGTATAATTCACCTCTTACCATGTAGCTGACAATTGCAAACATATTGAATCATAACAGCACCTGGGATCTGGGTTCCATTACGGAATTGGGTGTGTGTGTGGAGTTTGCATGTTCTCCCCGCGTCTGTATGTGTTTCCTCCGAGTGCTCCGGTTTCCTCCCACAGTCCAAAGATGTGCAGGTTAGGTGGATTGGCCATGCTACAATTGCCCTTAGTGTCCAAAGAGATGTAGGTTGGTTAGAGTTATGGGGATAGGTTGGGAGAAATGGGTCTGGGTGGGGTGCTCTTTGAGGATCAGTGCAGACTTGATGCACCGAATGGCTGCTTCTGCATTGTGGCAAGGCAGTGCATTGTTGCTTCTTTCACTCCAGAAACAGAATTTCTACCCTGAAAGGTAGAAGAATCTGCAGTTGAAGTTCATTTCTAACTTTAGCTTCACCCCCATCACCAGCTCCCCCACGCCCCATCACCCCAAGCCACAAATCACTACAGTCCAAACACAAATGTTGCATTCTCAAGACAAGCAAGATGAAGTTAGAGGGTTAGCCGTGGATCTGCATCAACCCCCTCATGTGAAAAGTGAAGTTTATGACAGGGAAGCATAAACTTGTACATCTTATGACATCTTTAAATTTTAATTTCAATGTCCCAGAAAGCGAGAGTGGGTACTCATCACTTAAAAGAACAAAGTCCCACATCAGCTTTTTTCGCTGCCTGACTGGGCTCTCCAAAACAGCTGAGGTAGGTGTTTTGGCCTTCCCGCATGGGCCACCAATGCATCAGAACGACTCATCACACTTTCTCAGCTCTAGACTTGTCATGGAAGTTAAATAAGAAATTTGTTTTCAAAAGTTAAAATTTTTTTTTTTGCTATTACTTCTTGATGACACCATCTGAGGCGCTTACCAGGAAACAGAGACCAGTAGTTGACAAAGATTCATCCAGACTCAAAACATTAACTCCCTTCTCTCTCCAGATACGGTCCCGACCTGCTGCAATTGTCCAGTATTTCTTTTGTTCTATATAACCAGCTATCCACAAATATTAATATATTTTGTGGTGTCACAAGGAGCTGTGTGCTGGAAGGAAGGTACTTATAATATTCTCCAGTTTCTTGACAGTGTTTCTCCCTACCAAGGTGGCCACCGGAAGTCAACCTGGAAGTCGCATGGCAGACTGATGGAAAACTCCCATCAGGAATCAGTACAATGAGGATCAGCTGTGTAGCCTTGCTAGACTATATAAGCAGAGCATCAAATGCTACTCTTGGAGGAAGCCAACTTGGTGAATGCAAGGAAGGTGCCTTGGAGAGTGAAGAATTTGCTGTTGCATGTTGCTGACCTTGGAATTTATGAAAACCCTGGTTTGGATTGAGCTCTGGCCTGTATGAGAACCCATACTGATAATCTGACTGTCGCTGTTATATACTGTATTTGAGTTTTCCTGGGAAACAGATTAGCGGTCCAGGTTTAAATAGGGATATACTGTATGTAAAGAGGGGCTCAAAGAAGAGCCAAGTGTTTTTTCAGTTTCTTTCCTGTTTTGGTGATTATCTTACTGAAGACCTTCAAGTAAACTTTCAGATTTTGGTATTTGGACAACTGTGAGCTATTGAACGGAGTGAATGTCACCCTGCCTATCGCAATCCCCAGCCCCTGGTGACATCACAATTTCTAAAATATTAATATGTTTGCATTTAGTATGTACATGTGTCATGATTTTCCCATTCTTCTCCATAGTGTTACATTTGAATATTTTAGCTGTAAGGGTTGTGTATATACACTCACAGGCAGGTGTGCTTTTCATTAGTTAGCTTCCATTCCTCCCCACGTGCGACTGCACAATCTGTCGCCGAGGCTTGTACTTTTATGTTACTGGATGGCACTTTCTATAGTTTTAAAAAATAAATTTAGAGTACCCGATTAATTTTTTCCAATTAAGGGGCAATTTAGCATGGCCAATCCACCTAGCCTGCACATTTTGGGGTGGTGGGGACGAAACTCACGCAAACACGGGGAGAATGTGCAAACTCCACACGGACAGTGACCCAGAGCCTGGATCGAACCTGGGACCTTGAGGCAGCAGGGCTAACCGAATGCGCCACCGTGCTGCCCTGGATGGCACTTTCTAGATCCATCCATGAACCTGTAGACAAAATTTAACTTTTTAAAGTTCCAGATTTGCACTAATTCTTCCTCAGGACCCCCTACCCTAAATATCCTTGCTGCCACCAGAGTTCCCGGGTCACTGCTCCTTCTATTCTCCTTGACCTTTTCCTTTGACCATGCAGCCTATTTTTGGCTCCTCTCCTGTAAAAAGATAACGAGAGGTAATAGATATAGGTTGAGAGACAGCAGATTTAAAACTGAGATGAGGAGGAATTACTTCTTGCAGAGGGTGGTGAATTTGTGGAACTCGCTGCCACATAGTGTGGTGGAATTAGAATCATTAAATGGTGTCAAGGAGATAGATATATTTCTGATTTGAAAAAAATGGGTTAATGGGACATGGGGAACAGGTAGAGAGGTGGATTTGAGACCAGGATGACATCAGCCATGATTTGATTGAAGGGGTGAATTGCCTACTTTCGCTCCGAATTCCTATGTTCCCAAGAAGGAAGCAGCATTTCTCTCACTGCTATTTCAGGCTTTGTGCCAGCTAACTCTCCAGCCACTTGTGCTCTTTGCATCCAGTCCCAAAAGGCACCAGCACTCTACTACCACTGTTTCAGCCCAGGCATCTGCATGGCCACCCTCAATTTGTCTTCTCTACCTTAGCAGGAGACACCATGTCCTAGTCTGCCAACACCTTAACAGGAACAGAGAAGACAGGTATTTGACAAGATGATATGAACTGGGTGAGGTTGCAACAGACCATCAAACTTGAACAGCCTGTTGATACACTTTGTCTACTTGGGCAAAGTACAAGAGAGGGTGGTTGGAACTATATTGTACCTGGAGCCATCACCTTCAAGAGATTTGGGGACAGAACTGGCAGGATAAAAGAAAAAGTTCATTGTCAGTTTTTAGAAGCTTGTGGCCGATTTAGTTGCAGTCATACCTAATGAGTTAAATGTCTTTTCTGTAAAGATAAAAATCAATTACTTAAATGAGGAAAAATTCATACAAAAGGTTTAACTCGTGATTTTCTATTTAAGATCAATGTAAATCACAAGTTGCAATCTCAAAATACATGGCCAGTGATGGAAATTACATGATTCACTTTACAACAGATAATTCCATCTTCAAGTCATAATTCTGTGTACAGGTTTTACATGATAAACTGATGCTAATAAAATTACTTTACAGTGTTCTTCATGACATTCTGGTGGCCGTGTTAAATTATTTCTGGTGAAGAATGCAATAAGTATTACATGATACAAAATGAATAAAAACTTTTAACAATTCATACATTAAGCACTCAATTCAAGAGGTTTAGCTACCTCTAATACTACAGAGCAAAATTTAACATATTTCCTAAAATGATAACATGCCAATCATTTGAATTTACAAAAACAGGAGAAAAATAAAGCTGAAATGATTTGCTCTACATACAGCATAATTTACATTAAATAAATTAAATTTCCAAATCATTAACTTTGTGTAGTAGTGTACTGATCCAGCCAGTAACACTGCTAATGTATTGCGCCCTCTACAATATAATCATGCGCCATGATACAGTTCAGGTTAAAAGCTGGCAACTTTATAGGTATATATTTCTTAAAAGTTGCTAAGATAAAATTTAAGGCCCTTTTACTGAAATTTTTAAACTGATGACATATTTCAGACAGAGGGATAAATTTACTTGTAAATCCCCTAATCCAACATGCCAGAGCATTTCTACAATATTCAAAACGGAATTAAAGAAGGATAACAATGATTGCTCACTTCTATTTACATCGACAGACTTGTTAAACACAGAACAAATGCCCACAAAGAAAAGCAAAACTCAAGACAGAACAACAAAGCAGGTCACTGTACCTGAATGGTTAACCTCTCTCTGTCTCAGCTGCTGAGCAACCACCTGCACAATTAGTGCTTTTTTTCTGTTTTTACAAGAATCAATTACACCCACAATATTTGCAGATGCCAATGAATTAGAAAATAGAGATCTGTTTATAGAAGCAAGGCTTAAAAGCGTTATGCAATGACATTGAGGAGTTACGGTAATGACTCAATCTGCTACAACCAATGTGTGTGTACTTTGTGTAGAGACCTGCTCTTTTCTGAACAATTTTGCAGTTTTCTACAAAAAAAAATAATAGTATAGACTTGAATTCATAATTTCGCTTAAGATCAATATTCCACACCCCAAAGTCAAAATGATGATACACGGCTGTAAAATGCCTCAGCACATTCATTTTGTAATATTGTGCGTGCTTTGTAATGCAGTAATCAGACTGAAAGTTGTCAATTATTTTACATTGTTCACAGCATTCTCCTACATCCGTGTATCCCAGTAGTAATATATCACAAAACTCCTTAAACACATCTTTCCTCCTAACATTATTCTACAATGTCAGTTTACCTAAACATATAAAGGATGAAGCAGCAGGGCACAACCTGCTGCCAGCTACCAGCAGCAAACACAGAAGCCAGAGTGTAGGTCAGGCTTCCACCTTTTGCTCTTCTCAGCTGCAGTATCTGAGGGGGAAACAGCAAAAATAAGGTTTCTACCTACAAACAAAAATCAAGATAACCTCAAAATGTTTCAACCTCAAAATAAGCCAATTTGAAAGATAACATTTTACATAAATATAGAAATGCTCAACCTACTTTATAAACAGAAAGCAATTTTAAGGCTGTAACTCAACAAAGGCTTCAATGAAATGTATCCTTCCACTGATCTGCAAGGTGGCAGAAAATCTAATCACCAGCACTGGTCAATGCTGCTCAAAAGGGAGCAAAGCATGCTCAGGAGGATTGACTCGGTTCTTCGCTCCGGATGCAATCAACCCTTGTTTAGTGCCCCTCTCTCACTTCCTAACACCTTTTCTACAAGCATAACTGAGATAGAGAATTTAATATGTGGAGAAATCACAATGCCAACCTAGATCTGTCTGTCCCCTCTACACCATAAATGAAAAATGTGCTCAAGCAACTGCCACACTAAGAAATAATAATACATCACAAATGAGTTAGATTCAGAGCAGAGCGGTGGCACAGTGGTTAGCACTGCTGCCTCATGGCACAGACGTCCCAGGTTAGATTCCAGCTCTGGGTCACTGTTTGTGTGGAGTTTGCACCCACAACCCAAGGGTGTGCAGGCTAGGTGGATTGGCCACGTTAAATTGCCTCCGAATTGGAAAAAATGAATTGGGTACTCTAAATTTATTTTAAAAAAACAAATGCGTTAGATTTGCAAATTCTGTTTTGACAAATGATCTAAAATGAATAAAAATTTAACTTAATTTAACAGAACAAACTCCCAAGATGAGAAGGAACAATCGATGAATTATCTCACTGCCTGCTAAAGTCATCTTGCTCAATGACAGACACATCCAGCTAACAGTAAATCATTCTCAGTGAATTATCCTATTTCAGGTGTGTGACGTTACTCAAAGGTAGCACTGATAACATGTACATTTGAATATTAAATCAAAATAGAAAATGTTACCCTACCAGTAACAATATTCTCAAAAATATTAATTTGTATGCTTATTTTTTTTTTAGACTGGGGCGCAGAGAGAGAGTTGGAACAAGATTTAAAAAAAGATTGCGAGAGATAAAATCAGACTAACTTTTAAACACAACAGTATCTCTGCCAAATCTGAAGTCTGTAGAAAACATGGTAAGTTATCGATGAAAAACAAAGATCTGTGGCAGCAAAGGAACCTGACCATAATTAAAATGGTTCTGAAAGTAAAACTATATAGATTATGACACACCATGATTTTAAAGGAAAAAAATAGTAAAACTGACGAGTAACAACCATTACAAAAATCAATGTAAAAACTGTTCACATTTAAATGATAAATTATTCTACGACCCATTATAAACACAAATTATATGCAGATTTCTCTAAAAGGCAAATTATATAAAAGCCATTTTTTTCAAAGAAGTGATTGGCAAAGTCTGCTGACCTCACAAATTATGCAAACAGTATTAACGGAGATGCATATTTATCCCTCCTTGTCATGTCAAGCCAGGATTTGTTTTGTTGAGGTCCACAACACCAGCTCTGAAGTTCCTGTGTTGTGTCCTACTGACAGTTGCATTCCACAGCAGATACTGCATTGTATCAGGAACACGTGATCAATTTTTCAATGTGGTCCTTTTGAACCCTGACTTACACAATGACTTCAATTCTATTTATAAAGATAGTGTTATTTTAAGAAAATAACAGCCAGTGCTTTGCTTTCTCAATGCCTTGTTGGAACTGTACATAGTAAAAGTTCATTTGTGTTGTGAAGTCTTTGCATACATTGGACTCCAGATCACCAAATGTACAATAAAGCGCTGTCCCTCCAACACTCAAAAGTACTGTGACAATGCACAGCAGGACCAAGAGGAGGCAGGAGTTTCCATTTACTTCATCTAAGGGAAAATAATAAAAGTCAAGTCAGCATATTGACATGTGATAACAATGAAATATGATACAAAGACTGTCTACCAACTTACTTGATATAAAAAAGACAAGATAAATTGAAAGTTCAAATGTTTCTAAACAGACATGTTGCTCATAATGTCAACAACTTGGTATTTCAAGCCATCAGCCGTTAATATTATTTCAGTATTATTCCTAACAGGGTATGATCCATTTGCCTTCCAAAGTTGTATAAAGCCCCAACGAACAAGGCAGGTGGACTAGCTCCCAGGGCTCCATCAAATGACACTTTAAATCAATGACCAGAAGATGTAAAAGCTCTAAGAACATACAAAACAGGAGGAGTTGGACATGCAGCCCTTTGAACCTGCTCTGCCATTCAGTAAGATCGTGGTTGATCTCTTACCTCAACTCCACTTTCCTGCTCTACTCCCATATCCCATGAATAAGTTTCCTTTAATTTCCTAAGCTGTTTGATGGACTTGACTTCTAGTCTTGTCTTTCCACAGCACCAGACAATTAGTAGTCAGCTGTGGGTATAGGGACATGGGATGGAAACTATATTCTGCAGTGACATAAAGCCAGGTTCTGGTACTCTGAAATGCTGAAAATCAACTTCTTGTAGCATCCACTGATTTTTCTAGGTTTACAAGGAGATTAGCAAGGGGCTGATGTTTTAGCTCTTTAAAATAAAAGTCCTCTGACTAATTGATAGAATGTATTTTCAAGTGTATGAGGAATATTTACTGAACTGCGCACCAAGACTAGCAACCGTGCTAAATAGAGAGTACAACAATATTGATCTTTTCATGGTGTATCCCTACTAAGGAATTGAACCGTGGTCCATGTGATATACTGCACCACTTGAGTATCCTAAAAAAGAACTTGTTTGAAAATGTTATATTCATATTATGTTGAAGGTTGGAACAAGGACATTTGATTTGACCTACTTCAGGTTTGATATCACCTGATCAAGATTCCTGCACTTTATTGCACTGATCAAAATAGTACTTTTTTCTGCTATTCCGTAAGGCACATGGTTTTTGGCTTTATTTAGATTTTACATCACTCCTGTAAAGTCCTATAGTGGTTAAACACAATTATTTTCAATAGCTGTCACATTCAGTTCATTCTATATTCAACGAACCAGAGTTTGAGGTCTCACAACTCAGCCCTAATATGTACATCAAAAATGTGCACAAGCAGCACCTAAGAATGCCAAGAGTCACCATCTTACCGTGCTCCAGCATATCCTGTGGTTCCTGAAATCTTACTCTCCTCTTTGACGGCTTCTGTTGTACCCGCAAGACTTCTTTGTTTAAACTTCCTTTTTTCAGAATGGACACAAGACCCTCTGGATGGGTATTCTGTATGAAATGGAGCAGAATGACTTACACAAGAAGAAAATGTTCTACATATGCCAAAGCAATCTCCATTTTAGAATAAAGGATGTGTAAATTCCATAGACACATAGAAATGATACAGGACAGAATGGGGCATTCAGCCCACCTTGTCCATGCCGATCCCAAAACACTTAGATGCTCTTTCTAATCCCATCTTCCTGCACATAGCCCTGCAGTTTACAGCGCTTAAGGTGGAGATAGAGATACTTTTTAAAAGAAAACAAAAGAGTTTAGGGCGCCTGCCTCCACCACCACACCTGCAGCAAACCATCCTCTACGTAAAAAATACTTTCCTCATGTCCCCTCTAATCCTTCTGCCCTTAGCTTGAATCTGACTCCTGTGTTTGAACTCTGCCAAGTGAACCAAATTCCTTCTGTCCTCTCCATCTCCACCCCTCACAATTATGAATACCTCAATCACGTTAACTCTCAGCCTTCTCTGTTCCAAGGAAAACCCCAACCTCTCCTCGTAGTAATAATTCTCCAGTCCTGGCAACATTCTAGTAAATCTTCTTTGCACTCTGTCCAGTGCATTAACATCCCACTAGGAGGAATCCATTTATTAATGTGAATGCTACTGGAACACAAGTTGCTTCACAATGACTTGGATTAGCCTTCCACTTACAGGAGACCCAGCTGTCCCAATTGTTTCATTGGATGTAGGTTGCCACAGGAAGTGAAGTGCATTTGCTGTATATGGACAGAAGTTTTCTCACTATGGAAACCATCAAACTTTTATCACAATAGCCCTTTTGTTATTGGTAGGTCTACCTGGGTGAATTACATTACCAGCATGGGAATACTGAAATGTACAGTGCTCTAACAACCAAGACCGCTTTCCACTTGATTTAACAACCAACACTGGTGTTCAATAACATGGCACGCTACTTTTGAAAAACAAATTCATTTTGGCATCCTATAAAGTAAAGGGGTTCTGTCATAAAATATATATACTTTGTGAAGACAGTGTGGTTTGACCTTGTGCCTATGGCGCTGAGGACCCGGCCCCGGATCACTGTCCGTGTGGAGTTTGCACATTCTCCCAGTGTCCGTGTATGTTTCACCCCCACAACCAAAAGATGTGCAGGTTAGATGGATAGCCACGCTAAATTACCCCTCAATTGGAAAAAATAATTGGGTTCTCTTAAATTAAAAAAAAAAAAAGGAATTTGAGGCTTAATTTAAAACCATGGTGGTGGAAGCTTTGGGCCCAGTCAGGGAGCAACTGAACAAGACAACTAAAGCAGTAGGCGTGCAGGCAGAGAAACTGAAAAACATGGAGACCTACTTATCCCAACACAAAGACAGACTTGCGTCCTTGGAAGCTGAAATGGCGATCTGCTGAGACAGGAACAAGGGCTTCAAGGCAAAGCTAGATGATTTAGAAAATTGGTCAAGGCGCATGAACCGGAGGCTGGTGGGTGTACCTGAGGGAGTCGAGGATGTGAGGCTGACAGAATACTTTGATGTAAATTCTCCCAATTGATGAGTGGTGATGAGGTATTTTCTGTGCCAGAGCTCGACAGGGCACACAGGCCTTGAGGCAGAAACCATGACTGAATGAGCAATCGCGAGCAGTGATCATTCAGTTTCATAGTTTCCAGAGAAAGGAGCAGGTCCTGGAATGGACCATGAAAACCCGAAACATCATCTGGAACGGCAACATGATAAGGATTTACCAGGACATTGGCACAGAACTGACAAAACAACAGGTGGCCTTCAATAAGGTAAGAGAGTCCTTCTTAATCGAGGAGTATGATTTGGATTGTGTACCCGGCGAACTTAAGGGTCACGTTTGACTCAGAAAATTTCTATTTTGAAACTCCCGAGCAGCCGAAGGACTTTATCAGAGATCATGGTTTGGACACGGCTTGAAGGCTCTGGACAGACAGTTGAGGGGTTAATATTTTACTGTTTTATTGTTCATGTTGTTAAGGTGTTGAGTTGGTTTAATGGTGGAGTTGTTTGGATGGGGTCGTTCCTCTGTTAAGTTTAGAAAAAAAGATTACCCTTCTTTATGGGCTCAGTGGTTGCTGGGATGGCGGGGGGAATCTTTCCTCAGTTTAAGGCAGGCCTTGGGGCAGCTTGCTTGGGGCAGATATGAAGGTGATGGTTAAAGAATAGGTGGGACCTGGGCTTGAGTGGTTACCTTACTAGCATTAGAAATTAGCTAGTTAAAGGAAGCCAAGTGGGGGATGGGGTTGCAATTTATCGGCCGGTTTGGTTAATCTTGGTGGGCTAGAAGTGTTTGTGTGTGTGTGTGAGTGTGTGTGTTGGGGGGGGGGGGGGGGGGGGGGGGGGTTAAAGGGTCCAGTTTCATTCGGAGAAGGTATTAGCAGATGCAGGAGGGATGTATGTCATAGTAATGGGGCTGTTGGAGGGGATACCAGTGGTGTTGGTGAATGTTTACGCCACGAAAAGGCTACTGGCAAGGATACCGGATCAAGACACCAATCAGCTTATTATGGGAGGAAACATGAATTGTGCGCTACACCCAAGGTAGATCGTTCTAGGCCAAGATCGCAGGTCCCGGGGGAAGAGGGTATGGCAAAGGTACTAATTCCTTTCGTAGAAGAAAGAATAATAATCTTTATTAGTGTCACAAGCAGTCTTACATTAACACTGCAATTAAGTTTTTGTCAAAATACCCTATTCGCTACACCCCGGCGCCTGTTCAGGAATACGGGGAGAATTCAGAATGTCCAGTTCACCTAACAGGCAAATCTTTTGGGACTTGTGGGAGGAAACCGGAGCACTAGGAGGAAACCCACGCAGTCACGGGAAAATGTGCAGACTCCGCAGAGACAGTGACCCAAGCACTGTGAAGCAACAGAGCTAACCACTGTACTACAAGTTACTGCGAAACGGGGGTGGGATGGGAGGAAACAGACCATTGGCGAAAAATAGTTCTCGTTCTTCTCTTCCGTATATCATGTTTTTTCCAGGATTAACTATTTTGTCATAAGCCGATCTCTAGTGGCAGAGGTGAAGAAATCGCAGTATTCGGCGGTGGTCATTTCTGACCATACCCCATGTTGGATGGAATTTGAGCTCAGGGATGGTAAGGGGCATTGAAAGGGGTGACGGCTGGATGTGGGTCTGCTGGTGGACATTGGGTTCTTTGCAAGGATCTCAGGGGCTATCAGGATTATGTTTTGAACAATGACAATGGGGAGGTCTCTCGCTCGACACTAAGGGAAGTACTGAAGGTTGTAATTAAAAGAGAAATTATATCATTCAAGGCCCATGTAGAGCTGGAGGCAAGGAGGGGATGGGTAAATCATAAATATGCAGACAGCTCATCCCAAGAATAATTAGCGGAGAGGAAAAAGCTGCAAACGCAGTTTAATCTGATCACTGCAGATAAAGTGGCACGACAGCTGAGGTGAGCTACAGGGGCTATTTACAAATATAGGGAGAAGGCAAATTGGCTCCTGGCATATCAACTGAGGAAACAGGAAACTAAGAGGGAGATTACCCAGATTAGATCGCAGGATTTCTTTTTGGGGGGGGGGGGGGGGGGGGGGGGGGGGGGACTGGTCTCGGATCAGGAGAAGGTAAATTAGGTATTTAAGACCGTTTACAAAATTTATACAGGTTAGAACCTCCAAGGGATGGAAAAAATATGATGGAATTCCTGGGTGAGTTGGAGTTTCCCAAGGTGGAGGAGTAGTTACGAGAGGACCTTGAAGATCTGCTTGAGGTCGATGAGATCAAGCAGACGCCAAAACTGATGCAGTCGGGGACGGCACTGGGACCCGATGGGCTCCTGGTGGAATTCTACAAAACATGCATAGACTCATTAGCACCTCTATTGTTAAGGATGTTCAAGGACTCCTTGGAGAGAGGTGCTTTGCCACAGACACTGGAGCAGGCTTCAATTTCCTCGTTCCTGAAAAAAAGACAAGGGCTCTGTTGAAGGTATGAAGGCAAAGTGGACAGAGGAGTTAGGACCGATCTTGGAGGAGATAGTTTGGAGTGAGGTGCTGAGGAGGGTGAAGTCAACCTCGTCTTGTGTGATGCTGAGTCTCATCCAGCTGAAATTGGTGATCCAGACACAACTCACGAAAGCTACAATGAGTCGATATTTTGAAGGGATGGATGATTGAAGGGATCGGTGTCTGTGGGCCCGGCACATCATGTGCACATATCATGGTCGTGCTCAAAGCTGGCGGACTTCAGGTGGTCCTTTTTTGGCGGCAATCATTAACATTGGGTTTGAGCCTTGCACGTTGGTGGCGACATTTGGGGTTTTGGTTGTGCCGGAACTTCGGACCGGGGCTGAAGTCCTGGCCTTCGTCTCACTGGTGGCAAGGAAGTGGATCCTCATGGACTGGAGGTCAACAACACTGTCAAACACCTCGGCACGGTTGGGTGACCTGATGGAGTTTTTACATCTTGAGAAGGTTAAGTTTACAGCGAGAGGGTAAATGGAAGGGTTTTTACAGCAGATGGCATTGGTTATATTCTACTTTAAAAGAGCTGGTCAGTGATAGCTGTTGGGTTGGGGGGGGGTGGAAATTGGGTCGGTGAGGGGGATTTAGTAACTAACTTTTACTGTTGTAAGGAAAGGTGGTAACAGTTCTGCCTGCACAGACAGGAGTATCAGCAGTTTTAGTCATTGTCTGATGCAAGGCCTGAGGATTCATTGCTTTGGTGAAGTGCTGATGGAACTGTGGGTGTAAAAGATTCCATGACACTATTTCAAGGTGTTCTGCCCAATATCCCGGCCAATTTATTCCTCAACCATCACTAAAGCATCAGGTAGAGTTTCACAAAGATGGGCACCAGTTCAGGAAAGAGGACTGTAGAATGAATCAGCAGCTAAGTGTCATAACACTACTTCGGTAAAAATAATACCTATGCCTCCATCACACCTTGTAGCCATGAAGAATGGTGATGGCAGGGAGTTGAAGAACATCTGAATGAAGATGCAACACCGTCAAGTTCACTGACCAGTATTTCTTCACCAATCTAAACTTAGCATTTAATATTAACTTTTGAATAAGCTGTTGGTTGGTAACATGGGTTAAAATGTACGAACCAAAAGTACACATAGTTGCATTAATTTACTATCACTCACATTGTTCAGCACATTATTTCACAGGTCAGTTAGCAGCCATGCTTTAATGGTGCAGAAAAAAGGCTTCAAATGCAATTTAATCTTTTGCTTCATTTTTAATGTCCAACCAAATCCACAGTAAAACACAAACACCACGGTCAACACTTCAACTCAACTAGCCAAATGGATGATAATAACAAGTCTAAATTTAGCTTGGTTTTTAAGAAATGTTTGAGTAGTTCAGAATTGGCTTGATTGCAACATTTCCACGAGTAAACTACAATTTGGCAGAGACCTGAGTTGTTGTGGAGGTAGTTCTGACGACTACTTTTCCATTTTGCATATTTACTTATTATTGACGTTCATCCTGTTTACATACATGCCTTTCAAAGAACACCACATATACTGCAGTGTTTTATTCTTTAAGCAGGTAGGGACTGAAATATAATTTTAATAAAATCCAGAGTGTAACTGATTTGAATAAAAATATAGATTAGTGCTAATGTTCAACTTGCTTATTTTTTGATTCATGTTTTTAGGATTTTAATTTCATCACACTTTAAAAAAACCCACTTATGGTGGACCATCAGATAGGACAACACCATTTTTAAGGTGCATTATTTTGAACATCAGTCAAGGCCCAATACTTTCCACACCCTACAAAATGAAAATAAACCAATATGTTTAATTATGTCCAAGATCTGACTCCCTCTCCTCACTTATCCATAGTGCTAAAAGCAGGTGATGCAAATTTGCAGCACTTCTACTGATCTTCAAACATGTTCCATAATGCTGGTAAGGGAAAAGAAAATGGTGATAGGATGATTCCCATTTCAAAGGTTTTCCTCTTGGCACCTCAACATTAGTACAAAAAGTGTTTTCAGAGTGCGTATTAGCTAGCTCCATTCATTGTTCTTGGATACAGGATCTTCCATGTTCGTGGTTTCACATTTTATTGGATGTGCATTTCCACTCAGATTTGACTACAGTTATTCTGCCATTTGGTGAACACATGGCTTCTTTGGATCAATGTGACTTAGTCACTTACTCCCCTATGTTTATTATTAACATACAGAGGGATCTGGGACTGCATGTCCACATTCCCTAAAAGTGGAAACACAGAGGGCCAAAGTGATTAAGAAGACCAACATATGGCATGCGTGCCTTCATCAGCCGGGGTATCCAGTACAAGAGTTGGGGAATCTTGTTGCAGCTATATAAAACCTTGGTTCGGCCGCATTTAGATTATTGCGTGCAGTTCTGGTCACCACATTATCAGAAGGACGCAGAAGCTTTGGAGAAAGTGCAAAGAAGGTTCTCCAGAATATTGCCTGGTCTCAAGGGTGTTGGGTATGAGGAAAGGTTGAATAAATTAGGATTGTTTTCACTGGAAAGACAAAGGCTGAGAGGAGATCGGATAGAGGTCGACAAAATTATGAGAAGCATAGACAGTGTGGATAGTCAAAGGCTTTTTCCAAGGGTGGAAGTGTCAATTACAAGGGGGCACAGGTTCAAGGTGAGGGAGGAAAAGTTTAAGGGAGATGTGTGGGGTACGTTTTTCACACAGAGTGGTGGGTGCCTGGAGCGTGCTGTCAGAAGATTTGGTGGAAGCAGGCACATTAGAAACATTTAAGAGACATCTGGACGGGTACATGAATAGGGAGGAAATCGAGAAATACAGACCAAGTAAGCGCATAAGATTTCGTTTTTAGTTAGGGCATCATGATCGGCACAGGCTTGGAGGGCTGAAGGGCCTGTTCCTGTGCTGTACTTTTCTTTGTTCTTCAAAGTGTTTCTTTTACCCCCACCAACCATCTGTTGATTTTACAATCTGCTTTCACTGAAGCTTTTGGAACAATGTTAAACAGGTAGTTTACAGTTTGTAATAATGTACTTTTTCCTGTGAGATTTTCATCACTCACTGCCAAATTTATGCATTAATTCCCTCCACTCATCCCAACTTTCTCATTTTCTTTGGACAAACCCCACTCTGGGACAGTTCCACAGATGTCAGCAGCCTCCAGGTATTTTTCCCAAGAGACTATTCATCTCCTCACCACACTGTGTTGGTTAATCGTCCATACTGTGCATCACATCCAAATATAATTCTGCCCTAATCTGACTTTGACTTAGACACTATCCAGCAGAATAGGAAGACCAGGAACACTGGATTTTTAAAAACCCCTCTCTATACAAACACTGAAAACAATGAATGCAGCTTTTCAAGGATTTTGACCTGAAGATGGGCATACTTAAAATCTTCAGTGTGACAGAATCCCATAAATCTGCTCGTGCCTCCAGTCAAAAGCACATCCCTTTTCTCAATGCTATTAACTGGTAAGGTGGCAACAATGGGAAAGTTGGTACACACAAGCAACTTAAATGAAAAGAAAGATATTCAAAACTTCAGCCCAATTCAATCATTCTTGACACTTGGTATCACCTAAAGCCAATAATAGTGTAGGTCAGTGTGACATTACTCTCTACATTGCTCCCTTACAATCTGCTGGATAAGTTTGGTGTGGGCCAAGGTCTGTTGTGCTGCTGCTAGTTTCATACTTGATGGGAGATGGTGTCCACAAAGTGTAGCAAATTGCCTAACGAACCACCATTAAAGAATTTTACATAAAGATGTAAGATTTCTTTTAAAAGTAAAACTTTTCGAAATGTAAAATTTTCTACTTTTACTAATGAAGGTCTATTCTGTATTTCTCCAATAGTGATTAGAGATTTCTAAACTTCCTTTTGAAAAATCATGTTTTTCCTGAACTCCCAAAGAGATGAGTACTCTGGACAGTTTTGGTCACTGGACCTTATGAAGGACATACTTACCTTTGGGGGCTGGTGGAGGAGGGACTTACCTTAGGGGGGAGGGGTGCACAAAGGCTCACCACCACAATTCCTGGGATGAGAAGGTTATCCTATGAGGGATTGAGGTATTTACAAGAACAGATAGATGGGGCTTTACAGAATAGATATTGGCATGGTAAAGTCTGGAACTTGGGGAAATAGACTCACGATAAGGGGACAGCCATTTGAGACAAAAATTAGGAGAAATTTATTTGCTCAGATGTTTGTGAATCTTTAGTGCTTCCTGGCCCAGAGATCTGTGGATGCTCAAACTAGAGAGTATATTCAAGGCTGAGATCAATAGATATTTGGACACGAAATGAATTAAGGGATGGGTTGGAGGCTTATGAGCCATATGGCCCATTCCTGCTTCTTATGTTTTACGTCAAGTGCCCTGGCAGCTTTGTCAATGCACCTGTAATTTTAAAAAAAGATGCTCCAAAGTAGTGTTTCTCCTCAACCACTAATAAACTGTTTACTGCAATGACTGCACAGTCTACCTTTTTGTAGCCACTGATGCAATATTCAGTCATTAAAAAAAATAGTTTCACAAAGAGATTTATATACAACTAATCAACTGGCCAAGATCTTGCTTCCTTTGATCAACTTTTGAAACACAAGCTTTGCGCTGTTAATCACAACTACTTCGTCTAGTTCGCTTTTTGTTCTTTTAAATCTTGATTATACAATATTTTTTATAATGTATTGGTGCTTCTCATTCTCAAAGTGGGGCTTGATTTCATATTCTTTAAATGTGACATATTAAAAAGTGACTACACATTTTTCAATGAGCGCAAATTCAGTTTTATATTTCAAGTCACTTTTTCTATTGCATATTAATCATTTGATGTAACTGCTTTTCCTAGACTGGCAGCAGTTTGCTGTAACCAATGCGAGCTGCACTTCAGAATGACAGAGTATGGGGAATATATTAGCGTTGGAATACTGTAGAAGTTAGTAGGATTAAAAAGATTGCAAACCAAAGTAAGCAGTTTAGAATTACAAATAAAAATGGACATAATTTTTCTCATCTGCATCTTAACAGAAGGAGAAAGGTAGAAGTAAACCGGTCACGGAAACACACTCCATTTGTGTTTTGATTTTGAGCTTGGGTGCAAATAATGGAAAAAAATGTCGTTACCATATATAATCTGATCAAAAGTAAAAAACATGATGTTGTGAATAGTTCAAAATAAACATTACCTCTTCTATCTGTATCTTTTTTGCAAGTTCATCCAAGGAAAGTGAACTATCATTCAACTGCATTGATAACTCATCAGTATCATTCTTCTGACTGGATGAGATAACGTCCTGTATAGAGCTGTAGAGTGCTTCAACATTCTCATCTTCCTCCGGTTTTTCAGAAACTTCGTTTGATATTTGTCTCTCATTAAACTTTACACTGCATGGAATTTCTTCCTCCACTTTTGAATCTACATTATCTGACATCTGTTCATATCCATTTATTTCATTCAAAAGATCTGTCTGGTTTTGCTCTGTTGCTTGGTTGTCTATCCTCATACTTGCTTCTGAATGACCTGTATTCTGTCTAGACATGGCCTCCTTTACACAATCATTGGAATCAACTTCAACTTCTTTTTGAAATGCATGATTGCTTTGTTTGGACACAGCTTGGCCATCTGTAATGAATTGGATAGTTTTATTACATTCCGACAAATGTGTTTGCACATTTTCCTCAGTTTTGCCAGCAAACTTCAAATCATGTAGGTTTTTAGATTCCTCTGCATGAAATAACGGAGCAGTGTTCAGAACAACTTCTGTCTCATCAGAGAAACCCTCTGTCTCAATTGTTTTTGCAGCAGTTAGCATGTCCTGGCAAGGCGTTGTGGCATGTAGCTGAAAGCAGACTTCATCTGTTACAGTGTTTTCAGAATACAAATGTTCTGTCTCAACATCAAAGTGTATCGTTCCCTTTGCTCTTGCTGCTTTTACTTGTCCCTCCAGCAATGATTCAGCATCACACATTGCAGACTCTCCCTCAGAGCTTTTATCCACCATTAATGCAATCTGTACAGAATCAATACAGTATTTTTTTCTGCCCTCCGTGACTTCCAATGATGCATCATCACATTTTCCAAGAGGCTGGTCTGTAAAACCTAATAACAGAGCAGAGGAATATACTTTTCATGAGCAATTTAAGATATTTGCTGCAGAGCCCTTTAAAAATTGATATGCTTCGACTTTGGATCTCCACTGCTGAGTGAAATCCCATCTGCCAATCCTGGCTCTGTTCCACTCAGTAAGCAGACATAAGTGACATTAAATTTTAATGGATTTTTATACATTATCCATTCAGGAACAGACAGGTAGTCACATGATCACCAAGGTTGATGTACACTTACTGATAATTAACTATTCACAGTGAATCGGACTCACTAAAAACCTATAATTAATTAGATGAAACCAGAAATTTTACCATACTTTATGAACCTTGAATGGAATAATAAAATGTGAGTTCTGTTCAGTTAGCATTACAAGATCAGCACTTATCATTTTAAATAACCAGTGACTAAAAAAAGGTCTCTACAAATGACAGCTCTTCCTGTTTTTGCTTATTGAAAACACCAAAATATTTGTTCTGACACTAAGAAATAAAAATCCAACTTGATGTTTAAAATTAACAAGTGCACAAAGAATGAGGTTTTCTGTAGTAAATTAGGATTAGCAGACACCTGCATTTGTCTCTTTCTAGTCTTTAATTTCTCACTACTTGTTCCACTAAAAGCTGTGCAAACTTTGCAACTCTATGTGCCAGAAAGGTGGTACAGTTTAGACTACTATTTACTGGAAAGGAAAGAACATTTAAAAACAATGAAGATTATAACTGCAATGAAATGCTGAAATTTTGAAAGTAAAATTGTTTCAATCATGCAATATTAAAAAAATAAATTTAATCGTCATATTTAACCTGAATTTATTGCTGCGACACTTGGCTTTGTTTAAGTGCTATAAGTTGAAAGCTTAAAATATCTTGTAATTTCCTTGGATCAGCAAACAGTCTAAAATCAAACATTTTTATTGGTATTGTCCCATTCTTTCACATTACATTTTTGGCACACTAGACTCAAGTTCACTATGTGCCATTCACATTTTTTAAAAAAACAACTGATTTTTAACAAATCACTTGAGCCACATATGAATGTAAAGAAATGCTTTCCTGTTTGGTTACTGATTTTATTGTGTAGTTAAAGGGATCTCCGCTGATCTGATGGTTTGCTAATAGGTGAGTGACCTGCAGTTGCTATTAAACTAACTTGTTGAAAGTGAAAACAAACAAGTGACATATGATTCAGCAAACAAGAACCTACAAATGTTACTCATGATTTGATAAACAGGGCAGCATGGTGGTGCAGTGGTTATCACTGGTGCCTCGTGGGACAGAGGACCCGAGTTCGATCCATGCCCCGGGTCACTGTCCGTGTGGGGTTTGCACATTCTCCGTGTCTGTGTGGGTCTCACCCTCACAACCCAAAGATGTGCAGGGTAGGTGGACTGGCCACGCTAAATTGCCCCCTAATTGGAAAAGAAGAATTGGGGACTCCAAATTTATATTTTAAAAATGATTTGATAAACAGAATTCAATGTTTAGTGTCAGAATACATATTGTTTGAAAACGTGACATACCTCACTTTCCTCAGTTTGTTTTATAAAGATTTATTTTTTAAAAATTGTGGCTACTGTGTGCACTTTATAGAAAATCAAGATAAATGTTAAATTTAAAGCCCATGTGATGAAAAGGATAGTGGCAGCATGGACATAAAATTGACTGAAGGATAGAGAGCACAGAGTAATAATGAGCAGTTGTTTTTCAGACTGGATAAATGTATACCGTTCCCTAGGGGTCAGCATTAGGACCACTCTTCTTTTTGATATACATCAATGATCTGGTGTTGCGTCTCCAGGGCATAATTTCATCATTTACAGATGTCATGAAACTATGATGAGAGTCTCCAGAAGGACAAGTAACAAAGTGGGCAGACACATGGCGCATGTGTCTTGAGCGGATTTCAAACATCAGCTGGCAGACAGGACAGGGTTCTGTGGTCAGCATGATACAAGTTCGAAATCCTATTTCTTTCCTACAGGCCATGATTAATTCTAATTAGTGGTGATGAAGAGGGGGAAGAAAGCTAAGCAGACAAATCAACAATGTGCAGCCAACTTTATGGAACTTATCCCTGCAAAAAGGAGATTTGTTTAAGGGCGCCAGTATCTCAAGGGTTGATGTAACCCATTCTGTATTCTTACTTGAAATCAATACATTTTCAGAAAATCCATTTCCAGAAAACATGCCTTCCAAAATCAGGCTTGCACCGTTTCCCCCCACTTATAAGAAAGTTTGCAATACATAGATACATAGAAGATAGGAGCAGGATAAGGCCTTTTGGTCCTTCGAGCCCGCTCTGCCACTCATCATGATCATGGCTGATCATCCAACTCAATAGCCTAATCCTGCTTTCTCCCCACAGCCTTTGATCCCATTCTCCCAAAATGCTATATCTAGCCGCCTGTTAAATATATTCAATGTTTTAGGCATAAACTACTTCCTGTGGTAATGAATTCCACAGGCTTACCACTCTCTGTAAGGAAATGTCTCCTTATATCTGTCCGAAATGGTTCACCCTAAATCCTCAGTATGTGACCCCTGGTTCTGGACACACCCATCATTGGTAACATCTTACTTGCATCTACCCTGTCTAGTCCCGTTAAAATTTTATAAGTCTCTATGAGATCTCCCCTCATTCTTCTGAACTCCAGCGAGGACAATCCCAACCTAGTCAATCTCTCCTCATATGACAGTCCCGCCATTCCTGGAATCAGTCTGGTAAACCTTCGCTGCACTCCCTTGAGAGCAAGAACATCGTTCCTCAGAGAAGGAGCCCAAAACTGCATACAATACTCCAAGTGTGGCCTCACTAAGGCCCTGTATAATTGCAGCAACATATCCCTGCTTCTATACTCCAAACCTCTCGAAATGAAGGCCAACATACCATTAGCCTTCTTTACCACCTGCTGCACCTGCATGCTTACCTTCAGCGACTGGTGCACAAGCACACCCAGGTCCCGCTGCACACTCCCCTCTCCCAATTTACAACCATTCAGGTAGTAATCTGCCTTCCTGTTTTTGCTTCCAAAGTGAATAACCTCACACTTAAGAAATTATACTGCATTTGCCATTGATTTGCCCACTCACCCTCGCCCATTGATTTGCCCAAGAATGAAGTTCTCCTTGCATGCAGGAAGTGGCAATAACATGATTCTGCTTTGAAAATTGTGCAACAGTGCAGGATATCTTGTATAGGGCAGAAAAGGCTGATGCAACTTTTAATACTGGAATATTAAAACAAAATATGCATGAAGAATGTCAAAGGATAATTTAATTTGATTCATTGTCACATGAATGGTAGCACGGTGGTTAGCATAAATGCTTCACAGCTCCAGGGTCCCAGGTTCGATTCCCGGCTGGGTCACTGTCTGTGTGGAGTCTGCACGTCCTCCCCGTGTGTGCGTGGGTTTCCTCCGGGTGCTCCGGTTTCCTCCCACAGTCCAAAGCTGTGCGGGTTAGGTGGATTGGCCATGCTAAATTGCCCGTAGTGTAAGGTTAATGGGGGGATTGTTGGGTTATGGGTATAGGGTGGACACGTGGGTTTGAGTAGGGTGATCATTGCTCGGCACAACATCGAGGGCCGAAGGGCCTGTTCTGTGCTGTTCTATGTTCTATGTACCGAAGTAGTGAAAATTATTATGTAACAAATTATGAAGAAAATATTCTTTTGTAATAGTAAACATAATAACTACTAGTTTTCAAAGAAAGTAAATGTTCAAAATTCTAAATAGTAAAGTAATATGTAGAACAAACAAATCGAAATGTGAGCAATTAATTATCTTGAAATAGTATAAAAGGAGACAAAAGAACCAGATAAATTCTCATCTATTTTAAAAGGCTGGAATCATCATATCGGACCAGCAACATCCATTGTCTGAAGACACCAAACAAATATCATCAAGAAACAGCAACGCATTGATATTTAGGTGCTAGATTACAGACATCAATTTAAAATCTATTTAACATCTGCTGCATATAAATTGCACTAGAGTACGAACTAATGCATTTAAGCACTGCAGCATATGGCACATACCAATATGGCACATCTCCTTATATGAGACTCTTGATAAATAGAGATTTGGTAATATTGAAAAATACCGGATTAAAAAACTGATTATAATTCAACGGGAATTTTTACATTGCCTCCTATTTTGGGCTAAAGTCTGATAACATTAAGTCACAAGATTTAAAAAATGGTGTGTGAAATCGCATACGGTACAGTTTCTTCACATATGTACTCAAGCAAGTGTGTACATAATCGGCAGGGAAGTGGTATTAAGCAAACTGTTGGAGCTGCGGGCTGACAAGTCCCCGGGTCCTGATGGAACTCGTTGTAGAGTGTGAGATAGTTGGTGCGCTTGTTTAGATTTTCCAAAATTCCCTAGATTAGAGGAAGGTTCCATTAAACTGGAAAACAGCAAACCTTTATTCAGAAAGGGAGGGAGACATAAAGTAGGAAATTACATGCTGGTTAGCTTAAAATCTGTTATAATAAAAATGTTAGGTGGTCTTTCAGACATTATAGCGGGGCACATAGATGAATTTAAGGTAATCAGGCAGAGTCAACATTGCTTTACGAGAGGGAAAACCATGTTGACCAACTTATTGGAGCGCTTTGAAGAAATAATATGTGCTGTGGATAATGGGGAACCGGTGGGTATACTGTACTTAGATTTCATGGAGGCAATTGATAAAGTGCCACATTGAATGTTATAGTGGAAAATAAAAGCTCACGGTGGACAGGGCAACATATTGGCATGAATAGAAGATTAACTAGCTAACAGCAAACCGAGAATGCATAAATGGGTCATTGTCTGGTTTGCGAGGTGTAAAGAGTAGTGTGCCACAGGAGCCAGACTTGGGGCCTCCATGTTTTACAATTTATATAAATAGATTGGATGAAGGGATCAAAGGAATGGCTGCTAAATTTGCTGATGACACAAAAATGGGTAGGAAAGTAGGTTGTGATGAGGACGTAAGGAGGCTACAGAAGGTATAGAAAAGTTAAGGGAGTGGAAAAAGATTTGACAAATGGAGTATAATGTGGGAAAATGTGAAATTTTCAATTTTGGCAGGAATAATAATAAATCTTGTTATTTGAATAGTGAGAGATTGCAAAGCTCTGAGATGCAGAGGGATTTGGGTGCCCTAGTGTATGATTCGTAAAAGGGTAATCTGCAGGTGTGCAGCACGTAATTTGGAAAGCTAATAGTCTTATTGTTTATTGCGAGGGGAGATTATGCTTCAGTTATAAAGGGCATTGGTGAAAGCACACGCAAGTATTGTTTACAGTATTGGTCTCCTTATTTAAGGAACAATGCAAATGCACTGGAAGCAGTTCAGAGAAGGTTTACTAAACTAATACCTGGATTGGGTGGGTTGTCTTGTAAGGAAAGGTTGAACAGGCTAAGCTTGTATCCATTGGAGTTTATAAGAGTAAGATGTGACTTGATTGCAACATACAAGACCCTGAAGGATCTTGGTAGGGTGGATGTAGAAAGGATGCTTCCTCTTGATTGGTGGAGTTGTGGATAGTGAGGAGGGCTGTTGTCGGCTTCAAAGAGACATAGATAGAATGCAGAGCTGGGCTGAGAAGTGGCAGATGGAGTTTAACCCTGACAAGTGTGAGGTTGTCCATTTTGGAAGGACAAATCTGAATGCGGAATACAGGGTTAATGGTAGGGTTCTTGGCAATGTGGAGGAGCAGAGAGATCTTGGGGTCTATGTTCATTGTTCTTTGAAAGTTGCCACTCAAGTGGATAGAGCTGTGAAGAAGGCCTATGGTGTGCTAGCGTTCATTAGCAGAGGGATTGAATTTAAGAGCCGTGAGGTGATGATGCAGCTGTACAAAACCTTGGTCAGGCCACATTTGGAGTACTGTGTGCAGTTCTGGTCACCTCATTTTAGGAAGGATGTGGAAGCTTTGGAAAAGGTGCAAAGGAGATTTACCAGGATGTTGCCTGGAATGGAGAGTAGGTCATACGAGGAAAGATTGAGGGTGCTAGGCCTTTTCTCATTAGAACGGAGAAGGATGAGGGGCGACTTGATAGAGGTTTATAAGATGATCAGGGGAATAGATAGAGTAGACAGTCAGAGACTTTTTCCCCGGGTGGAACACACCATTACAAGGGGACATAAATTTAAGATAAATGGTGGAAGATATAGAGGGGATGTCAGAGGTAGGTTCTTTACCCAGAGAGTAGTGGGGGCATGGAATGCACTGCCCGTGGTAGTAGTTGAGTCGGAAAATTTATGGACCTTCAAGCGGCTATTGGATAGGTACTTGGATTAGGGTAGAATAAGGGAGTGTAGGTTAACTTCTTAAGGGCAGCACGGTAGCATTGTGGATAGCACAATTGCTTCACAGCTCCAGGGTCCCAAGTTCGATTTCGACTTGGGTCACTGTCTGTGTGGAGTCTGCACATCCTCCCCGTGACTGCGTGGGTTTCCTCCGGGTACTCCGGTTTCCTCCCACAGTCCAAAGATGTGCAGGTTGGGTGGATTGGCCATGACAAATTGTCCATAATTCTATGATTAACCTAGGACAAAAGTTCGGCGCAACATCGTGGGCCGAAGGGCCTGTTCTGTGCTGTATTTCTCTATAAATCTTGGTAGGGTGGATGTAGAAAGGATGCTTCCTCTTGTGGAATAATCTAGAACTGGGGGTGGTCACTATTTAAAAATAAGGGGTCACCCATTTAAGAGACAGGGGTAAGCAGAAATGTTCTCGGCGGGTCGTAGGTCTGTGGAACCGTTCCTCAAAAGGTGGTGGAAACTGTCTTAGAATTTTTTTAGGTAGAGATAGACAGATTTTAGGTAGAGATAGACAGATTCTAGATAAGAGGATGAAAGGTAATCGGGGTGGGCAGGAATATGGAGTTGATGTTGCAGTAAGAGCAGCCATGATCTTACTGAATGGTAGCATAGGCTCGAGGGGCCAGGTGACCTACTCCTGCTCCTAATTTGTATGTCGCACCACCAATCTAGATTATTTTAATTAGTTAATCTGTAAATACAAAGTGCAAAAAACATGTATGATGGTAATGTTTTATAGTATCCAGGAATGTTGGGATCAACGCAGAACTAAATCAATGGGAGCTTTTCCTATTTGTACAGTTGGCAGCATTTGATTAATCAGTGCTTTATATTTTGTTAATGTGTTGTTGGAGGGTGGCAAATGACAACTAAGTGGGATACAATTTGCAGCAGAAAGTTCAAAAGACACCAGAAATAAAGCTAGAAATGTAATTGAAATTACTATTGGCATGAAAGGCCCATAGATAAATTTATAGAAACCATTTAAAGAGCTGGAGTAATTTTATTGGCATATGAATTGTAGCCATCTGGGGTGGCCACTTCCCGATTCCAAAATAGATGCCCGCAAAGAATACAGGGAAAATTAGCCAGCCACAAGAAAACAAGCAGGTGCAAGGTTTCCTGTGTATTAAGACTTGCAGAACCCAGACAGAACCGAAACCAGTAGCCATCTACATACTAATGAGCAATCCCCAAAAACAATTAGAAACATTGAAGCAATCGGGACCAAACCAGACTCCCCGGCACCAGCGGGAGCCAGGACAAAGGAAGGCCAACGGACACATAGGAACCGCCCAGCGATCAGGGAACAGCTCCAGTATTGGAGAAATCGATTGAAACGATTGGGACTTGGTCCAATTAATTGGGACCAAGTCCGGGTACCGCCCAAAAGGGCGCGAAACCCCACGGGACTATAGAGTCCCCAAGTTCAGTTCGCTCTCTTGGCCTTGGCTCTCAGTGAGGAGAGACCCGCCTAACAGCTCTTATCAGGCTCTCTTGGCAGCTCTCAAAGCACTCTTGACCGTGACTCTCAACAAGGAGACACCTGCCTAGCAGCTGCACCAACCAAGTAAGTATCCAGTCAACGCACGCTACGAGATAGGCGCTCCTAGCTACTATTCCATACCAGCTTGAAACCTACAGCCTCAGAACCGAACAAAGGACATTGTTCCTCTGACCTGGTGGGCCATTTGAAAGCTAAGTATAGGCCTTTAGTTATAGCGACAGTCTAGTAAGTAGAGTTTTATGCACGAGTAGTGATTGACTGTGTGTATAATAATTGTGTTTTGATTTGAAACTTACTAACTGGTGTATTGAGTTATTGATCAGCACTTGGCTTTGAACCTTGTGGTGGTATCAGAAAGATACCTGGCGACTCTAGAGCAAAGATTATTAAAACAGAGCAATTAAGTAAAAGCACACCGAGCAACAGAATTTACCTATAAACTTAAACACCTAAAGTCTGAAACATAAATTAAGTTAAGGGGCTGGTTTAGCTCACTAGGCTAAATCGCTGGCTTTTAAAGCAGACCAAGCAGGCCACCAGCTTCGCCGGAATGTGGCGACTAGGGGCTTCTCACAGTAACTTCATTGAAGCCTACTTGCGACAATAAGCGATTTTCATTTCAAGTTACAAAATAGGATTGCCATATGATTATGATGGCAACTGGTTTTAAAATAAAGAGCAGCTAAAATTTACGTAGGACTAGTGCAGTGAACAATAATGATCCAATGCAACTCCGCAACGTTGGGGCACAGGTCAAAATTCTTCCCTCCCCCTCCTACTTCATCAAGTTCCTAATCCTAACAACACAGAACAGCAGCCATTCATCATTCACAACGAGACAGCAAACCATTTCCTTCAGCATTCTTCTGCATCTGCTAGTAGTATTGTTAGAGTGGCACTATTGAAGACTTAAGCGCAGCTTGCCTACCATGGCCTGTTGTTTAATACGTATAATTATTCCTATTATTTGTCCTTTGCCCCACCTTCCCCAATACTAAAAATACATGTAAATACTCAAATTTTAGGCATGTCTCTTTTTTGAATTACTTTTCCCTTGCATAGCTAGTCTGCCCATGTCATGAATCATGCAATAACTGAGGATGCAGGTGTACTTGTGCAGCAATACAGCAAATTAGCAGGCAACCAGAGAAATGCAGTGTTAATGTAAGTCTACTTGTGACATTAATAAAGGTTATTATTAAAAACAAGAATGCTGACTCGCTTCAATATTCCATTTCAGTAGAAACATTGCAACTAATCCATCCACATTCATAAAATAGTAGAATGTGATAACAAAGTTTGCAAAGTTACCTATCTCAAGCATAAGGCACACATTTTGATAGTTCCCCAAGTGTATTCACACACTTTAAATAGTGCAATCTCACGTCACATGTTCTAAAGTTGTGAAAGTTTCAATATGAATACCAGAATTTGCTTTGTCTCTTTGCACGAGAAGCATCTTTAACACCCACTTGAATTCCTCTCAAAGACTATTATATAATATTTATTGTAATGCAATATCCCTGCATACATTTGTTACAAACACAAGGTTTATAAATACTATCATGTTTTGGGACTGCGCATTTAAATTTAAGTCAACAAGGTAAATGCTGGAGTCTGCCTGGCAGTAAGCCAGGGTGGTTTGATTGTTAGAGGTTAAAGGAAAACTGTTTAATGGGCAGAAAAAGCAGGGTATTTATGCTCAGAGACAATGGTAGCTGTTTCAATGTGGAAGGTGAAGTGTTGAGAATGTTGGGTTGTAAACAGTTGGAGAACTGTCCATTCAGATCCAAGATGATAGATTTAGCTTCTCAAGGATAACTATTTGGCTTTGTACCTTGATACAAGGCCCATGTGATAAGAACATAAGAACTAGGAGCAGGAGTAGACCATATGGCCCCTCGAGCCTGCTCCGCCATTCGATGAGATCATGGCTGATCTTTTGTGGACTCAGCTCCACTTTCCAGCCCGAACACCATAACCCTTAATTCCTTTATTCTTCAAAAAACTATCTTTATCTTAAAAACATTTAATGAAGGAGCCTCAACTGCTTCACTGGGCAAGGAATTCCATAGATTCACAACCATTTGGGTGAAGAAGTTCCACCTAAACTCAGTCCTAAATCTACTTCCCCTTATTTTGAGGCTATGCCCCCTAGTTCTGCTTTCACCCACCAGTGGAAAAAACCTGCCCGCATCTATCCTATCTATTCTCTTCAAAATTTTATATGTTTCTATAAGATCCCCCCGCATCCTTCTAAATTCCAACAAGTACAGTCCCAGTCTACTCCACCTCTCCTCGTAATCCAACCCCTTCAGCTCTGGGATTAACCTAGTGAATTTCCTCTGCACACCCTCCAGCGCCAGTACGTCCTTTCTCAGGTAAGGAGACCAAAACTGAACACAATACTCCAGGTGGCCTCACTAACACCTTATACAATTGCAGCATAACCTCCCTAGCAATGAAGGACAAAATTCTAGCAATGAAGGACAAAATTCCATTCGCCTTCTTA
The DNA here is from genome assembly GCF_902713615.1 of Scyliorhinus canicula. Classification (NCBI taxonomy): domain Eukaryota; kingdom Metazoa; phylum Chordata; class Chondrichthyes; order Carcharhiniformes; family Scyliorhinidae; genus Scyliorhinus; species Scyliorhinus canicula. The sequence continues at coordinate 293,323,378 of NC_052146.1, forward strand.
ATCACCTGTTGCACCTGTAAACCAACTTTTTGCGACTCATGCACTAGCACACCCAGGTTTCTCTGCACAGCAGCATGTTTTAATATTTTGTCATTTAAATAATAATCCCTTTTGCTGTTATT